>NC_090989.1:286302056-286624199 GCF_041146395.1 Eulemur rufifrons | reverse complement strand
AAACCTGGGGCGTGATTTTCAGGACCAGGATGGTAGTGAAAAAGGAAGACAGAAACAGGGTACACAGAGCTGGGGGGACCAGAGCTGGGGGGGAACCAGAGCTGCTGGGGGGGAACCAGAGCTGCTGGGGGAACCAGAGACGGGGGGACCAGAGATGGCAGGGACCAGAGATGGGGGGACCAGAGCTGCTGGGGGAACCAGAGATGGGGGGACCAGAGATGGGGGGGACCAGAGATGGGGGGACCAGAGATGGGGGGACCAGACATGGGGGGGACCAGACATGGGGGGACCAGACATGGGGGGGACCAGAGATGGCGGGGACCAGAGATGGCGGGACCAGAGATGGGGGACCAGAGATGGGGGGGACCAGAGATGGGGGGGACCAGAGATGGAGGGGACCAGAGATGGGGGGGACCAGAGATGGGGGGGACCAGAGATGGGGGGGGACCAGAGATGAGGGGACCAGAGATGGGGGAACCAGAGATGGGGGGGACCAGAGATGGGGGAACCAGAGATGGGGGGACCAGAGATGGGGGGGACCAGAGATGAGGGGACCAGAGATGGGGGGACCAGAGATGGGGGGGACCAGAGATGGGGGGGGACCAGAGATGAGGGGACCAGAGATGGGGGAACCAGAGATGGGGGGGGACCAGAGATGAGGGGGACCAGAGATGGGGGGGACCAGAGATGGGGGGGGACCAGAGATGGAGAGGACCAGAGATGGGGGGAACCAGAGATGGGGGGGACCAGAGATGGGGGAACCAGAGATGGGGGGACCAGAGATGGGGGGACCAGAGCTGGGGGGGAACCAGAGCTGCTGGGGGGACCAGAGTCGGAAGGTCCAGCGATGGGGCACCCAGGCCTGCATGTCCTCGCACGGGAGCCTGAGGACGGTGTGCAGTGGAGGCGTCCTCCAGCCTGGCTGCGCCTGGAGAGACCAGTGCTGCATCCTGGGCCGCCCGGTGCGGCTGAAGGTGCCCAGGCTGCCCAAGGGAGCCCACCCCTCCCTTGCAAAGAGCCCGGCAGCTGGAACACAGCCCTTCCCACGCCAGGTCCCCTCGCCCTCGGCATGCCTTCGGCCGTGCCCCCACCGCTACCCCATGGCCTGGAGTCCTCCCACACTGCTCACCTGAGTCTCCGCCGCCAAGCGGGGCATGGAGGCGGCGCGGCCCTGGCTCTCCAGCCCAGGTTGGGGGTCCCCATCGGGGCCCCTCAGGGCCATGCTCTGCATCTGGACGTCCACTGCCTGGAGGAAACAGCAACATCCCAGTCACACCTCGCCAGGCACTGCCACCTTGTCCCACACCCGCCGTCCCCGGGATGCTCACCAGGGCTCCCGGCTGTGCCGCAGGGATCTCCGCCGAGTGGCCGCGCTCCAGGGGCGCCCTGGTCTCACAAAGCGTGTCCTGGGTCCTCTGAGTGCCCCAAGACACGGACTCCTTGAGGCCACTCTCGTGAGTGTGTCTGGGGAAGAGGAGGGAGGGGTGTCCTGCAGGGTCAGAGGCCATGGGCTGCGGAATGCCCACCCGGCAACCAGGCCCCCCAGCCCGCTGGGGCCTCACTGGCCTCCCTCCCAGCACAGCCCAGGGGCCACATGCCCATATTCTGGGCTGGATCAAGCTGTCCCTGGCACACACGAGCGCCAACACGGTCATGGGCGCTGGACCCAGGCAAGGGCACATCAAAGGACATGAGCCCAGGACAGGGACAGCTGGACAGGACTCCGCGGCGGTGAGGATGCCCAGCTGCCCCGGCAGCTGCAGGCCGAGGCCCCCAGGGCTCACGTCTGTGGGAGGCCAGGGCCCATGGCTCCCTAGTGCAGGGACACTCGGTAAGTTCCTCAGCCCGGGACAGGAGCTGGCCCGAGAGGAGGGGGCTGCGTGTGCAGAGCTAGAGAAACCCTCCCACCCTGACACGCAGCGAAGGGAGCCGTCAGGGAGCTGCGAGGCTGTGGGACTCCCGGGCTTCCTCCCCGGGGGCCCTTTGTGGGCGGCTCCTCCTCATTTCCCCCCGACCCTCCAGCCACAAAGGGTCTTTCTGCCCTTCAGGTATCTGCTCAAGGTGTCCCCTTCTGGGGTCAGCCCAGGCCACACGTGCTCCCTCCTCACATGCCCACTGTCCCCTACCCAGTCAGCGTTTGTGCTTCGTGTCACTTGTCCCCCGACTAGCATGGAATTTGCCGGAGACCTTCTCCCCCTCGTGTTGCAGGAGGCACTGACTACACTCCTGGCCATGCAGGGTCGGTGGCACCGATCCCGCGCCGAGCGCAGAGTGGAGCCTCACAGCCTGAGCCGGCCACACACCGACTACAAGGGGGCTGCAGGGACGGCAGAGATCAGCCTGACCATCGCCAGGGTCTCGGAAAGAAATACCCTCCGTCTTCCAAGAGAGCTCTGAGCACCTGCTGGCACCGTGCAGAAAGCAGCCTCAGAGAAAGGCCAACCCTGGGAAGAGGCCAACGCCGGCCTAATGGCACTGTCAGCCCTGAAATCACAGCATGTCCGAGGCCGGGTGTGCGCTCAAACCCTCCATCAAACGGCTTAACTTACCCTATCGCCTGACCCCGTTAGACTGGGTGTTCTCTGACTCGCAGTAAGAGTTGTAACTGATTTAGATACAAAGTGTAATCAGGGTGATAACTGAACGTCATTTTCCTGCTGAAAGCCTAGCTTAGATCAACCCAAAAAGACACCTCACCATCCCCTCCAGGAAACACACACGCTCAGAATCAACTGTTTAAACGCAAAGTGAGCTTGTCGGCACAGAAGGAGCAGTGAGAAGGGGGGGCACTCCGGGAGGCCAGTCCGCAGGGTCGGTTCCCTGGATTCGGAAGCAGGATTTTCTGGTTACGTTCACGCTCTGCAATGTCCGCGTCCCACCCTTGAGCACGGGCCTGGCTGTGCAACCCGCTTTCCCAACGGGATGTTGGCCAACGGCCCCAAGCAGAGGCCAGAAGAGGGTCTGCACCTTGGCCCCCCACGCGGCTGTTCCTGGGGCCAGCACCCTGCGGATGGGCCCGGTGAGCTGACAGATGACGAGAGGCTGGTGTGCCCCACGCCGCAGGAAGCCTGCTGGGCCAGCAGTGCTGAGAGACCCCAAGCCTCACCGAGCCAAGCCCAGCCCCGCCCCCACTGCCACTCCTCAGCCAACCACACCGAGAAAAAGTGATCGTTGTTTTAAGTCACTTGGTTTTGGATGGTTTGTTACCAAGAAATACTGTGGCAAGAGTTAAATGACACGGAAGGACCTTACCAATTTTTCTACAAAATGTAATAGCTTCGGGAATAAACACCAAAATGGAGAACTGAGAGCAAAAATGTCTTAAAAGAGTTAGAAAGTTAGACCCCTCCCAGCCTGAGCAACCCAGTGAGACCCCGTCTCTACAAAGAAATAGAAAAGTTAGCTGGGCGTGGTGGCTGCGCCTGCAGTCCCAGGTACTCGGGAGGCTGAGGCGGGAGGATGCTGGAGCCCAGAAGGTGGAGGCTGCAGTGAGCTGTGATGACGCCACTGCACTCCCGCCTGGGTGACAGGGTGAGACCCTGTCTGGAAAGAAAGAAAAGAAGAAAGAAAAGAAAGAAGGAAGGAAGGAGAGGGAAGGAGGGAAGGGAAGGGAAGGGAAGGAAGGGAAGGGAAGGAAGGGGAGGGAAGGAGGGAAGGGGAGGGGAGGGAAGGGAAGGGGAGGGGAGGGAAGGAGGGAAGGGAAGGGGAGGGAGGAAAGAAAAGAAAGAAAGAAAAGCAAGGAAGGAAGGAAGGAGAGAAGAGGGAAGGAAAAGAAAAGAAAAGGAAAGGAAGAGGAAAGAAGGAGGAAGAAAGAACAGAAGGGGTGAGAGCTCGAGGCGGAGCCCTCACCCAGGAGGCGCCCCAACCAGGCAGAGGCAGGGCCCTCTCGTGTGACAGAGAAGTAAGCACACCCGGTGGGACGCGACCGCTGGTGTAAGCAAACCTCAATCAGCTGATCTCGGCGCTGCTGGAAAAGTGAGGCGGACACGGCGCCTAACGTAACAGGAATTAACTGTAACGTCCACCCCAGAAACCCAGTGAATGAAAACCCACTCGAGGCAGCAAACCTTCCCGAACCTCCCGGCAGCACAGACGACAAGACGTTGGGGCGTGTCCCTGGGTGGAGGGGGGCGTGGGGCGGCCCCCCAGTGCCCGGGAACCGGGATGTGCCCCGAGGCTCCTGTCCTCGGAGGGCCGCCCGGGTCCCAGACGCGCGCTCAGGTGTCCCAAGCTGATGAACTCAGACGCAGGCAGGATGAGGGATGGGAGGTTGAGGACAAGGGGTTCCTGCTCCTTCCCATCCCGCCGCGCCTGCCTCGGGGGACTCACACAGCTCCGCCGTTGCTGAGGGAGGTGGAACTCTTCTGCCGAAGGAAAACCCGGGCTCCTCGGAGCACAGCTGGCTGCGTCTGCTCCAGGGTGGCCTTCAGAGGGTGGAACAGGGACACAGGGCCCATCTGCAGGAGGGCCACAGGGAGGAGGAAGAGCTCTGAGGGCCGAGGGAGCCAGGCCCCTGCCGGACCCACAAGCTGGCCTCAGGGACTCGCTCTGATCACAGGACCCAGGGCAGAAGTCAGTCACGTCCAAGCCCAGCACCAGAACTGCTTACCTCCGTGAGGGGCTCCGTGAGGGGCTCCATGAGGGGCTTTCTCTGTCCCCACCCTGTCCCTAAGTCTGAGCATTCAACTGAGGCAGTGAGGCAGACCCTCGCGGCCTCTCCTCACACCCCTGCCGGCAGTGACTTGAGCAAAGCCAGGTCCCCTCTCAGAGGCTCAGTTTCCCCAGAGACACAGTCAGGGAACTAGACCGGATTCCAGAAGGCAGGAAGGTTTCAGCTCATCATCAACATGAACTGCTTGGCGGGGGCTTCCGGGAGACCCGGCAGGGCACGATTCTGAGATTTCAGGTTGGGACAGACTCCGAGATGGACCCGTGCCGAGTGCCCCAGACTCGGGCACAGAGGGGGTGGCACAAACACCAGATAGTTTCGACCCCAGGGCTGGATGAAGGTCCCGGAAGCTCCGAACATCTACCCAGACAACTTTCTAGACAGAGAGCCTCCGTGTGCTCACCGAAGACACAGCTGTGTGGGAAGGTCCTTATCTCTGAGGGACGATGTCAGGAAGGTGGGTCCCCAAACCATTCCAGCCAGAGTTATGAACAGAACAAATGGTGACCCTGGACCTATCAGAAACAGGTCCTCCTTCCACCTCCCAAAACAATCCTCCCCAAATGCTCTTCCCGTCTTCCTCTCTTCTACCACTTAGAAACGGTGACACTGTCCAGGCCAGCCCCTCGCTTTCTGCCCCACACGCTCTCTGAGTCAGGGGCTCCCCAGCACCACCAGGCAAGGCAGGAAGCCGTGTGGGTTTCTGACTCTGAGAGACAGACAGGCAGCTACAAGAATCTCTCACCTTCCTTCTCCCGCTACACTGTTTCCAAAAAGGGTGTGGGTCTCCCACCATCGTCAAACCACCCAAGGATGCCAGAGTCTCAGGGGCATCAGAGTTACTTTTTGGAAATCCTAGGACCCAGTACCTGGGACAGGCCCCCGGGAGCTTGGTGGATCTGGTCTCTGGTGGTTTTGTTCTGCTTGTAGAAGTCGAATATCATCAGAGCTGCGTAGACTTTGCCCACTGTCATCTCGTCGGCTGGAGACAGAGCAGACAGGGAGAGCATACAGAGGTTGGGGTTTGGAGAAGAAAGGAGTCAGAGAAGACGCAGAAACATGGGGGGGAGGGAGAGGAGGAAACAGCCCCCCAACCAGGAGGACTTCTGGAAACGCTCTGGGGGGAGGGGCTCTCAGGCAGAACACAGGACTCGGCCACAAGGAGCGTGGCCACCGCCGGCCCCTCCTGGCTGCTCTGACTCCCCAGGAGGCCCCCGTGGCCGGGCTGATGCCCCCTCGCTTGGGGCCCTCCCTCCCCGTCTCCCCCCAAGACAGTAAGATCGGAGTTAGGTACTGGAGGGTTTCACAGACGGGGTCTTGCCATGTTGCCCAGGCTGGACTCGAATTCCTGGGCTCAAGCCACCCTCCCGCCTCAGCCTCACGAATCGCTGGGACCGCAGGCACCACCGCCTGGCCAGGCGTTCATTCCTTCAGGACCTCCTCTCTCGCATCTCTAACTGTGGGATTCCTTCCTGCCTGTTCTCTGGTTTTCTGGATTAGATTCCGCACACTAGGGCTGTGAGCCGCTCTGCTCCGCAGAGTGACCCTGAGACCAGCTCCGGTGGCCCCTCCTCCCTGCAGGTGGGAGCTAAGTGCAGACGGCTGGGGGCAGCCCCCTCTCCCAGGCGACTCGCTCTTCCTCCACTGCCCTCACCTCTACACCCCCGGCCCCTCCTGCAGCCTCCCTGCCTCTGGGTGGGACAGGAAAGGCCGGGGTGGGGAGATCTCTCGCCCATAACTTACGCTTATGGGGCGGTACCAGTAAATCCAGCGTCTTCTGGGGCAGGTTGGCCCACACCGAGGAGATCTCCTTCCTCAGCTCTGCGTCACACTGATGCTGCTTGGTCCCCGCTGGGCCAGGACGCAGGGGAGGGAAGAGACAGATGTTAGCAGCAGTCCTGCAACGCCAGGGGCAGAGCGGGGGGCAGGCGGGGAGGCCTGACGTGGGGAGAAGATGGGGTGCAGACGGAGCTGGGAGGGAGGCACAGCGGGAAGAAACACAACATGGAGCCTGCCTGGAGGAGGCGGCAAGCAAGCTGAGCATCCCGCTGCTGTGTGCACGTGTCTGCATGTGTGTGCATACATGTGTGCATGCATGTGCGTGTCCATCTAGCTTGCGTGTGCATGTGTGTGCCTGCACGTGCGTGGGGGTGCAGTGGGAATTCAGACGGGGTATGGCAGCGCGCCAATCACTTATCCATTCATTCAACAGCGATTACTGAGCATCCACTAAATGTCACGGACTGTTCTAAGCAATGGGACCAAAAAAAAAAAAAAAAAACAAAAAACCCCAAAACTACCCTTCTGGAGTTTATATATTGCTTTATTCTTCCAATAAAGTAGCAACAAGTTTTTAAACATCCAGTATGTTAGAGAATGAAAAGTGCCAAGGAGCGGAAGGCAGCATGGGGAAGGGGACAGGGGACACCAAGGAGCCTCAGGAGGTCTCGTGAGCAGGGGCACGGGAGCCCTGACGGCAGGAGGGGACCCAGGGGTGCGCAGGCCCCGCAGCGTCACAAGGAGGGCGTGGAGGCGGTGCGGCGGGGAAGAGGAGGGGGAGGCAGGCAGGAGACTCAGACCAGAAGCCAGTGGAGGGTTTTGAGCAGAGGAATAAAACGATCTGATTTAATGGTTTTAAACATCAGATTTATTAAGGTATAATTCACATGCAGCAAAATTCACTCTTCTTATAGTAGTCTATGAATCTTGGTCAATGCCTACAATTGTGTGTCCACCACCACAATCAAAATATGGGGCGACTTCACCACCTCAAATTCCTCTGTACCCCCTTGAGTCCGCCCCTGGCCTTGCTCCCAGCCCGTGCCGCCCTTCAGAATGTCGCACAACCAGCACCACGCGGCGTGCCGGCTTCTGAATCGACCCTTGCACTCAGCATGGTGCATCTGAGAGTCACCTATGTCGTCGCATGTATCAGTAGTTTGCTTCTGTTTTGCTATTGCATTGTGTGGACATATCAATCTTTGTTTATCCATCACTAGTTGGTGGCTAGGTGACAGTCTGGGCCAATTATGAATAAAGTCACAAACATTTGCATGCAGGTTTCTGTGTGGACGTATGTTTTCACCTCCTAAGAGAAACAGCAGGGCCGTGTAAGTAACTGTAAACTGTTTTACAAAGGTGCTGTACCGTCCTGTGCGCCACCAGGAACATAAGAATTCCAGCTGCTCTGCCTTCTCACCATCACTTAATATCGCATTCTAAAAGTGTTTTAGCAATTAAAATGGTATGTAGTGTTATTTCACCATGGTTTTATTTTGGATTTCTCTAATAATTAACACATTGAGCATCTTCACATGTGTTCCTGTGTCTTCCGTATGTCTTCCTTGGTGATGACTGGGCTGCTTATTTTCTCACTGCAGGGCTGCGACAATTCTTTATGCATTGTGGATACCAATTCCGTATCAGATACATGTTTAGCAAATATTTTCTCCAAGTCTTATGTTTATATTTTCATTTTCTTAAATGTCTTTTGAAGAGCAAAAGTTTTAATTTTGATATAGTTCAATTTATCCATTATTTTATTTTATGGTTCATGCTTTTTGTATCTTAAGAAATCTTTGCCTAACCCAAAGTTGCCAACGTTATTCTTCCGTTTGCTTACAGAGATTTTATAATTTTAGATTTTACATTTATGTCTATGATCCATTCCAAGTTATTTCTGCAGAGGGTGAAGGGTGTGTGCCACGGCTGGAACTGTGCCCCACTTCCTACGTGGAAGCCCTGACCGCCGTGTGGCTGTGTCTGCAGACAGGGCCTGTGGGAGGCGGTTAAAGTTAAACGACATCGTAAGTGGGGTCCGGATGCACACTCGTCCTCACAGGAGACACCAGAAAACTCGCTCGCTCTCTCCTCTCTCCCTGCACACTCAGAGGAAAGGCCATGCCAGGACACAGCAAGAAGACGGCTACCTACAAGCCGAGAAGCGGCCACAGAATCAAACCTATCTCACTAGCACCTTGATCTTGGACTTGCATCCTCCAGAACTGGGAGAAATAAATTTCAGTTGTTTAAACCACCCTGGCTGTGGTATTTTGTTATGGCTGCCTGTGCAGATTAAGATGGTATGAGTCAAGAATTTTTTTCTTTTTGGATATGACTTTCTAAATTTTTCTAGCACTATCTGTTGAAAAGATTACCTTTTCTCCATTAATTGCCTTGCAACTTTGTTGAAAATCAATTGACTATATCACTGTGGGTCTATATCTGGAGTCTCTATCCTATTCCGTTAATCTGTCTGTAGCCTTTCATTAACACCTTAATCAACGATGTCTTATAGAAAGACTTTTAATCAGGGAAGGTGAGTTTTCCAACTCTGTTCTTTTTCAAAACTGTTGGCTGGGCGCGGTGGCTCATGCCTGTAATCCTAGCACTCTGGGAGGATCACTTGAGCTCAGGAGTTTAAGACCAACCTGAGCAAGAGCGAGACCCCATCTCCACTAAAATTAGAAAAGTTAGCCAGGCATCGTGGTACATGGCTGTAGTTCCAGCTACTCAGGAGGCTGAGGCAGGAGGATGCTTGAGCCCAGGAGTTTAAGGTTGCAGTCAGCCACGATGATGCCACTGCACTCTACCCAGGGTGACAGAGCGAGACTCTGTCTCAAAAACAAATAAAAAAACCCAGTTATTAAAGTTCTTTTGCTTTTCTACACAATTTTAGAATTGGTTTGTAAGTTTTTACCCAAAAAAAAAAAAAAAAAAAAAAGCCTGTTGTGATTTTGATTGGGAAAACATTGATTCTAATGATCAATACAGGGATAATTGGTATCTTAATAACACTGAGTCTTTCAATCCACGAATACAATACAGTGCTTAATTTCTCTAAGTCTTCTTTGATTCCTTTTATGTTTTAAAATTCACAATATTCAAATCTTGCACATATATTTTGAGAGTTATCCAGCAATACAGAAGTATTTCATATTTTTGGTGCTATTTTATTAATAATAGAATTCTTCAATTTCAATTAATTGATAGTATGTAGAAACGTAATGTTTAAAAATATATTGACCCTGTATCCTGTTATCTTGCTATACTCACTTATTAGTTTTAGCAACTTTTAAAATAGACTCCTTGAGATTTTTGCAAAGTCAAGCCAATTGTGAACAGAGGTAGTTTCATTTCTTCCTTTACAGTTGGCACACCTCTTATTTCTTCTTCTTGCCTTATCACACTGGCCAGGGCCTCAAGTATGATGTTGAACAGGCAGACACCCTTGCCTTGTCGTGACCTTAGGAGGAACGGGGTCATTCTTTCTTTGTTAAGTACAACATTAGTTTTCCACCGATACCTTTTACCGTGTCTAGGATATGATACGATTGAAGAAGCTTCCCTTAATTCCTAGCTTATGCAGTATTTTTTTTTTTAATCAAGAACAGTTGTTGAATTTTGTCAAATGCTTTTTCTGTGTCTCTTGAGATAATCATATAGTTTTCCTTTTTGGTGTGGTAAATTATATGCATTGCTTTTCAAACACTGAGCCAACTTTGCATTCCTGGGATAAACCTCACTTGTGTTATCATGTATTATCTTTTTTATATATTGCTGGATTTAGTTTGCTAAAAGACTGTATTGAAGATTTTTGTATCTATGTTCATGAGGGATGTTGGTCTGTAGTTTTGGGTTTTTTTTTCTTGTCATGTTTTTGTTTGGTTTTTGTGTCAGAGTAAATCTGACCTCATAAAATAAGTTGGGAAATATTCCCTCTCTTTCTGTTTTCTGGAAGAGTCTATATAGAATTGGCATTATTTCTTCCTTAAATGGTTGGTAGATTTCACCAATGAAAATATCTGGGCCTGGAATTTTCTTTGTTGGAAGGTTTTCCTGCTCTGAATTTAATTTATTTAGCAGATATAGTATTACTGAGGTTATCTATTCTTCAGTGAGCTTGGTATTTTGTGTTTTTCAAGGAATTTTTCCATTCCATTTAAGCTGTTAAAATTGACACAAAGTTGCTTGTAATATTCCCTTGTTACCTTTTTGCTGCCAACAGGATAGGCAGTGAGGTTCCCTCTTTTGTTCCTTACATTGCTTATCTGCATCTGCTTTTTTCCTGATCAGTCTAGCTGGGGTTTGTACATTTTGTTGGTCTGCATTTTGACCTGATCATTCTGGCTGCTGTGTCGAAGGCAGATGGAAGGGGGCCAGGGCAGAAGCAGACGGGTCAGAGGGTGGCTGTAGCGATGCCATCAAGAGCCAACAGAGGCTTGGCCGAGGAGGTGGCAGTGGGGGAAGCGAAAGCAGTGATCGTATTCTGGACACATTTAAAGGTAGATTCAAGACAATATGAAGGCCGGGCACGGTGGCTCACGCCTGTAATCCTAGCACTCTGGGAGGCCGAGGCGGGTGGATCGCTCGAGGTCAGGAGTTCGAGACCAGCCTGAGCAACAACGAGACCCCGTCTCTACTAAAAATAGAAAGAAATTATCTGGCCAACTAAAATATATATAGAAAAAATTAGCTGGGCATGGTGGCACGTGACTGTAGTCCCAGCTACCTGGGAGGCTGAGACAGGAGGATCCCTTGAGTCCAGGAGTCTGAGGTTGCTGTGAGCGAGGCTGACGCCAGGGCACTCACTCTAGCCCGGGCAACAAAGCAAGACTCTGTCTCAAAAAAAAAAAAAAAAAAAAACATGACAACACATCAGACATGGATCAGAATGGGATGAGGGAAAAAAAAAAGAAGAGAAAAGGATGACTCCAGAGATTCTGGCTGGAGCAACTGGAAGAATGGAGCTTCCACCGAGGGAGACAGGAGGGCGGTGGGCACCCTCCGGAGCGCAGGTTTGGCCAAGTCGGCGTTGGAACACTCACTGGGCCTCCGCGTGTAGACGGTGGACAGCTTGGGGGATGCAAGGGTCTGGAGTTCAGGGAAGAAGTCTGGACTGAAAGTTCAAAATTGGAATTCATGCCTTTTAAAGCCATGGGAATAGGTGAGATGATAAAGGAGTGTAGATGGCAAAGAGAACATGCCGTGTCGTGCAGGCACACTACGTTTGGGAGATAACAGAAACTCCAGAAGAACAGACGTAAAATGGTCTCAAAAAGGAGGGAGTGAGAACGGAGAAAAGGCTGCCGACGGCCTTCAGGAGCCCAGCTGAACACAGAGAAGGAGAAACCAGAGACCGGTCTCCCAAAGAGCTGGTTACTAGGAAGGAAAGAAGAAAAAATGGGGAAATCGATAGAAAGGAAACAGGAACACTTTTTAAAGATGGGAGAAGTAACAGTGTGTTTATATACTGATACAAGAATCCAGTAGAAAGAGAAAAATGGACGGGGCAAGAAACAAAGTATGGAACTGCCAGTGTGTGTCCCTGGGTGGCCGATGACGAGATTCGGTGTGCGAAGGGGACTGGCCCTGACTCACGCGTAGCAGGGACAGCTGAGCTCCAGGGCCCAGACTCAGGGAGGAGGCTGACGGCAGGGCAGGCCCCCCTTGGGTCCAGTCAGTCAGATCAGGAGAGGACCTCATGGGGGACTGGACTCTCGACGGCAGGGAGCAGAAGACGTGCGGACTCGTCACCTGGGACAGGAGCTGGCCCATGTGAAGCTGGGCCAGGCTGTGTCCTGGCGCCACCACTGGCTCTGAATAACCTGGACAACTGATCGAGTTTCACTGTGCCTCAGTTTCCTCATCTGAAAATGGCTCCCACGCAGACCGTCACCAGGGGAGACAGCCAGTGCCTGACAGGCTGTGCGGCTGCCTGTGACTGTTCTGGACGGGGCTGGCCCTTCCACCTGCTCCCTGCTCGCCTGTCGGGGCTGGCTCTTGAGGACAGCAGGGGCCGGGGGCCTGCCCTCCTTGCTGCCTTGCTCACCTGGGGCCAGCTTGATCTCCAGTGCAGTCCGGATGAGGGCCATCAGCGTAGACGTGAAGTGCACTGTCATGTCCTCGTTGGAGATTGGCATGTTCATGCGAACTAGACGCTGGGGACAGGGGAAGGCAGGTCAGGGCCAGGCCTGTGGGGTAAACCCCACCCAAGGACCACACGCTGCTTGGGTCCCTGGAGGCCGGGCCTCCCGACGGTGGTCCCTGGAGGTGCCTGGGCCCGAGCGAAGTTGGGTGGTTGGGAGTTTTGCCAGCATTCACACTCACCCCAGGACCCCACCCCCATCTGAGCTGAGAATTTTCTCGGCTGCAGACAAGTAGAAATCCAGGTAAAGATTCTAGCACGGGACTCGCCCAGGAGCCTTGATCCCTCTGAATGAACAGGCACGTCCTCAGTCGGGGGGACCCCTGCCTGTGGCTGCCAAAAGGGTGTGTGGCCTCGCTGAGGAGGGAGGGGCCCAGGATGGGGCTCCTGGGGGTGGCCACAGATAGAGGGGAGGGCCTCTGTCGTCATGGCTCTGCCCAGGGCCTCTCTGAGGCCGAGTTCCCAGCGGGACACCCTCAGGGAGGACAACCTGGCTTTAGGCAGGCCCAGCAAGGTTTCTGCCTCTCACCACCCAGACAGGGAGGGGGCCAGGAAGAGACACTCAATGTCACTTGAAGGCAGAGCCCGTCTCAAATCATGGCATCAACAGAAGCCTTACAGATCAGCTCCTTCTTGCTGGAAGGACCCAGAACAGACGGGACTGCCCAGGGCCTCCGGCTCAGCCGGCAGCAGTGTGGGGGCTGGTGCGGACCAGACGGGGCAATGCCCTGCAGCGAGGCTCCCGTCACGCTCAGGGGGACGGTCCCCTTCTCTCCTCAGGGACGGAGCAGCTGGAGACAGGCATGTGTGTGCCACAGGCCTCCAGGCACAGCCCACAGCTGCCCAGAGCCTCAGGCTCCGAGAACTCGTGAGGCCTCCAGGGGAGACGGGTCCCAGGTGCGTGTGACGCCCTGAGCATGGGGGGGGGGCAGGTGGAGCCCTGGGGGCACCGTCCACCCTGTCTTCTGTCGCGGGGTGAGAGCTGGACACGGGAGCTCCTCCCTGGGGTCTCCCAAGCCTGCACCTTGTGGCAGGGCAGCCTTCAGCCCCTCGGCTGGCGAGGGCCCCGCGGCCCTGCCCCAGGCATCCTGACCCCGAGTCCGGGTCCTCAGCCCGATGGCTGGGAGGTGGCTGTGGATGGGGCTGCAGACGCGAGCCCGACTCTGTCTCCCGAATGCTGGCAAAGCCCCACTGGACACATCCAATCATGGTCCCAGGACCTCTCACGTCACACGTGTGTCGCACACCAGGAAAACCAAACTCCCAGAGCACGGCACCCCTGCAGACCAGCACCAACAGCCGTGAGAGAGGCCGGGGAATCCCTCTCCAGGAAGGAAAGTCGGGGGCAGGAGTGAAGAGAGAGCGGGCGGGTGATTTCCAAGAAAGGAGAGCTCCGTCCAGGCACCGGAGGGCTGCTCACCAGGGGCTCCGTCCGCACACTCCAATCCCTGAAGGGCCACACATCTCAGAGAGAGCAGAGGGGCAAGGCCAGAGCAAACAGGCATCTCTGCCCGAGTCCTGGACCCTGCCCAGCCCACCCATACCCCACCCTGAGGCTTGGTTCTCTTCGCCCAGAACCTCCAAGTTGGCAGAGGCAGCCGGCACAGCTGGGCGGGTGCCGAGGGCTGCTCATCATGGCCTTGCTTGCCACCAGCCCTGGGTGTTGGGTGGACGGAGCTCTCCTTCCCGGGACAAAGCCGAGGCCTCGCATGCAGGGCCTCCAGGCAGGCACAAGGCGCAGGGCAGGACGGGAACCGAGGACAGCAGAGGGGTCCGGTCTGGCACAGAGGAGCTGCTTGGCCCCACAGGCTGCACTGAGTCGGGCGACAGAGGCCTGGGTCTGGGGGGCGGAGAGGGCGGCGGGACAGGACACGTCTGTGCAGAGCCAGGGGGCTGGACGCTGTGGCCGGCGGCTCTCCCAGGCAGAGGGAGCCGCGGGTCGTGGGCTGCCAGAGAGCCTGGGGTCCCAGGGAGGGCTCCGGGCCAGCCGGGTGCTGGAGGGGTGGGGTGTGCTCACACTCTGGGGGGCCCTGTGGTGTGCCTGCCCACCCGGGAGGGAGGCCTGGGGGCATCCTTCAGTTTACTCCCTTCCTTGCAACTCAGCCCCCTGTGGCTCGTGGACCCCTGAGGCTGTCCCCATCCTGCAATGGCCCTCTCAAACCCCGAAGTCCCAGGAATGACAGCAAGATGCCTGTTCCTCACACCCTCGCTCCTCGGTGCCACCATGCCTCCTTCCCACTGTGGAGCCTCGGAAGCCCCTGCAGACCCCAGCCTGGGCCCAGGGAACCTCTGCATTTGCTGAGCTGGGATGGGGGGCACAGGGGGTACGCAGAAGCACCAGAGGCCCTGCGAGCTCCAGCCACCCACTAGGACCAGCTCCAGAGGGCCGGATGACTCTACCCATGCCGACGCTCAGGGGACAGAGCATCTGGGGTGGGGCCCTGAGCCCAGAATGGAAACAGTCTCTGTCAGAGTCAGGGGTCTGTGCCCTTTCCTAGGAAGGAAACAGAGTGAAACGGGGGGCGGGGGGCCTGGCTTGTCTTCCTGAGCCTCTGGGGACCCTCCGAGGGGCCAGTGCACAGACGGCACCCGGCGGCCAGGCCCCACTGCCTGGGGAGGAAGCAGAGGCGGGCGGGGCTGGGGAGGGAGGCGGCGCGGCAGCCGGCAAGCCCTGCGAGGAGGCGCGAGAGCCGGAGGGCGACAACGGACAGCCTCCTGGGGGGTGCAGGGTCGGGGTCTACCTTGTAGGCAACTCGAGCAGGGCATTTCTTCCCCAGCCCCAGAGGTGGGGACATGTGTTTCAGCATCTCAAACATGTCACTGTAACTGATGCGCCCGCTGGAAACCCGTCCCAGAGAGGCCAAGGCGCAGGGTCCACAGAGCAGGTGCGCAGCGGGCGGAGCGGGGGCGGGCGGGAGGAAGCAGACAAGAAAACAGATCCAGTTAATCGGTGTCGGCACGACGCCCACAGGCACGGAGACACGAGGGCTGCGCTGCCAGACGTGGCCCTCCTGGCCCCCCGCCCCCGGCCTCACCTCCACGGCCAGCCCCACGCGGGGCCGCGGGCAGGGTGACGTCTGAGCTAATGAGCATGGAGGGTGAGGGAGGGCTGCATCGGGGCGGCTTTGGGTTGTTAAGTTCTGACTTTACTCTTTTAGAAACCACAGAGAATGCCGAATCAGAAAAGACCGGCTTCGCCACGCCGGCGGCGCTGGCGGACAGAGTGTGAGGCGGACGGGCTGTGGCCAAGGCCACGGCAGAGCATCAGCTTTCCTTAATGGTCAGATTTGCTTCCAAGTGAGGCTAGAGGCTAAAAGAGTGGAGAAAAATCTAAAGCCAACCAGAAAACTAGAAGGGAGCCCCGAGGCTCTAGAGCCAAACTTGACGGTGGGGCAAGTCCTGCTCCAAGCCCAGAGACGCCCGAGGCCAGCCCAGGGCAGGGCTGCTGCTGGGGTCAAGGCTGGGCGGGGAATGGGGGGCCGCGGGGAGGGGAGCTGGCAGGACGTGGCCTGGTGCTGCTCTTGCACCAGCTCTGACGGCCAGGGGGCAGGTCGGGGCCCACACGCAGCAGGAGCCACTGGTGCGGGGCCTGGGAACCCAAGGGCTCCAACAATTGAGTCTTCCTGAAGTGGAGGGGCCGTCCCGGGGTACCTGCCTATCACCTTGGGGTCCCAGACATGCAGCCAGGTGGCCCAGGAGAGAGAGGGGACAGCCTTTCCCGGCAGGTGGATCTGCCCGGGGCCCTCGCTCCTCCCGCAGCTCCAGACCAGGGGGCTCCTCCGCTGAGCCGAGCAGACCAATCCAGAGGCACAGCAGGAGGCTCCCTGGGCTCCACACCCCGCCGCCGCCCTCCCTTCCCCAGGGACTGGACAACTGCTGGGTTACTGGGCTCTTCCGACCCAGAGGGGAAGCTGCCGCAGGTGAACCTGTCTCCATATCCCCCTCCTCGGGGCCCGCGGCCCCTGGCTCGTCTGACCACCAGCCCACCCTCAAGAACTCAGAGGAAAACGGGGTGTGCCAGCTGCTTCCTTGGTGCAGGTGGGACCTGGCCCCCAGCCCCCCAGCCAGCTGGTCCTGGTCCTCACGGCCCAGCGAGAAAGCTCTCTGTGCACTGTCCCAAGGCTGCCTGTCTCGGCCAGCTGGAGGGGTCGAGGGGGATTAGACAGGGAACCAAAGCGTCCAGGAGGCTGGAGTGCGGGGCAGGGCGGGCGGAAAGAGAGGTGAGGTGTTGTCATTCCCAAACCAGGCAGGGAGTGTGTGCTGTGTTTGCATTTCGGGCAGGGAAGTATGTCAGATGGAGGCTCTGAAGTTGCAAACCTTGTAGGCCAACCTACGAGGGCAGTTCTTCCCTAAGCCAACGGGTGGCGCAATACAACGCAACAAACTGTACAAATCCTTATAATGAATCCGGCAACTGGAAAGGAAACGTCACAGGTTATGGCAACACAGGCACGATGGAGCCCCTCCCGCCCGCCCCCAGCCTAGGACGGGAAGGTTTGGCCTCGCACAGGCGTGGAGGGGAGGGAGCCCCGGAGAGGCGGCACCCGGCCAGGGGACCGGGTGTGGGAGCTCCCCGGGAGGTGCAGGACGTCATTCCTAGAGTCCGACGATGTAGGCAGGAGACACTCCGCACAGAACATCAGCGAGTTCCATACGGGCAGACGGCGCGTCTACACCTGCCAGCCACGCCGAGCCCCTGCTGCACACGGTGCGAGGCCTTCGCCATCTGTCTCTCCTGGGCCCGCCCACCCGCTCCCTCGCTGCCAGCCCCTCCTCGGCTCCCTGGGCCTCCAGGCCACAAGGCCCCTCCCCCACGTGCCCCTCTGGCCCCCAGCTCTCCCTGCACAGCGTCCACAGAGGCCTGTGTCCACGAGCCTCCCGACGGCCCCTCTCTCCCCAAACACCCCCCCAGGGCACCCCCAGCGCCGGCACCCCAGTCCCCACTGACACTTTTGTCTCCTATGCTGAGGCCCCTCATTCCGGTCAGCTCCAGATGGTGCTGAAGATACTTCCGGAGACGAGGGGGGAGGGAGGAAGCCCCACTTCGGGCTCACTCGAGGCACCTGCTAAGCTGCTGGACTGTGGGGACCAACACAAGGGCGCTGGACAGCTGTGGGACCCCCAGCCTCCAGGACCACCTCCCATGAAACCCAGACAAAAAGGGGGGCCGAATGCTGTCACTCCCCAATGCAAGGACTGTCCACACAACAAAACAAAGCTACCTGCTGAGCACATTCTAAGGCCTGTCTCCACCTGTGCCGCCACCCCTGCACCTGACACGCTGCGCCCAGCCTCCCTCTCTCCTCTGCACCCCGCGTCGCCCCTCGGCCTCCTTGAGTGCTTGACCCAGCTGCTCTCGCCAGTTCAGCTCGCACGCGGCATCCTCTGATGCTCCAGGCCAGACACGGTCTCTCACTCAGAAACGCCCGGGCCTCAGGCTGCAGCCGAGCTGCCGCCCCGTCACCTGGCGTGGCCGGGTGCTGAGGGACGTGCGCCCTGCACCTTTGGGCTCCTGCCCCGGGACAGGCAGATGCTCAGGAAACGTGTGTGGGACAGATGGATGAGCACAGAGATGAGCAGACAGATGGCTCCAGGAAGCGTGACTGTGACTCCCTTTTGAGTCTACACTTCCCCACAGAGTGTTGAAGCAACAACAAAAGGGAGGCTGGGAAAAGGCAGCAGAGGAAACCAACAACTCCAAGCCTCCCTACTCGGTCCACAGCACGCATGTGCACACAGCAAAAAACGCTCCCACGTCCATACTCACATGGCACACGTGTGCACAAGCCATGCACACACACAGCTGCACACACCACACGCACATGGGTACACACATGTTGCCCACATGCATACATATCCACACACAACCACACGGGTATGCACAAACATGCAGTTCACTTGCACACAGACATACACATACACTCACATGTGCATAAATATGCACGTGTCCGGAGCCCTCAGGCCCGGCTGCAGCATTGCCTCTGGCGCCTGAGCGCAGTGGTTTTCCACTCCACAAGCAGCAGCACAGTCAGTTCCACTGTGGGAGGAGCTGACGTTTCCCGCCTTCCTTAACGGCCGCTTTGCAGTTTGAACTTACCCGCCTTTTCCTTTCCCGCCTTGCTGCCCTATACCACCTGCCGCTCAGCACACCACAAACGACACTTGATCAGACTCCTGTCTTGTCTCCATTTCTCGCGTCTCTTGTCCCCCCAATTCCCACTCCCCCTTCCAGGGTTCGCGTTGACAGTCCTGCGGGTCGGGACACACATGCACACTTGCCAATGCCTGTGTGCAAAAACACTCACATTCACCCGCCGGTGCACACTCATGCACAGCACACAGTAGGAATACATACACACATACACACATGTGCAATGCATAGTACACACAGGTGGTCACCTGGGAAGTCAAGGTGACCACATCCCTGCCCCTGTCCCGGGCGTGACGGGGAGGCTCGAGGTGCTGCCCTGGACGTGGACCCAGCCCCGCGCTGCTCAGACGCGTCTGCCTCCCCCGGCGTCTGGCGCAAGCTGCGTGTCAGGCCCGGCCGCCAGGGAGGCAGCTGCGTGTGCTGCTCACGGGCCACCTCTGCGCTACGTCAAGGCCCGCGGGTCTTGCGTGTTAGCTGGCAGGCGCCACTTGCGCGTGAGGCTGCTATGCTGTCTGCACTGCGATAAGCACTTTCTCTGCCGTGTCTCCGCCTGCCTGTGCCTTGCGGGGCCTCGGTTCTCGGACTCTGGCGCTGGGGAAGCAGGCTGACCCTTCGCTGTGCCTGGGAACCGGGCCACAGCCCGGCCCACGTCCGCTTCCCGCGGGCCCTGCTTGTGCTCAGGTCACACAGGCGTGAGGACTGTCGTCCTCCTCCCGCCACCGCCTGAATTCACCGCTGTGCCTGTGACCTTCAGGACAAGTCACATCCCACAAAGCTGCAGTCCCCACCCCCGTCTGTGGCCTGCTAGGGACCGGGGCGCAGAGCTCTGCCACCCCCTACCGCCCTGTCCGTGGGAAAACTGTCTTCCATGAAACCGGTCCCTGGTGCCAGAGAGGCCGGGCACTGCCGTCATAAGGCACCTGCGTCTTCCGTAGCACAATCTCCTCTAGAAAAACAATGTTCCCAGAAACAACAGCAACTCTCAGACCACACGGTCAGGATGGCCTTCCTGGAACTCGCCGAAACCCTCCTCAGTTGGGGTCTCTCCTACCCTCTGCCTAACGAGGCCTAGGTGTGGCCAGTCTCGCCCCGGTCCGCCTGGGCCTTCCTGACCACAGGTCCCGCGTGGGCGTCCCCGGGCGAGCACAGGGCAAACACGCTGCCGCAGCAGTCAGCATGGGGGTCTCCAAAGCCACGAAAACGGTCCGGAAACATGTACATAGACCATGAATCACAGATAACCGCTATGCTCGTTCTAGACTACATAAAAATTGTCAATTTCCCCCTGAAATGAAAACACACAGACAGACACTGTGGGCCTGGAAGCGCCTGGACAGAGAGGCCTGTGTCCCAGGGCGCCTGACACTGCCAGCGGCTCTGTGACTCCGCCGGGCTAGGACGGGCCCCGGGCAGCACCGCTGTCCTGGTGGGGACGGTGGGGGTGGTCCAGGGACGCTGAGCGGAGGGGAGAGGCCGAGGGAGCCCAGCCAAGCCCCCACGCCTCTGGGTCTGCTCCCACGCAGAGCTTCCGTTCGAGGAAACCAGGCAGCAACTGCGGAGCTCTGTGGGCTGCGAGGCCCTTACCAAGAGGAGGGCGACCGGCTCCTCGTCTCCCGCGGCAAGGGGCCTGGCGACAGAGCCGGGCGTGGGGGCCGTGGGCAGGCCAGGGAACCTGGAGAGAGGAGGTGGGCTGCCCCTGCACCCAGCCCCGTCCTTTCTCATCCCCCCAGGGCACGGGAGGCGGTGGATGTCCACCCACTCCCTGAGAACTGCTCGCCCACGGATGCCCGCTGAGTGGTCCCTGGGAGCCGGGCCGGCTGCGTCTGACTCGCTGACTCATGGCCCCTCCGCCTGCTGTGCCCGCCCTGCAGAGAGCAGCCCCGTGACCCCTGCTGGAGCGAGCGAGCCCGTGAGCGAGCGAGTGTGTAAATGGGTGATTGGATGAAGGAATGGACAAATGGACCGAGGGAGAATCCACGCTGCTTGGCTTGATTCCTTCCTCAACGTGCTCTCGGCCCCGGGGGCGCACACACACCGCAGTGCCACGGAACACGACCTCGGACCGCTCACGAGACCCAGCTGTCTGGAAACGCATCCCCCTCCCCCAGGCGACACAGCAAACCTTTCCCACCGCGACCAGAGGGTCTAAGCGCACTAGAGCCTTGCTGGCAGCTCATCTGACTTCACTGTACGTCCACCGTACACCCACCACCTCCCACCTGGGCTGGGGACACAGAGGTGCACGGTGACTGCCGCCCCCAAGGGAAACGGCAGAGAGGGAGGCCCCCAGGCCCTTCGGGGGAAGGTTCTAAACCCCCACATCACTTTTGCCCTCAGAGCCCGCCAAGCTCCACCAGGGTGGCGTGGCCGTGCACACCCTCCCCGCGGCCCCCCAAGCCCTCACGTGGCCGGCCTTGGAGGAACACGCGCACTCCTGTGCGGGAAGAGCCCCGAGTCTCACAGCCCCCTGAAAACCTTCTGTGACACCAGGCAGCCTCTGAGGGATGAGCTGAGGGGTTTAAAAGGCCTCCCTAGGCCCGGGGAGCCATACAAGGGCACAGGGGACCACAACGGAAGTGCCACTCAGCGGGGACACCAGCGAGGTCCTGCCTGCAGCAGGATGGACCCCCGAGCCCCGCACCGAAATGTGCCCAAGCCACCCAGCCCTGTCCTGCGATCTGTCGGTGTGGACCGTCCCCGAGGACCGCAGGGTGCCGGGGCTCACTTACCACGCAGCCGGGTCGTACTCAGCCCAGACCCGGATGAACTCGTCTAGGTGGTGAGGCCCTAGGATGGAAGAGTCCCGCGTAAGGTACTCAAAATTGTCCATGATCACAGCCACAAAGAGGTTCAACATCTGCAGGGCAGGAAGGAGAAGAGGTGACGTAGAGAGACCCAGCCTGGCCGCCCGCCCTGCCCTCACCTGCCGGCCGTCGGGGCAGAGGTGGCTCACGCGCGCCGCCCGGGCCTGCTCTCCCCGCAGAGCCTGCGCTGCAGGGCTCCCTCGGCCCGGTCAGCCCCGAGACCTCTGCCCCCACGTCCACTGTCCAGCCCTCATCCAGGCCCGTCGTCTCCTGCCCACGGCCTGTCGCGCCATCTAGGCTGGTCCCCCTCAGGCTCACAGTCAGGGACGGCAGGGACTGCGGAGTCATTAGTTTGGGCTCTACAGACCGACGGCTTAGGCTCTTTTTTAAAAACACAATTAAACTGAAATTGATGTAACATACAATTAAACATTTCTAAAAGTACAATTCAGTGGCACTGGTGTGTTCACAATATTGTACAAAGAATAACCCCACCCCCACTGAGCAGCCACCCCTCCCCTGCCCTCCCCGACGCCCTGGACGCTGCCACCCGACGCTCGGCTTCTGCGGATTCGTCGATTCTGGATACTCGACGTGAAAGAAATCATACGATATGTGACTGGTACGCCTGGCTTCTTCCACGCAGCAGGCGTGTGGAGGTGCACCCGTGCTGTGGCGCGTGCCGGCACGTCACTGCTTCCCATGGCTGAATCACAGTGCTCGCCACCATCATTCATTCACTGGGAGACAAGTGGGTGGTCTCCGCCTTTTGATTATCATGACTACTGTTGCCATAGACATTCAGGTACGTGGACAAATCTCTTCCTTTCTCTTGGGTATGTACCTGGCAGTGGTCACATGGTAATTCTATGCTTAAGTTTTAAAGGAACTGCCAAACTTTTTCCATAGCAGCTGCTATTAATACATTTTACTTTCCTACCAGCAATGTACCATAGTTCCTATTCCTCCACATCCTTGACAATAATTGTTATTTTACAAAGGCATTATACTGGGTGTGAAGTGACATATCTCATTATGGTTTGATTTGCATTTCCTTAATTACCAAAGATGTTGAACATCTTTTCATGTGACTGTTCACCATCTATTAATATATACCTTCTCTACAGAGCTGTCTATTCCAATCCTTTGCACATTTTAAAAATTGAGTTATTTGTCTTTTTGTCATTGAGTTGTGGGAGTTCTTTATACATCCTGGATATTAACTCCTTCTCAGATATGTGATTTGCAAATATTTTCTACCATTCTGTAGATTGTATTTCCACATATTTGATAATGTCCTTTGATGAACAAAACTTTTAAATTTTGATGTAGTCCAATTTATCTATTTTTTCTTTTGTTGCTCGTGATTTTGGGGTCAAACCTA
Source organism: Eulemur rufifrons (assembly GCF_041146395.1). Lineage (NCBI taxonomy): Eukaryota > Metazoa > Chordata > Mammalia > Primates > Lemuridae > Eulemur > Eulemur rufifrons. Next base: position 286,601,264 of record NC_090989.1, on the reverse strand, counting down.
AGGATCCACTGCCAATTTTGAAGTCTTGAAGATTTAGCCCCTATGCATTCTTCTAATAGTTTCCTGGTTTTCACTCTTCTATTTAGCTCTTTGATTGATTAATTTTGTATATGGAGTGAGGCAAGGGTCCAACTTCATTCTTTTGCATGTGGCTATCCAATTTCCTCCATATTATTTGTTGAAGAGACTAGTCTCTCCCCACTGAATTGTCATTGAAAGAAAGATAATTTTTCCCCCACTGGCACCCTGGTCAAAAATCAATTGACCATAGATGCTTGGGTTTATTTCTGGACATCCAATTCTATTCCGTTGGCCTAAATGTCTAGCTGCCAGCACACACAGTTTTGATTACCGTAGCTCTGCAGTAAGTTATGGAATAGGGAGATGTGGTTCCTACAACTTCTTTTTCAAGATTGTTTTAGCTATTTGAGTGCTCCTTGCAATTCCGTATGAATTTGAGGATCTGCTTTTCAATTTCTGCAAAAAGGCCACTGGCATTTTGATAGGGATTGCATTTAATCTAAACATTGCTTGAGGAAGTATCACCATCTTAACAATATAAAATCTTCCAATCCATGCACATGGGATGACTTTCCATTTAATTAGGTCTTAATTGCTTTTCATCAGTGTATTGTAGTTTCCATTGCACAAGTCTTTCATCTCCTTATTTATTTACTCCTAGCTATTTTATTGTTTTGGATGTCATTGGAAATAAAATTATTTTCTTAATTTCCTTTTCAGAGTGTTCACTGCTGGTGAATATAAACACCACTGGTTTTTGTGTGTTGATTTTGGATCCTGCAACATTGCTGGATTTGTTTATTAGTTCTAGTAGCATTTTTGTGTCTGTGTGTATTCTTCGGGATCATCAATGTGCAAAATCATGTTATCTGCAAATAGAAAGAGTTTTCTTCTTCTTTTCTAATTTGGATGCCTTTTATTTCTTTTTCTTGTCTGATTGCTCTGGCTAGGACGTCCAGCATAATGCTGAATACCTGTAGTGCACTCCTGTCTTGTTCTGGATCTTTTGGGGAAAGCTTTCAGTCTTTCACTGTTGAGTATAATGTTAGTTGTGGGTTTTTCATAAAAACCCTTTATCATGCTAAAGAAGTTCCTGTCTATTCCTAGTTTGCTAAGTGTTTTTTTTTTTAATCATGAAAGGGTGTTGAATTTTGTTAAATGCTTTTTCTCCATCCATCGAAACGGTGTTTTTTTTTTTCCCTCATTCAACTAATGGGGTGTATTACATTGATCGATTTTCTTATGCTGAACCACCCTTGCATTCCTGGGATAAATTCCATTTGGTCACGGTGTATAATCCTTTTAATGTGTCCTTGGAATTGATTTGCTAGTATTTTGTTGAGGGTTTTTGCATCAATATACATAAGGAATATTAGTCTGCAGTTTTCTTTTATTGTGACATGTTTGGCCTTAGTATTAGGGTAATGAGGGCCTCAGAGAATGTGCTAGGACGTGCTTCCTCCTATTCTATGTTTTGGGAAGAGTCTGAGTATTAACTCTTTTTTTATTCTTTTTACTGCGGCAAAATATACATAACAAAAAATTTATCATTTTAGTCATTTTTAAGTGCAGAAGTCACTGGCATTAAGTATATTCACATTGTTGTGCAACCATGACCATCCTCCACCACCAGAACTTTTTTCATCTTCCCAAACTGAAAATCCGTACCCACCGAACACTAATTCTCCACCCCTCCCCCACCCCCTGGCAACCGTACTTCCTGTCTCTATGATTTCTCCATTGCAATAACAACAATACCCTCTTAGGACTGCCTGCCTCAGCAATTACCAGCAGGCTGTCACCACCAGCTTCATCTCCTGCAATTCTGCCAGTGTCCCTCTATTCCAGGCAAGGTAACCAAATCCCCACCTAACTTAGTCCCGCCACCCACCCCAAATCATAATTCCGCTTTTTCCACTTCACTTCTGTCAGACCAAACTAGTCCCAAGTGTTTCTAAGTGTGAGTCACTCATCAGGTGCTCCCGGCCCTGATCCCTTCTCTGCTTCAGGTAAGGAAAAGACACCAGGGTCAGTGGAGAGCCATGAGGGAGGTCATGGGGACAACACACAAAGGACACTGGCCACAAAACACCCACTTCTCTGGAGAAGAATGACAGCTAAAGCCAGGGCGTGCTGGCCCTGTGGCTGGTGTGACGTAGTCAGTGTGGCTTCCTGTGGGACCCTGTCTCTGTGGGCAGGCGCAGGGCGAGGCCGGGCTGGGGCGCTGGCTCCTGCAGCACCAGACGTCTGTGGACAGCAGAGAGAGCGATGTCCCACTGCCTACAGGACAGTGATTTTCTAAAAGGTCCACCCTCCTGGCTGCCCACTAGGCTCCTCTGAGGGAGACCAGGAACCCAGAGATGACCCCAACACGCAAATCCCGTCCTTGGTTTCTGGCAACTAGTGACACACAGTTCTGTAGGCTTTTCTCTATTTCTCTCTCTACAGGTAAGCTCACCTGTCTCAAGTGGGCACCACTGTCAACCAACCCACCCTCTACTGCACCCTCCAAACTCACACTCCATCATCATCAGAAACCCTCTGTCTCCCTCCTCCCGAGTACCCCAATTCCTCTCACTGGGTCTGGAATAGCTAAGAGGATGGACGTCCCCCTCCACCCTCTAAACGTCTGCCCTTTGAGGCCATCTCCTAACCTTCCCCTCCTTCCACGGAGACTGAGCACCTGGCTGCCTATTGTTGTCTCCACGTCTACTCTGGCCATCCTTGTTGCTTCCAAGACCCCCTGAGACGGGTCACCACTGCCAGCCATTCCAATCCCGAACCTTCTCCCACTGTCGGCTCAGCTCCTTGTTCCTGTGACTCATACTAAACATGGCAGTCACCAACGACCGCCAGTAACGTCACCACCATGCCTCCCAAGGCTTAACTTCACACGGCCCACTCTGCCCACGTCACCTATCCTTCCAGCTCACTTCCTCAAGTCCTGCACCCCAAAACCTCTTGTCCTTGTGAGGACCTCTACTCCAATAGCCTTGCCCTCACCCCCCTCTGCCCCCATCTCCCTGTGTCCCCAGCTTTGATCCCACACCCAACACTATAACCACACTCTTACAGACACCCACTCTCCTTCCTTACACTTGTCTGGGAAACCCCAAATCTGGATAATCTGCGTCACCACCCACGGTATTGATCAGTAAATGTGGCTACAGAAAGGCACCGACTGTGCGGGCAGGTCCCCCGCGAGAGTTGCAACCGTGACTCTGGGGTGCCCGTCCGCACTGCCCTGCTGGGAGCAGCTGTGTGTCCCTGCTGCCCCCCACCACTCAGCACCCCTCGAACTCACTGCGACAGGGCTGTGCTCCCCGCCATGCCAGTGTGGACTGTGCGCGCCAAGCGCACCCTCGGCCTCCACGGTTTCACGTCCAGTCTTGGATCTCGGTCGTCACCTCACTTTCCCTTCCAGTGACGTTGCACACGGTTGATGACTCCACCCCCCTGAGGTAATTTCTCCGCTTCGCTCTGGGGCACTGCCCTCTCCTGGTTCTCCACCTGCCGCGCTGACTGCTCCTTCCTGTCTCCCAGACGCTCACGCGGCAGAACGTTTGGCCTTCTTCTCAATTCCGCTCTTTCCCTATGTCAGTGTTCCTCGGAGTTTAGCTCACACAGAACCACCCTGAGAGCTTGTTAGAACTCAAAGATTGCTGGATCCATCTCCCAGAGATCCTGATACAGTAGCCTGGGGACGGACCCGGGGAGATGCATGTCCAACAAGCACTCAGGTGATGCTCGGGCCACAGGTCACCGGGCTACGCTTCGCACGGCAGAGTCCTGGAGAACATCATCACCCCACAAATACGCCAAGCACCAGTGACAGCTCACTGACATCTCCAGCCCGGAGTTCTACCAGGTATCTCTATTCTCTCTATCCCCTACCAAACCTCACGCCTGCAGCTCCCCAATCTTCCCAGCTCGGAGGAAGAACCACTCATCCCATCACCCCAAAAACCCCAGGACATGGCTTTCCTCTCCTCCCTCACGCCCATATCCAATCATCAATCACATCAGCTCTCCCTTTAAAACGCAGCCCAATCTCACCTAATTCGCTCACCTCCCCCTTCTCGAGGCCACAGCTGCCCACAAGCGTCTTCCTACTCACTCCACAGCCCCCTCCTCCCCGTCTGCACAGAGCCAGAGTCAGGCTGCAGAACACCAGGCAGATCATGTCACATCCGTGCTTAAAGGCTCCAGAGGCTTCCGCTGACCTGGAATAAGATCCACACTCCTGGGACCTGGCCTGCCTGCCGCTCCGACCTGACCCCGCTACGTGTCCAGGCTCACCCACAGGCACGCGGGCTGGAGCGCTGCCTTGTGTCCTACCAGCACAGGGATGTCTTCCTAAAAGCTGGAGACTAAGGGACAACTGCCCCTGAGACGTCAACCCGACCACGGAAGCTGAGGCGGGGGCCACGGGAGCTCGTTGCTGCAGGTCCACTATCTCCCAGGACCAGTTCACGGTGCAGGAGACGAGGGCCCCAGCATGAACCGGGCTGGGCGGACGTGGCGCAGAGGCCGGGACTCACCAGGAAGGAGCACAGGAAGATGAAGGAGACGAAGTAGAAGTAGGCGAAGTCGCTCCCGCACTCACTGGCGCTGGCCCGCTCGTCACAGGCCCGGTTGCTGAGACAATCCAGCATGATCTCGTGCCAGGCTTCCCCTGTGGCACTCCTGCGGACAAGGGCAGAGCTGTGAGCCCAGCCCACAGGGGAAGGCCGGGAAGGGGAGGCTCCTTCACCCAGGGCCCTAGCCAGCCAGGAGTCAGGGAGCCCAGCCTTGAGGAGAACAGGGCCAAGCACACTCCGTCCGGGGCTCCTTCCCACGGAGCCCCACAGGTGCCAGGCCTGGGCAGCAGGTGACTGTTGCTTCGAAAGAACCCTCTGGCATTAGATTTCCAAGCTGGTCGTTCACTGAGAAGCCCCAGCTACTCGGAATGATCCACTACACTGACCGTGCCACAGTGAGCTCTGCTCTGTGGACACAACGTGCCCCAGGGGACTCTTTTTTTTTTTTTTTTTTTTGAGACAGAGACTCGCTCTGCCGCCCAGGCTAGAGTGCCGTGGTGTCAGCCTAACTCACAGCAACCTCCAACTCCTGGGCTCAAGCGATCCTCCTGCCTCAGCCTCCCAAGTAGCTGGGACTACAGGCATGCGCCACTATGGCCGGCTAATTTGTTCTGTATATATTTTTAGTCGTCCATATAATTTCTTCCTATTTTTAATAGAGACGGGGTCTCATTCTTGCTCAGGCTGGTCTCGAACTCCTGACCTCGAGCGATCCACCCACCTCGGCCTCCCAGAGTGCTGGGATGACAGGCGTGAGCCACCGCGCCCGGCCCCAGGTGGACTCTTGATCTCCTCCCAAACATGTGCCATCCCCGTCTTTTCCATTTCAAGAAATGGCGACTCTGCCCCTCCTGTTGCTCAGGCCAAAAGCGCTGGAATCCTCGCTCCTCTCTTTCCACATCCTGTTTCTCAGCTCATCTGCCTCCAAAAAATAGCCAGACTCACCACTTCTCCCCACCCTGGGCCAAGCAATGGTGACCTTCCTGGAGTTGCGACAGCTCATAACTGATCTTCTTGCTCCACCCTACATGGAAGCCCAGTGGGTCCACTAGACACAGATCTGGTCACGTCGCTTCTCTGAAAACCCCCAGTGACTCCCCTCCTCACCACAAAAGTCGAAATTCACAGACCGCCACAGCCCTGTGGGACCCGCTGGCCACTCTTTCCCTGCCTTCACTCCCTACCTCGGTCCCCACTCAGCCCACTCCAGCCACACCAACCCCACTGCTCCTGGAGGATGCCTCACCCTGGGCAGCCATGCGGGGGACTCTCCTACTTGGACTTTGCTCCCAGACACACAGCCAGCACCAGAGGTTTACGGGGTGCAGCTGGGTCAGAGCTCTGCGTCCCCACCTGTGCGTCTGTGCCCGGCCAGCCCCAGGTGGAAGCCGGGCCCACTCCACCCTGACGACGGCCGGGAAGAGGCCCTGCCAGGCAGCCGCTTCACCTGTGCCGGGCCTGACTGAGCACGGTGCTCCCATGGGACACAAAGCTCAGAGAGGAACAGAAATCTGTGAGACCAAAGGCTTAAAACTATGTTGGACTTCACAGGTTTGCCTCAAATCCTTTCTGGCACAAACCAGAATATTAATAAATGAAGAAGTAAAATCAACGTAACAGCTAAAGCCCAGAGAAACAACACTATTTGGGAAAAGTGTAAGCCTGAGGCCGCGTGCTCATCTTACTCAAGCGTCAGAAAACTCTCTTCAGGCAGCTCGGCAGAGCAGGCCTGGGTCCGCCTGCCCTGTCTGCAGAGGACTGCGCGGGGCCCCGGGCCTCTCTGTACACGGGCAGGCTGTGCCGGGGGCCCCAGGGCAGCCTGGCGAGACGAGTTTGCATCCGTGAACAGAAGTGGTGACGCCTCGAGAGGGAGCCCCGAGGCAATGAAATGTCTCCACCATAAACCCCTAAACGAGCTCTCTTCTCCTGTGCTGGGGGCAGGTGTGGCAAAGCGAGGGCGACTCGGAGGCAGAGATGCACAGTCACCCCTCCCCCCTGCCCCCAAGGCCACCCTCAAACCAGGATGGTCGGCAGGCCCTGGCCCGCAAGCGCACGCCAGACCTGGGAACAGCAGCTGGCGCTGCCCATCCTGGCAAGGAGGCTCTGGAGGCCCCAAAGCTTAGACTATGGCCCCCCGGCCCCCAGAGTCCACCTGCTGCTTGGCTCGGCTGCATCCAGTAGCTGAAGGACGGTAGCAGGTGAAGGTGTGTTCAGACCAGCAGTTCTGGCCAGTTGGGATCCTTGGGCCACCAAGTAGCTACAAACTCTGTCCCCCTGCAGCCTGCGTCCCTGATCCCACCAATCTCTGCGACCAATAAGGCAACCGGGTGGAGAGTTTGAGGCCAGCGCGTCAAGAGAGACCCTGCTGGGCACCTTCGGTCCTCCCCGACCTCCCAGACTGCAGCCTCCCTGGAGCCCTTCAGCTGCCGCTAGGGAGCAGAGATGAGGCCGCGGAGGCCAGCCCGGCCCTGCTCCCAGGGCAGGCACCACGAGCCCTTCGGAAACGCTAGGCAGAGAGAGGAGAAGAACTGGAAAGGCCCGCCGAGGGGAGGCCGGTGCGATTTTGTGGTTGGAGGGGGATGTCCCCACGGGCTGGCACCCACACTCCTCTATCCTGAGTGAAGGAGCCCCTGGTGGAAGAGAGAATGTCGGCCTGGGCTGACCGGCAACACACCTGAAAAGCAGCATCAAGGCTTGCAGAAAGGTCTGGAAATTGTTGTGCCGGTTGATGCTAGTATCGTCATCCAGGGCAATGTTTCCAAATACCTGAAACGGAGAGGAGCGAGGGCACGCTGGCACCGCGGGGTCTCTGGGAGCCGCGGCAGGTAGACCAAGCAAGAGGGGGTGTGTGTGCAGCGACAGGGACCCCACAAGGGACAGTAGGCTGCCCTCCGCCGGAGAGCTCCCACCCGTGCGTAGACGGCCTCCCAGTAACTGAACACACAGCTCAGCGTGTGCGGCTTCGCCTCTGAGCCTGTCTAGGCCTGAGTCCGAGTCACTGTTGACGGCAGGAACGCGGCCCGGAGCCCAGCTGCAGCCAAGCTCTGCTGCACGTGAGACAGGACGCGGCTCCAAGTTCCCTCTCTCATCAGTGATTCCAAAGCAGTAATCATGCTGGTCACAGCTCTGATAGGTCACGGAAAATTTCTTTTGAAACTTCTGTGCAAATCCATTTTAATTGATTTTTTTCAGCATGAGAAATAGAAATGGGTGAATAACTGCACTTAGCCTAAAACTCATGACCTGCCTCACTTCCACAAAGGCCAGCAACACACATGCTCTCACAAAGCACAGACTGAAGCAGGAAAAAATACGTCTTTAAAATAGCATCACATCTCAGCAAACTGTAAAACAAGAGAACTCTTCAATCCCTGAAACAGAGTTACAAAGACAGTTTTCTGCTAACTTTGAGACACTGGCCCCACCCCACCATCTACAAATTACCATTTGGGGCCATCTCCCACCCTTCGTGTCGGAAAGTGGGCAGAGGCCAAGGATTTAACTGGGACGCTGCTTGACGCCGTTTCAATGTTTTTTTCCCAAATACCTGACAAAGTGCTCTTTGGCAGAATCAAGAAACTCTAAATTATGCAAGCTCAATTTGTTGAGCACAAAGATACAACGGGCCCTGCCCACACTCTCAGGCAGTTTTCCTCAGCGGCATGCGACCTCCCGTCCAGGGTCGGGGCGTCCTTCAGAAACGCCACAGGCTGACGGTGACCAGCCACCACTCTGCAGGCTGCGGCATGAAGCAGATGTGCTCAAACACCCACCACCATGTGGGCCGGCACCCAGCCTGGCACCCAGCCCAGCGTGGCCCCGGCACTCGGCCCAGCACCCAGCCCGGCACCCGGCCCAGCGTGGCCCCAGCACCAGGCCCAGCACCCGGCCCAGCGTGGCCCCAGCACCCGGCCCAGCGTGGCCCCAGCACCCGGCCCAGCACCCGGCCCAGAGTGGCCCCAGCACCCGGCCCAGCACCCAGCCCAGCGTGGCCCCAGCACCCGGCCCAGCGTGGCCCCAGCACCCAGCCCGGCACCCGGCCCAGCGTGGCCCAAGCACCTGGCCCAGCATGGCCCCGGTACCCAGCCCAGCACCCAGCCCAGCACCCCGCCCAGCCTCATCTTTCTGAGAATGAAGTCAGCTCACTAATGCTGACAACAGTGTCTTCCTCGTAGTTAAGGTCCACTACGTGTGACAGCCATGACCCAGGCCCTCCTGGCCCGGTGGACAGGAGCCCCGTGTCCACCCTCCGGCCCGCTGGGGAGCACCCACCTGCATCCCGATGATGGCGTAGATGAAGAAGAGCATGGCGATGAGCAGACACACGTAGGGCAAGGCCTGCGGAGACCCGGACACGTCAGCCCCTGGGCCACACAGACCTCAGCGGACCCAGCTCCACCCACTGACCACCAAGCGACCGCCCCAGTTTCCCCACCTGCAAATTGGGATCATGAAACCCACCTCAGGGTTCCCGTGAGCATTAGCAAGGGAACCTACGGGTAACTTCGAGTGTCCTTCTGGACCGCGACAGGACAGCAGGCGCCCACGAGACGGGCACACCCTGCTCCCTCCCAGCCACCCACAGCAGGTGCGCCCTGGAGGGGGCGGGGGCAGGGAGAGGAAGAGGAGGGAAAGCCCCAAGGGCGCCACCCCCCACCTGCCCCGCCTCACCTTGAAGGACTGGACGAAGGTCCACAGCAGGATGCGGATGGTGTAGCCCTGGCGGAGCAGCTTGATGAGCCGCGCAGCGCGGAAGAGGCGGAGAAAGCTGAGGTTGATGAAGTTGTTCTGCAGGGAAGGAGGGTTGCTCTCTGACCGCAGGAAATCACCCCAGGCAAGCTGCTCCCACCCCAAAACCTCCTCCCAAGCCCCCGTGGCCCTGAAGAGAAAGTGGTTAAAAAGAGCTTGAAAGAAAAAGCCTCTGTTCCACAGTCTGAGCAGCAATCGGCCACCAGAAAACCTTCCCGAAGTAAAGCTTGACCTTGCAGGTCACGTCTCATGCAGCAAATCAGAGAAAACCCCCTCTGCTCTAAGGCCCTCCCCACCACAGCAGTGAGGGGCGGAGAGGAGAGTTCTCCCGGCAGCTCCCTGCTGCCAGGCGGAGCTGGGAGGAGGCCACTCGTGGCTGGGCCTCCCACAGAGACCCCCGCAGGACACAGCCGAGCTGTGCAGGTGCTGGGCAGCCCTGCGGGGACCCCCGCCCAGGCCTGGCGGTCACACCTCTCCCTTCCCGGCTCGCCAGCGAAGCCCCTGACTGCCTGTGGCCCCAGCCGGGACCCAGCGGAGGGGCAAACACTCCCTCCAGGGCTGCCCCAGGTGTTCGCAGACAGGTCTGGGAAGGTGCGGATGTGGGTGTTCCGCGGCGCCTGCCACAGACACCTCTGCAGCCTCAGTCCGCAGGTCTCTGCTCGGGGAGCCAGGACACCTCGCGCAGCCCCTCGAGCACAAACGCTCCTGCACACCCAGACTCCACACACTGCCTGGGAGTGAGGCTGCCGCCACGGACCACGGGCACACCCGCCCTCGGAGGCACGGCTGCGGGCGTGTCTGTGGACCAGGCGGCCCTCCGACCTCTGTCTACTTAGGGACCAGGAGCCCACAGTGTGACAGCAGCTCCTGCCATTTCGGTACTTTCAAATGTGCAAGCAGCTCAGGCTCAGACACACTTACGTTGTCAGATTCGGCCACCAGACAGAGAGAGAAGAGAACACAGACGTGGAATGAGACAGCAGGAGGGCGTGTGCAAGCTCGGGGCGGTGGGAGCCTGGGCAGAGGGGACGTCCGACTCCCTGGGGCCACCGTCTCGCCCAGAATGCAGGAGGGTGGGCCTCACTCTGACTTCCAGGGACAGTGGCCGACCCGCTGAGGGGACACCCCTGCCTCGTCTGCGTCCCGCTCTCAGGGCAGGTTTCTTTGGCCCCCACCAGGGTGGCCAGACTCTGGACTCTGCAGGGACGGGCTCTCAGGCAGGACGCTGGAGCCGTGGGAGCAGAACCGCTGGGAGCCACACCTGGAGGGGTCGGTGGGCACGAGGAGGGCCGACCGTGGTCCGAATCAGGAAAACGGCAGACGCAGACCCTCAGGCTGCGACCCCAAAGGCTACGCAGGAATGTCTGCGCCCCTAACCCGGTGTGCCAGGAAAGGGAAGCTCAGTGGTGGACAACGTGCCAAGGACGACCCACTCACCACTCTGGGCGTGGCGGACCCACAGCCGAGCGTGGGCACAGGGTGGGAGAGGACGCTGCCTCCGTCTCAGGACGTCCTCACACCAGGCAGCAAGCCAGAGCTGGGGGCTGGGGGCTCCCCTTCGAAACCACCGCCCAGCGGGTCTGGAGGGGCAGGGACTGGACACACGGCACCTGCCCAGCTCCGAGCCAGGTACACTCAGGGGGAGCAAAGTGCCCAGAGGAGAAAGCAGGGCCGGAAGGCAACAGGGCAGGCGAAGAGGCGAGTGCAGAGTGAGTTCACCCAGACTGCCTGGCGCAGGAGAGCTGAACCGGGACACAGCCACTCCCTGCTCTGAGACCCAGGCTCCCCCACCCCTGGCTTCTCTCTGGGGCTCCGGTGGGCACTCAGGAGGGGGCGGGGGTAGCGACAGACAGGCGGCCCTACAGAGCTGTGAAGACAGATGGTGACGACAGCCAGAGATGCCCAAGCACAGCGCGGCGGCAGGCACCATGCCAAGCACATGCAGGTCAGCAGGGGTAGCCGACACACGCCGGCCAGCTGCGGCTGGGCATCGGCACTGTCACCTCTGACCTCGGCCACTCCTGGAGGTGGACACGGCCCGGCCCGGCCTCCCAGAGTCCGTGGTTTCTGTGGTACCAGGGGCAGCCACCCCACTTCAAGGCCAGGCCCTTCCTTGCTGCCACCTGAGTCAGGAAAGCTCTGGAGCATCCCAAAGCTGCGTCATCGTCCCCCTCAGTGTGGCTGTTGACTCTCGGGGGGCACAAGGGTCCCTAACCTGCTCCTCAGCTTTCTCATCCACGAAATAGAGACGTTAGGGACACCCACACCCAGGTGGCGAGGACAATGGACAAGGTACCCAGATGCCCCCAGACCCTGCATCCAAGCCCACCTCAGCCTCCGCCAGACCCACAAGAGAGCGAGGGCTTGTCTTGGGTGCCAGCTGAGCCGTGGCCCGGACCACGGCCGCCGGCCACGCACGGAGCTGGTGGGGACAAAGTCCAGGCTCTGTGAACACGCTGCTCTCTGCTCTTTCCCTCTAATGGGGGCTGGTGACTAAGGAAAGTGTGCACAAACACTCGCGTGACGTCTAGGTGGCCGCATGTGCTGAGAGACAGGACGGGCAGCCGAGGCGGGGACGGGCTCTCCCACAGCCGGCTGTGCAGAGGCCTGGCTGGCGTCCCCGGGCACTGCTGCGGGGTCGAACGGCTCTCTCTCAAAACTCAACCTCCTCGGCTCCAGGTGTGAGGCCCTGTGTCACAGACATCCCCTTTCAGCTAAAGGAATCTCAAATATCTGCTACTTTAGATAAATTTCCACAGTCTCAGCCGAGGTGGAGGCTGCTGCCAAGCACCCCTGCTCCTTCTGCAACTTCCCAGACCTGGAAGGAGGCCCCGGGGCACCCGCACTGGGCGCCTGATGCAAGTCCACGGTGCGAGGACGGGGAGGCCCTGCGCTCTGCCGCTTCCCGGGGCGCAGCCCTTCCTTCCACTCAGGCCCTGCAGGACCCTTCTGAAGCACCAAGACAAAATCTCTACACCCTCCCGAGCCTGGGCTGCAGGCCTGGCCCCTGAGGACGGGTCTGTCCAGGACGGATGCTACCGGGCAGCGCACAGACCCCACCCAGGGAAGCCGAACTGTCCTCGCCTGCTGGCGTGAGGTGGGCAGCAAGAGGGGGATGGCGGGCCCCAGAAACCACGGCTCACAGGCATCGGGCCCAAACTCACTTCCTGCAAAACCCCCCAAGTCTGGGCCAGTCCCACAGGCACCTACCCAGCACCCACTCCAGACACCCTGACCTCCCGCCTTGGCCAGGTCCCAGGGTCCGACAGCTCCTGGGAGGGCCCCCCGAGGCCCCCGCGGACCCCTGGAGCTGGGGCGACCGCACAGGAGGCCAGAGGTGAGGGGTGCCGCTGAATCCAACCGCACACCTCAGAGGGCAGGGGTCAAGGGGTCACAGTCCCCGGGAACAGGGCAGGGAGCAGAGCAAGCACAGCGAGGGGCTTTAAGAACTGTTTAAAGTCACGAAACCAACCGTTTCCTATATGTGATGTTTTCATGGATGGACATTTGCGTGTTATTTACAGATTGGGGTGGTTTGAGCAGCAGGCGCACAACATACAGACGGAGACATGGGTTTCGCATTGTATGTTGGTTGGATGGCGTGAGTCAGCAGGTAGGTGAAGGTAAATCAAGAACAAAAACAGAAAACAAAAGAGAAAATGAGTCATCAACACAAGCAAAAACTCAAACTCTGAATACTTAACTAGAAAATTTTAGGATTTTGGCAAACTGCATATTTTTCTTAAAACGTATCAAATCAAAACACGTTTTGAAATCTGTAGGTTATGCAGACAGGGCGGCATTCGTTTGCATTCTTGTTGTAATGCAAATCCAGAGATGACTCACAGACACTTATTTTCTTATTTCCAGGCAAAGAAATCAATGTCAGTTTCATGCGTGCGGAGCCTTCTCTCGGGGTGCCCTTGCTAAGACTCTGTTTTGATTCTTAAGTTGGGGATGGGAACTGACACTCATATTTTTGCCTAAGGAAAAAAGTGCATTCACAAAGTAAACGTATGAAGTGGCTCCAAATGAAACGCAAACAAACAAACAAACAAACGACCACCGATCTGCACGATGGCTTCCCTTGGTCCCTTGGTCCGTTCTCCTCCAGGCAGAACAGGAAGAGGACTCCAGCTCCAAGAGCAAGGGGAAAGGGGGAATGGCTAAGCTCTCGAACCAGCAGCTTCTCCGTCCCGCCACCCCTGCTGGGCATCGGGGGCTGACAGTGGCTGCCACGGAGGGAGGCATGACACAGCCACAGGCAGCCCCGGCCCCATCCCCCGCTGGGGGACCGACGCTGGGTCACTTCAGCTGCCGCTGTGCAGGAGGCTCCGTCCTCCGCGGGGCCTCTGGGGCTGGGCATCTGCTCCCCCCACGCCCCTGACATGAGCCGGGCACCCCGCCCGCAGCCTCCTCTTGACGCCCTCTCCGCGTCCGGAGCCTGGGCCCCTCCCTTGGAAAGGGGGTGCACACGTGCAGGGCCCCCTGGAGCTGTGTCCTTGCGGGGGGAGCTCAACATTGGGGTCACTTTATCTGGGTGAGTAAAGATTTGTTTCCAAGGAGGCAGCCCCGGGAATCAGAAACGCAACCGCAGAGCGCTGGGCCACACGGGCACAGCGGAGGGGCAGCCACCGGGAAGTTCCACGCCACTAAGGGCTGGCAGAACAAAACAATCTCAGTTTTTATGTTTAAATGGCAGGTTTTGGCTTTCTTGCCTGGATTACTCATATCGTTAACTTTTTTCTTTTTTTTAAACTGAGACTGGGTCTCGCTCTTGCTGGGCTGGAGTGCAGTGGCGTCATCGTAGCTCACTGCAGCCTCCACCTCCTGGGAACAAGTGAAATCATTCACTTTGTAAAACCATAAAACATATCACATCAATAAAAGAATATAAATGTTTTGACAAAAACTAAATATCCATACATTCATCACCCTGCTTAAAAAGCAGGACGTCACCGTCACTTTTGAAGCCCCTCCTGAGGATGTCTCCCCACTGTTTCTTGTTAACGATCACTTGTCTTTTAGTTTTACCATAAACTCTCAAAACGCATTATGTGTTTGCCCGTTCTTAACCTGTGATGGGGTCAGACTACGTAGGTTTCTTTGACTTGTGCAAACTTATGCTCTGACAGTGAGCGGGTCTGGAGCAGCATCTACGCTGACGTCGTCGGAAAGGAGGGCACACGTGCGGACACCCCCAGAGCCGTGTCCCTGCCATGGGGAGCTCAGTGCCGTGTCGTGTATGCCCTTTCACCGCATCAATACACCCACAGCGGGCACGTCCCACTGCTAGCGGGCACTTGGCCACCAGGGACGCTGCTGCCATAAACGTCTGCGTGAAAATGCATCCGGGGTCTTCCATGAGGACACCCCCGGGACCTGCACCTCCAGGCCCCCTTCTGCCGACTCCACTTAGCCCTCCGTCCCCGAGTGGTGGCGAATCCGGGAGCAGCACGTGTCCCTCCCCAGCCTCACCCAGGCTCACGGACCTGACCTCTCTCCTGTGCTCATCGCCCCCAACCCGACGTCCCTGGCCCGGGCCTCTCCTCCAGCTCCAGGCCACCTGTCCGACTGCCTGTCCTGCGGTTCGTCTGCGAAGTCTAACGGGCCATGCAGACGTCACATGTCACATGGCTTCCTGACCTTCCCCAGCAAACCTGCCCCACTGTGCTCTGCCCCGTTTGCGTCCGTGGTGGTCCACGTGCCCATTCTTTCTTTCCTAATCCTGACATATTGTGTTTATCTTGTCTCAGCTCAGGAAGTACTCACTGACTGCCCACCAGCGTCCGACAGGCACTGTCCTAAGCTCTGGGAATACAGCAGGAAACAAAACAGACAAAACCTCTGCCCTCGTGAAGCAAAATTCTATTTCTTGAACTAGCTAGGCCCCGAAGTTCAATGCTGAAAATGAGTACTGTTAAGAAGAATCATTGTCTTTTGCTAATTTTAAAGGGAATTCTTTCTAAATTGTACCATGATATATGATGCTTGCATAAGATTTGTTTTGTAGATACTCTTTATCAAGTTAGTAATTCCTAGGTTACTAGTGACTTTCATCATGAATAAAATTCGAATTTTATCGAATGTCTTCCCTGCATCCATGAGGTGATCGCATCAATAGTCTCCTTTATTCTGTTAACGTAAATTACAGTAATAGATTTTCTGATGTTGAATCTTGCATTCCTGGAATAAACCTTATATTTTCTGTGCACTGTTGGACTTGATTTGCTTATAGATTGTTCACGGTTTTGCATCACTCATTAATGAGTGTGGATTATGATCTTCCTTTCTCATATTCTTTTTAAAAGTTTCAGTGCCAAGATTATACCAGTCTAATTAGAGAATGTTCATTCTTTTTTATTCTCCGGAAGAATTTAAGTTTGGAATGATCTTTCCTTGTATTTTAGGTAGAAAACTAATGTACAAGACCAGTAGAATCTGGTGTTTTCTTTGTGGGAATATCGTTTATTGACTCAACTTCTTTAGTGCATTTTCCCCCCACAGAGACAAGGTCTCGCTCTGTCGCCCAGGCTGGAGCGCAGTGGGGTGGTGATAGCTCACTACAGCCTCAAACGCCTGGGCTTAACGATTCTCCATCTCAGCCTCCCGGGTATCTGGGATTATAGGCCCACACACCACCACACATAGCTAATTGTTTTAAAAAAATTTTTTGTAGAGATGGGCTCTTGCTATGTTGCCCAAGCTGGTCTCGAACCCCTGAGCTCAAGTGATCCTCCCACCTCCGCTTCCCAAAGTGCCAGGATTACAGGCGTGAGCCACCACACCTGGCCCTTTCGTGCTTTAATAAGAACTACTGAGGGTTTTTATCTCTTCTGTCAGATTTGGTCTTTCATATTTTTCTAATAATTTATCCATTCACCTATGTTTCCCAATGTCTTGGCATAAGCTGTTCAAAACATGCTGCCAGTTCTTAATCTCTTCTGTGTCTTTCCCGTGCCTTACAATGTTTATTTGGACTTTTTCCCCCTTTGATTAATCTGGCCAGAGGTGTGTCAATTTTTAAGTCTTTAAAGAAACAAGTTTAGACTTTATCAATTCTCCCGTGTCTCTGTTTTTACTTTTCATAATTTCTACTCTTCTGTTTTCTTCTTGTCATTGAACTTATTCTAATGTTCTTTTTCTATCTTAAGTTAGATGCTTAATGCATTCATTTTCACACTTTGTCCTTTTTCTACTCTAAGTAGTTAAGGCTGTAAATTTCTTTCCAGATACTGATTTAGCTGCATCCCATGAGTTTCAATGCACAGTATTTCCATTATTTTTCAGTTGGATGTATTTTCTAATTTCCATTATTTCATTTTTTTCCCATGACTTATTCAGAAGTTTCTTTCCTCAAAAGTATAGAAAGCACCAGCAGTGTTCCAGCCACATCCCCTCTGACCTCTGCACACGCTTTCACCACAGCACGTGTCTCCTGCTACGGAGACCCCTGCAGGCTGCGGGGACCCCGCGGGCTGTGGGGGTGTGCACGGCTCTCCTGTGGCACCCACGCTGCCCCCAGACCCCCCTGCAGGACGGAGCCAAACGACGCCCCCTTCCTTACCCAGCTGCCTCCTCACCAGAGTTCCTGCAAACTCTTCCTGACAAATCACACTTGGATCACGGATGCTGGTCCTAAGACAGCCGGCACCAGAGCGGGCTCCTTGGACGCTGACCCTCAGGACGGGGCCTGGGGGTGGCTCACTGGCCAGACTCTCCTCTGTGGGGGCAAGTGGGGTGACAGGAATTCGCCGCACACTGTAGCATTAAAACTACCGATTCCCTTATCTTAGTGACTCTCTGTGGGGCTAGACAGGGGTGCCACGGTGACACTGCACAACATCACTGACACGCACAGGATACAGGGACGGCCATCGTAGGACTGTGGAGCTAGTGGGCCCTGGCTAGGTGTCACCAATTGCTCTGAAAAAACAAATGGTAAGTGCAAACTGGCAGTTGGCAGCTCCAGCGCAGCACGGATGGGTGCGTGTTGAGGACGGTGCTGAAGGAGCCGCTGGGACTCGCGGGCAGGCGCAGGGCTACAGAGGGTCAGCAAGCCTCTCTCACTGGGGGGTCAGCACCCTGAGGCAGAAGGAGGCGGGGCCCAGGAGGGACCCCAAACACGGAACTCGGAGCTCCCCATCCCTCCGAACCGCCTGGGCCCTCGGGAGGGTCTCACTGTGGCCTGAACGGCTGCGCCAGTCTTGGCCCACCGGGTGCCTGCAGGAGGGCACCTGCCCTCGAGCCCACCCCAGCGCCCTCCTGGCCACCGGACCAGCAGCCGGGTCTCCACGTGGCCTGACTGGGGAAGCAGCAGCTCTGCTGAGTGAGAAAAACGGTCTCTCAGCAAAGGGGCTGCTGGCTGTGACGAGGACCCCGGCAGCAACAAGGCGGCTGAGCCCGGGCGTGTGCCGGGAGGGGCCGGGCGAGGCGGGGGGATGCAGGCTGGATAAAGGAGAACTCTTTACATCGGGAACGTTCTCCCACGACTCAGGATTCCACGCCCCGGCAAGGGCACCTGGACCAGTCCCGCCACTGGGATGGTGGCTCCCAGAGCTTTGAAAGAACCACGGCCCACATCCGATGAGGTGGGGGTGCCAGAGACTGCCTGGCACACGTGGAGTTCGGGTCAAAAGACTCAAGAGGGCAAACACGCTAGAAAGGAGAAAGGATCCTCACGTGAGATCCCGTCCCCACCAGCCACGGGGTCCCTCAGCAAGGACGCTGCCACGTACACCCACGCGGACGCACGAGTGTGAGTCTGACGCTGGCCACCACGATAGACAAGCACGACCCCTTGCCCGGCTTCTCAACCAGACTCAGTTTTCAGACCCAGAGAACAGGCCTTGAAGAGACGCTGGGCCCCGTTGCAGAAGGATCTTGCAACCGAGAGGGAGTCCACACAGCAGTCACTTTCCCTGTTCCTCCCCAAAGAGACCGAATTCATCTGACAAACCGTACACCAGAGAAGGAAGAATCCCTGGATATTCCGAAGGCTGCCGGATACAAGGTCCAAGCTAGCCCTGACGCCAGGGCCTCACGTGCCATCATGGCCCGTGTTAGAGTGACGCATACGGAGGCCGGGTCACGACGAATCCCTGGTCTAGGCCCACCTCTCAGGGGCTCCAGGGTGCCCACAGACACAGCTGGTGTTCATCTGCCGAGTCCCAGGGATTTATTCAGGGACAGATGCGCTCAGCAACTAGCAGAACACGCCACACTGTCTCCGCGACGTGTGGGTTAAAGGACGCAATGACAGGAAAGACCACGTCCTGTCAGGGAGTCCTGACACTGACACCCCCTGGCCAAAACAGTCCATCAACACCGCGTCCTGTGCAGAATGGGAGGTCAGTGCCGCGTCAAGGACCCGACGGACATGGGGTGCTGGGCCCCAGGGCACCCCATTTACTCTCCAGGATGGCCGGTGCAAGAAAACCGGACCATGACGGGTAACAGTGCACTGCCCCAAACAAGCCGAGCTTCGGAGCCTGGTGCTGCGGGAGATTTGGCATCGTGAGTACAACAGACCCTCTCAGCCTGTGGCACCTGGCGCTCAGCCCCTGACCCAGTGACCACGACCTTTCAGTGCTCACTGCTGAGGGGATCAGAAGCATTCTGCATGCAGCACAGACGTCCACGGGTCGCGCCCCGCGTCCCGACGGGCGTCCACGGTCCCACCCTGCGTCCTGACGGGTGTCCACGGGTCACGCCCTGCGTCCTGACATGTCCAGTGGGACCCAGATCACCTGGGTGTTCTCCGGAACACCACGCTGGGCTGCTGTATGGGTGGCACGTCACTTCGCTCAGATGCCCTGAGAGGTCACACGTGCTCCAGGGCACAGGTGATAAACCAGGGACTCAAGGGCCTGCACGTCAGTGAAGGTTTCGGGGTCCAGTGGTCGGGGCTGTGCCAGGACCCAGACTCACAGGTAAGAGGTGGGCCAGTGACTGCCCCTCACACTCCCACTGCTGACAGGCTTCCTTGGGTTTTGGAGACAGCATATACCACCTAGGGAATCTTGCTGTGGCTCACAAAGTTGCCAAGTTTGAGAGGTTTCAGAGCAAGCGGGGCTCCCTCGCAGACCCCTGCTGTGAGGCAGTGACCCGGCAGCCCCCACGGGGCCAGGGGTGTATGTGGGAGGTACAGACACCGTGTGAAGCCGCTAGAAGGCACCCGTGGAAAGGCCAGTGCAGACGTCGGCATTCTGGAGCTGGCCCTGCCCTCTACGGAGGACCACCACTGAGAGAGGCCACTCCCAGCTGCTGGCACCTGAGTGTCATCGGAGACATCAGTGTCTGTCACGTTGAAGCCTCTCCCCACGGTGGTGCCGTCAGACCCACCACAAACCCGGTGAGCACGGGAAGCGGCACCTCTAGGACCAAGTCCAGCAGGTGTGGGGGGCTCAGCACACAGCGGCAACCCAGTCCCTCCTGACGTGCTCCTCAGCTGTGCCAACGGCTTCCTCGGCTCGCCCCGCCGTCACCGCGTGGGGGGTCCCCTACCACTCGGAGGAAAAACCTGAACCTGGTTTGTGCGTGGCTGGCTCAGGGCGTGGGCACAGGCCTCACGCGAGCCCCGCGCAGGGACGGCCTGAGGCATTGGCGAGGTGGAGCTCTGGGCGGGGCGCCGGCCGGACACCGGGTGGAGAAACGGGCTGCCCGTGCCGAGTGCGGGCGGAGCTCTGCAGGGAGCACAGTCTGGGCAGGAGCCACACAGGGCCTTGGGAACGCACGGCGCCAGACCCCCGTGCTGCACACTAACGCCCACCCTCGAGCGGCACGGCCGCGAGGCTGGGGATGAGCCAACCCGCAGGTGCCAGCTGGGCTCTGTCCTCACAGCCCAGTGTCCACACAGCAGGCCACGAACGCAGTGGCCATGACAGCCGAGAGCCTCCCCGTAAGCCTGATCTCGCCGTGGCCACTGGTGACCCGACAGCAGGCCTCCCCAGGGTGCCGTGCCTCGAGGTGTCACCCAGCCACTTGGTGGGACTGGAACACCTTCGCCTGCAAAGGGCGGTGATCAGTCCCAAGTGGGCCCCCCGGTGTGGGTTTGCCCCTCCAGGTGCGGCACGTTGGCCTGCGCGGGTGTCCGGGCCCAGCACTGGCGACCTGCCCACAGGGGGCCGACTCCCTGCCACGCCGGCCCAGAGCCAGCCAAGGAGGGGCGCAAGCGGCTGGCGACCACAGGGTCCACTGGCACATCACAGTCACTCGGGGTGCTGGCCTGACAAGACGCTGAAAGGCACAGATAAAGTGCCAGCGTGGTGACGTGCCCCGTGGGCTCGGGGTGCCACACGTCAAGACGAACCAGTGGCCCACAGAGGGTGCTGGGAGCCCAGTCAGTAAATCGCAGGGATCCAGGAAAGGGGGGAGATTGGATGGGGCCCCCGCTCACCGTCACTCCAGAGACCCAGCGTGGACTCTGTGCTCATCTTCCCCAGAATCCAGAGTCCCTGGTTCAAAGGGGTGGAGAAAGCTTCCTCAGGGGACACTAAAGGCCATGGTGACCACTTGGTCACCTGGGGCTTCCCGCGCCGGAGACCAGCAGACAGCGCACGGAGTTCCCGCCCTGGCCGTGACGACTGTGCAGGGCCGAGCTGCCACTGCACGGGGGCACCGAGGCCTTCCTAGACACTCCCGTGACCCGTCCTGACTGTGACTGGACTGTCACAGCAGGCAGAGCTGAACAAAGGACCGGAAGCAGGGGCTTGGCGCGTGCAGGGGCAAAGGTCTGCGTCACCTCACCGGGCCGGCAGCCGGAGCAGCAAAGGACTGGCCACAGGTCATGGGCTCCCGAGAGGGGGTGGGGGGACGAGATGACGAACATCAGCTCAACCTGGACCGCCTGGACGTGGGAGCTCTGGTCTGCTCCCAGAGGCTGCGCCCAGCAGCAGCTGAAGGACGAGCGAGGTGACCCATGTGAGGCGGGAGCAGAGCTGAGTGGCACCAGGCAAAGCCCTGGGACTGCGGTGCAGTCCTGTAGTAGTGACAGCCTGGAGCTCCTCGGCCCCGGCGGCTTGGGCTGCCGCAGCCGCCGCACCTGCACCCGGCACACACCGCAGACGGAGGGGGTCTAAGGAAGGACCCCAGGCACGGCCCCCGGCCCAGCGCAGGGCAGAGGGTGCGGAGGCAAAAGCTCTGCCGCTCCTTCCCCTGCAGGGCGGCCCTGAGGTGTGGCCCCCACTGTCTCCAGCGGCCCCTGGGAGCCGACCGGAACCAGCCCTGGGGCCTTGGCTGGGAGGCAGCATTGCCGGTGCCTCCTCCGCCCCGTCCACCTCCCCCAGCCCCCGCCAGCTTTCCCGGGAGCACTGCTTGAGAAGTAACTTTTACGTGAATCCTCTTTTCAGCGTCTGTTTCTAGAGAATTCAACCTAAGACCAAACAGGTGAGATTTTCTGCTATTTATTTGCAACGTAACGCATCTACTCAAAGAATGTTGCTTTATGATTCAGATTCTTTGAAATTTGTTGAGACAAGTTTATGTCTCAGCACGGGTCAATTTTCAGATATAATCCACGTTTGGTAAGAGTATCTCCAGATACACACATACATACACGCACACCTGACATTCTAAACTACAAACTCCTACTGGTTTCCGTGCGTGCGTCTGATACCAGGCTGGGAGACACACACACATCGGACGCTCTGGGTCAACTGCTGCCAGGAGCCCTGGGGGGTCCTCAGGACACAGCCTGGAAGACCTTTGAGAACCACTTTCTCGCTCAAGAAAGGACGTTTGCGGAGACAGCACCCAGCCCCCTTTGTCCAGGGGCTCCCGGGGGGCCAGGAAGAGGCCGACACAGACGGGGCCTGGCGGTGCCCCGAGGGGACATGCTCTGGAAGGAAACCCCTGCGGGGCCCTGCCGGGGGGACAGGAAACACTACTTACCGCAATCTCTGTTACTAAAATATCAGTAATACTTCCCAACACAGTGACAAAGTCAAAGACATTCCAGGCATCTCTGAAATAGTTCTAGAGAAAAAGAAGGGCAGTTAGTGCGCGTGGCTGGCGAGGGCTTTGCTGGGCAGGAGGTGTGCGTGGTGGCCTAGTCAAGAGAGGGGTGAGGGTGACAGACTCTTAGCACAGGGCAGATAGGCCACCCCTGGTGGCCGAGCACAAGGCCAGTGACAAGCAGACACCACAGCCAGGCATGCGCACGCCTGTGGGCAGAACCAAGAGCCACGTGACCAGAGGGGACAAGCCCAGCCCCGCCTGCCTCCCAGGACCCGGGCTGGGCACAGAGCTCAGGCCGCTGCGGGTGTCGGAGCAGCCCCTTCCCAAGGGCCCCCACAGTGCCACGCGTGCTCTGGGCGTTCAGAGAATTCGCAGCGCCCACTGGGAGCCCCCAAGGGTGGCCCTACAGAGAGGAAGCCAGAACGCAGGCCACCGAAGGGCAGAGAGGGGACCGAGGCACGTACCAGCACCCCAAAGGCGATGATCTTCAGCACACACTCCATGGAGAACATGGACGTGAACACGATGTTGAGGCACTTCAGCATCAGCTCGTACTCGTAGGGGGCGTCATAGAACTGCCGGGGAACAGTGCTGTTGGCCACGGGCTCGGCAGCCCTGAGACTCCTGCCTGGGATCACTACACACCCCTGTGCTAGCACGGGGGGCAGACAGAGCTCCACGCCTGCCAGGCCTGAGACACCCCTCCCCGCTGTCCCCCTGCGTCCTCCCAGAACCTTCTCACTGTCCTGACCCCTGGGCGACAGCGGGCAGCAGAACCCCACGGGCACCCTGCGCTGGCCAGGACGCAAGGCACCGCAGGGCGGGCAGGAAGCAGGCTGCCTCTTCACCCCACCTCAGAGTCAGCTCACGCCCCCCGCCAGGTGCAGGCCCGAGCCGGGCCCCACGCACCTTCATCATCAGCACCGCCGTGTTCAGGGCTATCATGGCCATGATGAAGTACTCAAAGGGCGGGGAGACCACGAAAGTCCACGTCTTATACTGGAACGACTGCTGGTTTTGGGGCATGTACCGCGTCAGGGGTTTGGCGCTGATGGCAAAGTCAATGCAAGCCCTCTGCAGGAGGGGGAAGGAAGCACCAAGAGGTCCGAGGGGGCACAGCACACCTGGCTCACCTGGGCCTCACGGGAGCCTGACGGGAGGTAGACCGAGGCAGGGCAGGCCTCTCCGAGCTGGTCCGACCGACAGAATGTGGGCTCTGTGTGCGTGAGGAGGGAGGGCCAGGGCCTGCGCGCAGACAGCGGCGGCCAAACCCGACCCCGTGGCGAGCGCCCCACACGCAAAGTCCTGCCCACACCGTTCCTGAGAGCCCGCAGGGGCCACCTACCTCGTTCTTCTCCAGGCTGCACTCGGACATCACCTTGTCCCCTTGCTCCTGGAACGTGATGATGATCAAGGCCACGAAGATGTTGACAAAGAAGAAAGGGAAGACCACGAAGTAGACCACGTAGAAGATGGACAGCTCCATGCGGTACCCAGGGCTCGGGCCCTGCTCCTCGTAGGTGGCGTCCACGGAGTGCTTCAGCACCCTGGGCGGGAGCAGAGCAACACGAGCCTCAGGGCAGCCCCGGGGAGACGGCCCTGGGCAGTGCAGGGCCAGTATTACCAATGAGCCCGGGTGGGGAAGGAGGCTCAGGGCTCCCGCCTCGGCCGCCCCGTCCAGCCTGACCGGCCCCCCGCGCCAGGGCAGCACTCACATGGGCCACCCTTCGCCCGTGGACACCGTGAACAGCGTCAGCAGGGCCCAGAGCACGTTGTCGTAGTGGAAGTCGTATTTCTTCCACTGCCGCGGCTGGGCTTCCACTTCGTCCTTCTCGTAATCCAGGTACTGGCCCCTGGGGGTGGGGGGGCACAGGGGAGGTCAGAGGTTAAAGACGAAGGACCCAAATAAAACCCACGTCTGTGGCCAACGGGTTTTTGAAAAGGGTGCTGAGACCACGCTGTGGGGAAAAAACAATCTCTTCAACACATGGTGATAGGACAACCGATATCCGCGTGCAAAAGAGCAAATGTGGACTCCTGCCCCACCCCACATACAAAAATTAACTCAAAATGGATTAAAGACCTACATGTAGCAGCTAAAACTATGAAACTCTTGGAAGAAATCATATGGACAACTCTTCATGACCTCGTATTTGGAGGGATTCTTAGCTATGACACCAAAATCATGAGCAAAAGAAAAAAACAGAAAAATTAGGCTTCATCAAAATTTACAGCATTGGTGCTTCAGAGGACACCGTCGAGAAAATGAAAAGACAATCCACAGAATCACGGAAAATATTTGCTAATTATCTGTCTGATAAGAGATTTGTATCTAGACTATATGAAAAACGATTACAGGCCTGGCGCGGTGGCTCACGCCTGTAATCCTAGCACTCTGGGAGGCCGAGGTGGGCGGATCGTTTGAGCTCAGGAGTTCGAGACCAGCCTGAGCAAGAGCGAGACCCCATCTCTACTAAAAATAGAAAGAAATTATATGGACAGCTAAAAACATATATAGAAAAAATTAGCCGGGCATGGTGGTGCATGCCTGTAGTCCCAGCTACTCGGGAGGCTGAGACAGGAGGATTGCTTGAGCCCAGGAGTTTGAGGTTGCTGTGAGCTAGGCTGACGCCATGGCACTCTAGCCCGGGCAACAGAGTGAGACTCTGTCTCAAAAAAAAAAAAAAAAAAAAAAAGAAAAACGATTACATTTAATAATAAAAAGACAACCCAGTTGGAAAACAGGTAAAGGATTTGAAGAGACATCTCTCCAGAGAAGACCACAAACTGCTGCTGAGCACGTGGAGAGATGCTGGGCACCATCAATCATCGGGGAGAACAAATTGGACCCACGATGAGGGGCCACGTCACACCAGGATGGCTGTCATTTCAAAAAACAAACAAAAATGAAAAAACTGGAAAATAACAGATATCGACAAGAACATAGAAAATTCAGAGCCCTTATACATTGCTGGTAGGAACATAAAGTCTGGCTTCTCCTCAAACAGTTAAACACAGTTACCAAATCACCCATCAATTCCACTTCCAGATGTACACCCAAGACAAATGGAAACACAGGTCCACACAAAGACCGCACACAAATGTCTACAGTGGCGTTACTCATAATAAGCAGAAAACAGAGACAACCCCAATGTCCATCAACACGGGAATGAGTAAGTACAGAGTGGCACGTCACAGGGTGGACGCTCAGCCATGAGCAGGAACGAAGCACCGAACATGCCGCAACACGGGGAACCTAAACATGTTCAGTAAAAGAAGCCAGTTACAAAAGACCACGTATTGTATAATTCCATTTTTTTAAATGTCCAGACATGGAAATTTACCGATATAAAAAATAGATCAGCTGTTGCTTAGGCGTGGGGATGGGGACACGGGAGGTGACAGCTAAAAGACACAGGTTTATTTTTGTTTTTTTGAGGTGATGAAAATGTTCTGAAATTGACTGCAGGGATGACTGCATGGATCTGTGAATGCACTAAAACCTAGGAACGACACACATTAAATGGATGGTTGTGAACAAATTACGTGGCATGTGAATTATATCTCAATAAAGCTGTTAAAAAAAAAAAAAAAGCCAGGAGCCCACTGCAGTGGGGAAAAAAGGATCTTCTCAAATAAATGATGCCAGGTCAATTGTATATCCATCTCCAGGAAACTTATTTTTAGTCCTGCCTCCCGTAACACGTGACTAGCAGCTCCAGAGAGATTGCAGATCTTAATGTGAAAGGCAAAAATAAAACTTTTAGAAGAAAACATGAACAAAGTCCTTGACCTTGGGTAGATTTCTTAAACAAGATGCAAAGAGTACTCACTATAAAAGAATTTTAAAAAGCAAGTGGGACTATACTAAAATCTATAGTTTTCTTCCCTGACGGACACCACTGAGGGGCAGAGCGCCCCCTCCACACGGAGGCCGCGGACCGCGGAGGCTTCGCTTCCCGTCTGGAGCGTCAACCGCACAGACGCGCAGGCCCCGGGCACGACAGGCACAGGCTGAACGGACGCTCCGGGAAGGACGTCTCCGTGGCTAATCCACGCGGCTAGGAAAAGAGGCCCAGCCTCACTGGTCACCACACAAGCGCAATCAAACCACAGGGAAAGGCCAAAAAACAACACGGAAAACACCAAGTATCGGTGCAGGTGTGGAGGGACTATCGCTGTCATCACGCTGGCGACAGTGTCACCTTCCACAACGTCTGGCAGCATCTGCCACAGCTGGACATAAGGCACAGTCCGGGACCCGCAAGTCACTCCTGGAAGTCTGGGAGATGAGCGCACTGCTCACCAGCAGACGCGTGCGCAGGGCGCATGCGCATTGCTCACCAGCAGATGCGTGCACACAGTGCATGCGCACTGCTCACCGCAGACACGTGCGCACGGCGCAGCCCAGAGGCCCTGCTCACGACGGCCCCCGGCCGAAACAACCCACGTGCCCATCAGTCACACAGTGGCAAGTGAACCGCGGGATGTGCACACAGGAAACTGCCACATAACCAGAGACATCGGGGCCACCACCGCGCAGGCAAGAAGAAGCTGCCAGCGCCGCCTTGCTCGGGGTCCACACCGGCCGCTGCCGCTACTCCGGCGGCTCCAGGGGCTCCCTTCTGCCCGCTCCGGAGGCAGGGCGGCCCCGGAGGATCTGAGGCCTCAGAAGTGGCTCCAGCTGCTGGGCAGCCAGTCCTCCTGCCCGGGGCCCAGCCTGGACCTCCAGGGATGAGAGAGCCGGGTGACACCCCGTGGCCGCGGTGAGCTCCGGGATGTGCGCGGGCCGGGAGATGGTTTCCCTCAGAACGCGGTGGTCCCGACCCACTGAGGAGGCCACGGGAGCCCCTGGTGTGGCGCCAGCGACGGGGCCTCGTCCCCCCGTCTGTGGTGGCGGGGCACACCCCAGGCAGGGCCCTCCCCGGCCCTCAAGCAAGGTCCCCACTGCTTTGCAGGGGAGTCTCCCAAGCCACGTGACCAGCCCCACCTGGTCACGAGGGAACTGCAAGGGTTCTCTGTATGATGGGGTTCTGGACCCCACCCCAGCCTGCCTCGGTTTACCTGCAGTCCCTCTCCAGCTCCTTGGATTCATCAGTGCAGTAGAAAAACTTCCCTTTGAAGAGCTGCACCGCAATGACGGCGAATATGAACATGAAGAGCATGTAGACAATCAGGATGTTGAGGACGTTCTTCAGCGAGTTCACCACGCAGTCAAACACAGCCTGCAGGGAGGGGGCGGAGCCATGAGGGTGGGGCCACATGGGTGTGAGTCAAGGGATGGGCGGAGCCGCAAAGGAGGGTGGGGCCATTGGGGAGGGTGGGGCCACAGGGATGGGCGGAGCTGCAAAGGAGGGTGCGGCCATAGGGGAGGGTAGAGCCACAAGAGGTGGGGCCATGAGAAGAGGGCTGGAGCCATGTGGAAAGAGGGGTGGAGCCTTGTGGAGACAGGGGTGGAGCCATTGAGGGGTGGGGCCTTGTGGAGACAGGGGTGGAGCCATTGAGGGGTGGAGCCTTGTGGAGACAGGGGTGGGGCCATTGAGGGGTGGGGCCTTGTGGAGACAGGGGTGGAGCCATTGAGGGGTGGAGCCATGAGGGGTGGGGCCTTGTGGAGACAGGAGTGAAGCCATTGAGGGGTGGTGCCATGAGGGGAGGGGTGGGGCCATGGGGAAGGGGTGGAGCCATGAGGGGAGGGGCATGGGAGAGGCCAGGAGCAGAAAGGCTATGGAGCAGACCAGAGAGGACCAGGCGGGGCAGGGCATCTACAGACTCAGAACCTCGGGACCACTGAGGCCCAGATGCCCCTGGGCATTCGAGACCCCTGCAAGGCCCTCAGGGCCCTGACCGTGGCGGGGCTCTGCTGCCAGCTGCCCCGACACGGAGCCCGGTTGATGCTCTCTCTGGCAAGGGAGCCATTCTGGCCTTGAAGGAGTGGGCGGGCGGTGCTAGGACGAGCTGGGGGCGCCTAAGAGACCTGGTCTCCTAGGTCAGCATCAGGCCACAGAAACGGGACAGCCGGGAGCCCAGGCGGGGCTGGCGCAGAGGGGCCCTGCAGTAGGTCACGCTTCACCCCTGCCCATCGGTGGGAAGTGATGTGGGGCTCTGGCCCAGCTCCAGGACAGGGACTTCGGATGTGACTCTGTTGTCTGCCACCACCTCCACGGGCTTTCTCCCATGTTCTTCCCCTACCTGGAAGCTCCACGTTCCCTGTGTGCCCAGTGCTACCCTCAGAACCAAGGAGACGTCTCCTAAGCTGTCCTGCTCTTGAGCTGCCTGGCAGAGCCACCGCCATCTCCCGAGACGCTGCCTGGCACAACCAGACACCCACCTGCACCATGCCCTTCCCCTCCCATACCAGGTGCACCCCACCTGGACACAGGGGGTTTCTGGATGCCTCCCCAAGCTGTCCACCAGCCCAACCCTTCACACCCAGGGTCTAAGCCAACTTTTTTCTGCAATTCCCACATTGCCTAACGCCCTCCATGGCTTACATTCCCAAGCTGTTAATAACAGAAACTAGTGCAGAAAATTTGGAGGATTAAATGAGTTAAAGCATATAAAGCACTTAGCACAGTGCCTGGCACACGCTCAGTAATTATTAGATTTTAGCACAACTCCAAGTGTTTGGGCTCACACTCATCCTTCATCCACCTCAGCTGTGCCCATCGTCCTACCCTGCCTTCCCGGGGCCGCTGCCCTGCCAGCACTTCCCCTCCACGACCCTCCCCGCTCCGGGCAGCCCCTTCTGCCCTGCCCTGTGCCGTCTGGCCCCACTAGGCCAAGGAAGAGGAGTCACACAGGAGACTGCTGGGAACACGGTCTACTGGGCAGGGGGCTTACAGCTGAGGGAGCCCATCCCCCTCATGCAGGTATGTGATTTGGGAAGACATGTGCACGCACGCACATGTATGCACACACTCATGTGCCGTGCACACACATGTGCACACGTGTGCACACATGCACAGCACACCCTTCAAGCCTCAACTCCAGGCTCCAACCTTGAGCTTGGGCAGCCGTTTGATGGTCTTGAGGGGCCGCAGGACACGTAGGACTCTCAGGGACTTGATGGTGTTGATGTCTTTCCCTTTGGATCCTCTAGAAGGGAGAAACCACAGATGCAGACAGGCAGGAAGCGTGGGTGTGCCCAGCTCCCCGCGGCCCACCAGGGTCTGGCTCACACTCCTCTGCACGCTCTGTCTCAGGCTCCAGGGCAGAGGAGCCGGGAGCAGCGAGGCCTTGCCCTGCAGCCCCCACGGGCCCCCGTCTCCTCCCATGGGCTGCCTGGCCTGGGCCTCATCTGAGGACAGGGGCTGGGGACGGGGACGGGGACAGGGCCAGGACAGCAGCACCTGGTGTACTGGGAGAGCCGAGCTTCCAGCTGGAAGAAGCCCTTCCCTCAGACCTTCACTGACACCCGCCCCAAACCAGCCTCCAGGAATGCGGAGGACAGAGGAGCCTGCACAAGGACTGCAGATCCAGAAGTGGAAGTCTACAAGCAGGTCCTTTAGTGCTAGAACCTTCTGAAGGGCCTTTTCCCCTGCTTTTCAGTCCTGGTAGAGGGAGGTAAGGGGTCTTGTCTGGCCTCTTCCTACGTATCTAAGCCCCCCCAACACTCCCAGATGACAGACACTGACAGGAAGGAAGAAGGAGCGGAATGGACAGTAAGGAGACAAAGTCAGACAAGCACAGAGGTGACGGGAAAGGCGGACGGACAAAGAGATGAACTAAGGGTGGGGGGAGGGGAGGAAGAGCCACAGAGAGACAGAGAGCGCAAGGGACACGGCACGTCCACAGCGAGGGTGGCCAGAGAGGACATCAGGGAGAGAAGACTCCAGGCGCGAGAAGCAAGCTCAGTGGGCCCACATCAGGGCCTCCCGCAGAAAAAGCGGGAGCAGACCCGGGTAGCTGCCTCTGCCCGTCAGGGGCCCGGGAACCAGCAGGTCCTGGGGCCAGAGCTCCTGCTGACCCCACCCGCGGCCAGGCCAGCGGTGTCAAGGAGAGGCCCGTTCTCAGAAGCAAAGCCACAGCCCACTTGGCGGGGCACGGGGGCCGGAGCTGAGGGCCCAGGACTGGGTGGGCTTCCCCCACACCCGGAGCCCGAGCCCCATGTTCAGAGGGGTATGGCCTGCATGTGGGTGGTCCTGCCACCAGTGGTCTTCCCTGGGCTCCACAGAGCTCTGGGATGGACCGGGCAGAGCGAGTTGTACGGCCCAGGCCTTCTTCCTGGGGACGGGAGAGTGTGGGCACCCCAGCCCTCTGCCCCCCTAGCAGCGGCCGACACCCCAGAGTCAAATTCAACTCCCCCGAAACACCTGGCGTCTGGGTGGGAGCAGCCTCCCGACCACGCCAGCGACTCCCACCACTGCAGCCCTCCCGATCTGCCCCCTCAAACCCGCCGCCTCCGCCTGCAGGGAGCAGCAGGACAGACCGGCCCAGGGCGGGGCAGGGCAGGAGGAAAGCCACTCTGCGTCTGCAGGGAGGGGCCTTCCTCTGGGAGGCGGCCCCTGGTGTCCCCGCCGCATGGCCGGCTCAGGGCCTGCCGCCACCGTCCTCTTGCTCTGAGGCCACCGGGCTGGGTCTCACCCTTCCCCCCTCCCGCGGGGACTGTCTCTAGCAGCCCTGGCTGTGGCGTCCTCGCTCCCCAGCCCCCTGCTGACACTCTGGCAAAGTTCTCCTCTCCTTTATCATGGAAGGAGGGTCTACTAAGACGCCCCGAGGAGAAGCTGGGCATTGCAGGGGGCTTGTGTGGAGAGGAAAGAGGGGAAAGAAAGCTGCATCTCGAGAGAGGAGCCACGGGGAAGGCACCTGGGGACATCCAACATCCGGGGACCACCGCTGACAGCTGCCACCAGAGCCCTCACTGCCCTCCAGGCCGCTGTTCCCAGCCTCCAGCACTGGACGGGGACACCTCACCAAGGACTGGACATGTGCAGCCCAGCCCCTAACCCAGCCCCCAGAGGCATGACAGGGACACCGGGCCTGGGGACATGGCTCCTGGCAGCATGCAGCCCAGGTGGGGAGGTGGTGAGCAGGTGAGGCTGGTGATGGAACAGCCCGAGACGGGCGCTGGTGTGCTGTGATGGGGGGGGGAGGCATTACCCCGTGAAGCTCCTACCGAGAGTCCAGCAACAGGAAGGCAAAGAGAGCAGAGTCAGTGACGCCGCAGGACAGAGCGGAGGCCTCTGCGGGGGCAGCCCTCCCAGGGGCACAGAGAGGACGAAGCCCCCGGACCTGCCATCCACGAGGGTCTTCCTTGTCTCTGGCTCTCACCCCACAACTTCCCTTCCCTGTTGTGTCTCCCACCCCGAGTCCCACCTGAGCCCCCAATGCTCTCCACGCAGAGCCTGACATAGCCACCTCCAGCTCCGACTCAAGCAGGGCACAGTGTCATCAACGGGGGAGTCAAGGGAACAGCCTGATCCCCCAAGGGGGAAGACGGCCACCAGCTCTGGCTGGGAAACCACAGGAGGTCAGGCAGTCACCTCAGAGCAAGTGAGGGTGCTCTCAGGGGCCCTGCGGGGCAGAGGCCGCACGGGCCGGAGGCCTGTGCACCCAGTACCAGCAGCACAGGCCACGTCGGGGACGGACAGGCCACATCGGGGACGGACAGGCCCCACGTGGCAGTCGTGGAGCCACAGACACTGTCCCCCACACCACAGTTCTGGGGGCCACACCCGGCCGGACTCCGAGCAGACGTGGTTACTTACGAGAAGGCAAACGCCACCAGGGCCCCACTGACCACAATGAAGTCCAGAATGTTCCACAGGTCCCGGAAGTAGGCTCCAGGGTGAAGCAGCAGTCCCAAGTCGATCATCTTCAGGGGGAGAAACGCACTTTAGGGACACAGTGTCCCAGGGTCACGGGGGGAGGACGTGGCTCCAGGTCACTCCCGCCCAGCACAGGCTCCACTGGTGGGTCGTGCGTGGACGTGCACGTCTGCGGCTTCAGTGTGGCCTGGGCACTCTCCCACACCCTCCCAGGGCAGGGGACACAGTCTGGGTCATGCCCTCTAAGGGCCTCAATGGGCCTTTGGACCCAAGTGTCCCTACATGGCTTGCGACCGCCTGAGACCTGCCTGGGCTCCCAGCTTCCCTGGAGCCTGGATGACACCGTGGGGTGTCCGTCTCCACCTGCTCTCCAGGCACATGCGGCCCCAGGGGCCACACCCTGCCCAGACCTCAGAGGCTCAGCTCAGGGCAGCAGGAAGAACAGCTGCTCTAAGTTACATGGACCCTCATGCATGTCCTGGCTCTGCCACCCCTGGTGCTGTGACTTGGGCAAGTGCCACGACATCTCCAAGCCTCGGCCTCCTGGTCTGGGAAATGGGGATGGCGCACGCAGATGCCACCTGAGTGCACGCGCACGGGCACGTGTGTGCCCCGATCTGCACTGGGGTCACGGATGTGCACATGTGCACACTCAACCACACCGAACGCGCCTGTGCAAATACCCGAGTGCCACGGCCGCCAGACACGGACAAGGCAGCACCTCACGTCAACTCTCAGAGACAGAAGCGAAGGCTGCGCCGAAGGGGCAGACCCTCAGCCCATCACCGGACACCAGATCCCTTTAAATCTGCGTCTTCGGCACCTGCTGCCCGCAGCCTTCCAACCCTCTGCCCTCCAGTGTCTCCTCTGCTGTCACGGGACAGGCCGGGGGCTCAGCCACAGGTGCACAGTGAAGCCCGTAGCCCGCGTGTTTCGAGAGCAGCAGACGCCCAGGCACACTCGGGGGGCAGCTCCACGGGGAGCCTGTGCTGGGGGCAGCCTCAGTGACCAACAAAGCCTCTTACCTCCAGAACACGTCACGTACACACGCAGCGTGTGCTCCCGTGTCACCACACACACGTGCACGGTTCCCTCCCAGAGCACACCCGGCGCTACCCAGCACACACCTTCGCGAGAGGCCACGGGGACGGTGGTTTAACCGCCACCCCCAGTCCCACCTGGGTCGCGAGGGAGGGTGAGCAAGACACCGGGGCGTCGGGGCCACCGCGCTCACCTTTATCACCATCTCGAAGGTGAAGACGCCTGTGAAAATGTAATCCATGTACTTCAGAGCCTGAAACCGAAAGCAAGGTCACTCCCAGCGGCCACGCCGGGCGGCGGGGCCAGGGCTGCTTCCCGTTTCCTCCGGGCTGGGCAGGCAGCCCGGCGGCCAGGGCGCCGCCGGTGTCAGGAGGGAGACAGACGCACGACCCTCCGGCACCGGCCCTGGCACGTCCCAGCTCGTCCTGCCCCAGACGCCCCCCAGGGGAGGGACACAGCGGAGGGGGAGGGGACCCCCACAGCCACTCACGTTGTTCCGGGGGGAGTCTGTCCGCACAGGGTCCTCGGCGGCCAGGGCGATGCTGCTCAGGGCGATGACCACGAGAATGACCATCTCGAAGTACCGCATGGTGACGATGTAGTGGCAGAAGCGGCGCAGCCTGTGGGGCGAAGCGCGGGTCACCACGGGCCCCGGAGCCGCGCCGGGCCCCTCCCTGCAGAAGGAGCTCCCTCAGCTCCCTCGGGGGTTGGGGGGCACCAGAGCCTCGCTTCTCGAGCGCCCCGGGTTGGGGGGCCCCAGCCGAGTGCCGGACGGTGGCTGAGGTCCCTGACCAGGGGCGGGAAGGCGGCAGACCCCGTCCCGGGGGTCAGCACACTTTGGCTCGCAGGCCAAATCAGCCTGCCACCGTCGGCGTGGACGACACGTTGCTGGAGCATCACGACAGCCATTTATCCGCCTGCCGTCTGCGGCACAGCTGAGGGGCGCAGCCCACCATGGCTCCAAAGCGCCCACCTGGCCCTCCGAGGGCAGGCTGGCCGCGCGCAGGGTGCAGGGTGCTGCCCAGAGAGGGGGGACCTCAGCACCAGCCCCGCAGACAGCAGGCCTCTCTTGCCCAGCACCCGTCTCGGGGGCCTTCCCGGGTGCACACCCCGTCCCAGCTGCCACACGCTACCACACGCTACCACACGCTCGCCTGCTGCTCCAGTCACCTGTTCACCTGCACTCACTCATTCAGCATCACTGAGCACCTGCCCTGCGGCGTGTGCTGGACTCCGGGGGACACAGTGAGGAACAGGACAGGCAGCCCTGGACTCAAGGGGCCCCATTCCAGCAGGTGGAACCCCGCAAACAGTGTGGGCATGGACAGGGGACTCTCCCGCAGACGAGCACCACGTGCAGCACCACGTGCAGCAGCACACGCGACCAGGAGGTCAGCGGCAGGCGTGGACGGCGGTGGGTGGGGGGCTGTCTCTCCCGCCGACACCAGGGACCACCTGAGCCTCCTGCCTCCCAGACACACCATGGCCCCATCCTCCCCTGCAGCCTCTTACCCCGACATCCCGAGGACCTTCCATCTCGGACCCCCACTCCTCTCCCTTCCTAGGAGGGACCCCATGAGCATCTCCTCGTCCCCATCCGGCTCCTGCCCCCACGTCCCTGGGGCTGCCCCCAGGCCCACTGACGGCCTGCGGGTTCTTCACCCCTCACTTCTCCCTCCTTCAAAGAGAAACTTTTTCTCCTAATTTAACAGCCGTCCAGTCTGGCTTGTGTCCGGGTTTCTGCCACTCAGCTCCGCCTCCAGCTCAGACCCCTGGGCCCCCCCAGCTGCCCTGGGCTTTGCAGGGTCTGTGGGCGGACCCGGCGCACCCAGACCCCACAGCCCCGCTGGTGCTGGTGAACGCACCGCGTCGCCCCTGCCACTCCCCCCTTCCACGGCTGCAGAGTCACCAGGCTCCGCCTCCAAGGTCTCTCCCAGGCACTGAGGTCCAAACCTCTCCCTTGACCGCCCCGGTCAAACCACCACGTGGCCTGTCTCCATTCTCCCCATCCAAGGACGCTGCTGAGGTGCAGTCTGAACGCGTCCACCTCTGGTCCCATCGATCTCCCCCAACACCTGCGGGCAGGCCCTTCCCATCTCCCTCTGCCTTCCGCTGCCGCCTGCGTCCTCCCTCTTCACCCAGCACTTTTCACCCTTTATGTTTCCGCCGAGGCGCCTCCTCCAGGAGAGCTTCCCTGACCTTCCCCCACTCTCCATGGGGCCATGTGCACGCTGCACCCACCGGCACTCGCCGCTGCCTCCCCCACCACACCGCCAGGCCTGACGTGGCAGGGACCACCCCACGAGCGTGTGGTGACGTGGCAGGGACCACCCCATGACCATGCATGTGGTGACGTGGCAGGGACCAGCCCGTGAGCCTGTGGTGACGTGGCAGGGACCAGCCCGTGAGCCTGTGGTGACGTGGCAGGGACCACCCCGTGAGCGTGGCAGGGACCACCCCGTGAGCGTGCGTGTGGTGATGTGTCAGGGACCACCCCGTGAGCGTGGCAGGGACCAGCCCGTGAGCCTGTGGTGACGTGGCAGGGACCACCCCGTGAGCCTGTGGTGATGTGTCAGGGACCAGCCCGTGAGCCTGTGGTGACGTGGCAGGGACCACCCCATGACCATGCATGTGGTGATGTGGCAGGGACCAGCCCGTGAGCCTGTGGTGACGTGGCAGGGACCACCCCGTGAGCGTGCGTGTGGTGAGGGCACGGAGATCAGGGGAGGCCGGGGGGACGGGGGACACCACTGGCTGATGCCGCAGGACAAGGGCCGGGCGGACCCGCAGTGGGCAGCGCTTGGTCGGCCTCCCCCGCCGTGCTCTGACCCCCCGTCTGCCCCACGCTGCTCCGGCTGGGCTGGAGAGCAGCCCCTCCCTCAAGTCTTTGCTCTAGTCTCACTCTGGGCCCCCACCCCGACCTGCCACCTAACTCGGCACCTTGACAGTCTCTCTCTGCACTGAGCCCTGTCTGACCTCCTGTCTCGGACTCGGGCGTATCGCCTGCTGTCTGTCTCTGCCACTGGCACATAAGCCCGGCAAGGACGGGGGTCCCCACCGGCACGTAAGCCCGGCTAGGACGGGGGTCCCCACCGGCACGTAAGCCCGGCAAGGACGGGGGTCCCAGCCTGTCTCCTTCATTCCGGGCCAACCCCGGTGTCAAGAACGCCGTCTGTCATGTAAACACGGCAGGACTGATGAAAGCCCCTGGACTGGAGAGTGGACGGCAATGCGTGACGGACAGGCACAGGAGAGGACACGCAATGGACACGTGAACAGAAACCCTGTACACGCGTGCACGTGTGGGTGACGGGTACAATGGCGCCTCTGTGCAAGGCGGGGCGACGGGCCCCGTGAGCAGCGAGGAGGAAACACTGCAGGGGGTGAACAGCGGGCTCTGGAGCTGCCGCCTGGATTCAGACCCGGCTCCACCGAGACCGACCGGCTGTGCGTCCGAACACGGCACAGAACCTCCCGTCTGTGTGCTCTTCTGTGACGGGGTGACAGGGCACGTGTCTCAAGGGACTGCAGTGGTCAGCAAAGACGTGAGCAGCCTGGGTCCCTGCCAGGTGTGTGCCCAGGACTTGCTGGCTCCTGTGTCCCTGGGGGCCGTGGCGAGTACGGACGGGACGGCCATGGACGGGACGGCCATGGGCAGGGCAGGGGCAGGGGAAGGGACTCACAGGTTGGTGGGGCTCAGACAGAACATGGAGCTGTACGGCACGATGGGCCGGGGGCCGTTCCTCATGACGGCGTCAGCTTCCACCTCCTTCTTCCCCTCTGCTTGGCCCTCCAGGTCCACGGCACCTGCAGGGACACGGGCACCAGGTGAGGGCGTGGTGTGTGCACTGCGTAAGGCCCACAGCACGTGGGTCTCCCCCCGCTCCGAGGCCACAGGCAGGTCCTCCAGGGCCCACCCAGGAAGGGTGCCCACCCAGCTCAGCTGCCCACCCAGCTTAGCTGCCCACCCAGCTCAGCAGCTGCAGCACCGCGGGCAGGGCCACAGCCACAACCCCAGACCCACAGCGTCCCCTGCAGAGTCCCCGACAGGCCCTCCTCGCCTCTGGCTTCACTGGGGGGGAACCGCCAAGCCTGGCACTGCCCCCGGCCGGCCGTGGACCAGAGGAGCCTACAGTCTGGACGCTCCTAGAGCCCCACACCTGGTGAGGGCCTCCCGGGCCTGTGAGGAACTCGGAGCAGCGGGACAGGGGCGGGGGCAGGGCGGGCAGGGCTGGCTCCCTGGGGTTTTCTCCCCGGAACCCTAGATAAGGGCCCACCCCCACCGAACCCAGGAGCTCAGAAGGTCCCTTGGACCCAGGAAGGACTTGCCGGCCAGTCTCTGCTCACAGACCAGTCTCGCTGGGTCCCTGTGGGTCCTGCTTGGCCCCCCGCTCACCACCTGCCCCACCCTCTGCCTGCTGAGCAGCCCACCCCAGCTCTGCCCCCACAGATCAGACCCCCAGGCCTGAGACGGCCACAGCCTGATGGGTTTTAGGTAAATGCTGCCGGCCATGCACAGTGTTTCATTGCAATAATTCTTCATCTCAAACTATGCTAACGTATATTTCAACTCTTATGGGTGACGGAGTTCCCGAAACCTCAGGGACGCCGGGAAGACAGTGAGGGGCCCTGAACCCCTCCCCCTGCTGTATCTCACTTTTACTTTGAAGAAACATCAAAGCAAAGAGGATGTGAAAGAGCAACAGAAATGTGCCCATCTGCACGGCCCGCTGTGGAGACCAAGGCTGCA
The DNA here is from genome assembly GCF_041146395.1 of Eulemur rufifrons. Classification (NCBI taxonomy): domain Eukaryota; kingdom Metazoa; phylum Chordata; class Mammalia; order Primates; family Lemuridae; genus Eulemur; species Eulemur rufifrons. Next base: position 286,563,399 of record NC_090989.1, on the reverse strand, counting down.
AGCCCGTTTGGCCACCGGCCACCCTGACGTCCTGCAGACAGTGGCCGGGCCAGAGGAAGGAGCCTGAGGGGAGCGTGAGGACAGCTGGAGCCACAGCAGCCGTCCGCGCCACGAGGCTGTGGGCTCCCGCCGGCCCCTGAGCGCAAGCCGTTGTGCAGCAGCCGCTTTTGAGATGGTCACCATCAAATTTATGTAAATTATATAATCTTCTGAGAAATCACTTTGCAAATACTTACTTAAAGCCCTAAAAAATTCCACTAATTTATAAGATATTACCTGCTAAAGAAATCAAGCATACCCACAACAATCTGTATTCACAAAAGGCTTTGTTATAAGTTCTTTAACAGTAACAAAAATTATAAAACATACAACCATAGATTAAGTGAAATATGCAATATTTACATGAAGCACCATATAATGCATATTAAAAATGCTCACGCCTGTGGTCCCAGCTACTCAGGAAGCTGAGGTGGGAGGATCGCTTGAGCCCAGGAGCTCGAGTCCAGCCTGGGCAACATAGTGAGACCCCATTTCTATAAATAAATTGATAAATTAAATTAAATAAATTTTAAATGACTTCAGAGATGTAAGAAGAGGCTTATGACATGGTAAGTTAAAAAAAAAAAAAAAAAGGTAGGCTACACACTCATATACCCCAGATGAGCTCAACTATGGAAACAATAACCATACAGAGAGAGAAATAACACGAAAATGTCAGCTGTGGAGTCTCAGAATGGCTTTCAGATGGTAAGTTAGTTTGTTTTTTGTTTTACTATACTTTTTTTGTCCTGCCTCTTTGCATGTCTAATAATTTTTATTGCATGCCGGACATTATACATAAACGAAACAGAAATACTCCAGATAATGTCTTCCACCAATGAGGGTTCCCCTTTCCTCTAGCAGGCAGACAGGATGAAGGATTTATCACTTCAGGGATTCAGTTTAGGCTCCTGCACCAGCGGGAGTTATCTAGGCCTGCGCGGGGCGGGCAGATGAGAGGAGAAGCAGTGGTTGTGTGGGGGGCATGGTGGTCTCAGAGGCGGAGAGGGCTGCCCACGGGCACCGGGTCTCACACGTGTGGCGGCGGGAAGGAGGACACTAGCGGCTCAAAGGTTTTGGATTTCCCTAGGTCACTTTTAAAGTAAGAAACATTCATTATTTAAAGCCATACTTCTTCCACAAAAACAATAGAGCAAACGGGGAAAGAAGAACTAGTTTGGACTCAAGAATCCCCTCACGTCCCAGCTGCACAAGCACAGGCTGAGGCTGGTCTTCCCGGGACCCTCGTCTCCGGGGACAACACGGGCTGAGCCTCGGGGCTGCAGGCTGCCGGGGAGCAGGGATTTTGACGCTGGCACAAATGCCAACACAGGTAACTTTGCTGTTGTTTTTTATTGGGACCATTCTTGATTTTTAGTGCTCTGGTCACAGAGTTAAACAGGTCTCGAGTCACTGGGCCCCCTCCATTTCCCCTACAGCTCCGCTGTTTTCAGCGCAGGGCAATTTCAGGAACACATGCGTCACGTTACACATGAATGTCTGCAGCTCAGGAAGAAAGAAAATCTCTAAAGGAAGGTCCGAGATGCAAGGCTGAACACTAAGCCAATACACTGGTAAATCTAAATAAACGCAGACTCCATATAGTCAAAACAATAATAATATCTATTCTGAGGGATTTCCTAAAAAGGGCTAACATGGTAGAAAACAGTAACAAAGAAGTTGGGAGAAATGTTATTGAAGCTACTGTTCCAAGGTCTTAGTGCTGTCAAGAGGGAAGTTAAAAAATACAACTATAGATTTTTGTTGTGCATTACAAGGGTAACCACTAAATGAACAGAAATAGAATCTATAGTTTTCAAACCAGGAGAAGGAAAAATGTGATATGCAGGCAAATAAACAATCAAACTCAAGTAATATTAAAAAGGCAAAAAAACATAAGAAAAATGGGACAAACTGTCATAATCTAAGATGGATGAAGCAAGTCCAAGTAAATTAACAGTCACAATAAACTTCGCAATTCAGTGATAGAGATTCAGCCAGATTTTATAAAATACGGTTACAAAATATGTAGTTTCCAAGAGACAAGCCTAAACTATGAAGCCACGGAAAGGCCGGAAGTCAAAAGATGAAAAAGGATGCGTCTGGCAAACGCTCATTTAAAGACAAAAAGGCTCAGGGATCCGTATTCACACTGGGACAAAAACCATTATTGGAGTTAGAGAGGATGACTACTCAGAGACCTTAATAGAAAGTTTTTTTTTAAAAGGAAGAAACGAGCCTCTACAAAGGAAATTCAGAAGCGCATAGTTACTATTTTAGAAACGTACATAATAGTTGCTTAGTAATCTATTAGATCATTTTTATACTGGGCTGCACATTTCAAACTATTCGAAATAATTGCGTTAAACACACAAATAAATATATAAAGCAAGAGAGCTCACAGATCTACAGAGAAAAAGATTTCAACAAATCTCTCTTAATTACTGATAGGTCAATCAGGCAAAATTTTAGTAAATATATAGAATATTTGAGTAATACAAGTAGAAAACTTGATTTAGCATGCAAATATAAAAAGCTCAGTGCTTCTTACATTTAGAGAAAAGATATTCCCCTTGAGCAAAGACAGAACATTTACAAAGGCTGACCATGAGCAAAGCTGACCATAAGCTAAGCCGCAAAGCAACTGCAAATAAACCCCCAAGGAAACTGCCATGCTGAGCATGCTCTCTAACCTCCGTTCGATCAAGTTAGAAATTAAGGCAGTAGTCTGAGAGAAAAAGATTAATTAAAATTAAAATTTTACATTTTGAAATTGAAAAAGACTTTAAAGAATTCATGGGTCAAAAATGATATAGCTACAGATGGTGCAACTGAGTCCACCTAAAAAACTAAATAATCTATAGAAGAATTATTTAGAATAACAAAAGGTTTGTCTGGGAACTCTCAACATCATCAGATGAAAATTGCTTGTATTTATATACAAGCAATATTTATATACAGGAGCAATAATTAAAAAATAGAATTTTTAAAAATAGCACTATTTAGAAAAAAGAGTAAGTGAAGTAAAAAGACAAAAAGTCAAAATTTTCAGGATAGAAGAAAAAAGACATAAAAGAAATGAAGTAAAAATCCTATAATTTTTAATTTGAATTACAAATGCCATCAAATTCATGACACACTTTTGTCTTAAAAAAAAAAAAGGTCAGCCGGGCACAGTGGCTACTGCCTATAACCCCAGCACTTTAGGAGGCTGAAATGGGAGGATCACATGAGGCCAGGAGTTTGAGATCTGTCTGGGCAACATAGCAAAATATTAAACAATTAGGCATGGTGGTGCTCGCCAAGTCCCAGCTACTCTCGAGACTGAGGCAGGAGGATCACTTGAGCCCAGGAGGTTGGGGCTACGCTGAGCTGTAGACACCAGCTACGGCTGGTGACAATGACACCATTGCATTCCAGCCTGCGCAACAGAGTGAGACCCTATTTCAAAGCAGAAAAAAAAATTCCACCACAAAGTCTGAGAGCAATAAAAAAAACCCAGTAGCAATGATCACAGATCTAGTCTCTAAACACTATTTGTCGTCAAAGAAACCACAGTATCTTGGGTCAGGTCCCGCAGAAGCAGGCCTGGAGACGGGGCTGAGGAAGGACGTGCTCCAGAACCCGCCAGGGAATGGGAAGAACGGGACGGGGACGTGCAGAAGCCCGGCGGGGCACAAGCTCAGAGCAAGTCCTACAAAGGCCGTGTTAGCTCCCGCAGGGACACTCTGGGCGCTCAGCCAAACCGCAAAGTCGGCCTGACCTGCAGCCACACAGCCGGGCTCTCGGGTGCCCTCGCCTCCCGCTCACTGGCTAAGGCCACGCTGGGGACGTGAGCAGCCCTCCAAGGACAAGCTGAAGGTGCAGCCTCCGGAGCAAGGGGACACTGAAGCAAGGACAGGGGACCTGGGGGACCCAGGGCCGTGTCCAGCACACGGGGCTTCTTGGAGAAGCGGCCAATGCCAGGTCTGGGGCAGGAGACGTACGAGCGATCCTGCAACGTGCTGTCGTAGACGGAAACCAGGAAGCTGCCAGACACAGCCATGGGCACGTGAGAAGGACAAAAAGCCAACTTTAAGGGGCTCCCACTGGCCAAGATGCGACAATTTAGGCATCAAAAGTGATAGTGACCTCAAAGGACTGAAACACATCAAACACATCAAAATCCTTAATTTCATAATAATAATTTTCTTAAATCCCTCACTAGTCATATTTGGAGTTGCCAGGGCACTGGTTCATTATTTTGAAAACTCATAAATAAAGGGACATAATTAAGCAAACATCCTGCTTAATACAAATACAAACTGCATTTCAGGGCAACCAAGCAGACGATGAGGTGAGACTTTCCTTACTGAAAAGTCAAAAGAATAAACACGGGCCGGGCGCGTGGCTCACGCCTGTAATCCTAGCACTCTGGGAGGCCGAGGCGGGTGGATCGCTCGAGGTCAGGAGTTCGAGACCAGCCTGAGCAAGAGCGAGACCCCGTCTCTACCAAAAATAGAAAGAAATTATATGGACAACTAAAATATATATATACAAAAAATTAGCCGGGCATGGTGGCGCACGCCTGTAGTCCCAGCTACTCGGGAGGCTGAGGCAGTAGGATTGCTTAAGCCCAGGAGTTTGAGGTTGCTGTGAGCTAGACTGACGCCACGGCACTCACTCTAGCCCGGGCAACAGAGCGAGACTCTGTCTCAAAAAAAAAAAAAAAAAAAAAAAAGAATAAACACGGAAAGAATGATGGAGTCATAAATTCTCCATTTTGTGACCCTTGTCAAAATCGCAGATCTGTGTGGCAGCCACCGTCACCGGCACTAGGCAGGGCTGGACGGCCCCGCGGGCAGGCCGGGCTGAGCCCCCCGACCCACCTGAGCGAGGCCCAGGTAGGTCCTGGCGCAAACGCAGAAGTGCACAGCACCACCCGTGAGGCTCCGACAGAAACGAACCCGACTCCTCCTCACCACGGCCCTAGATCTGCGGCTCCCAAACAGGGCTGATCTGGGCAACATCTAGGGACATCCTTTTGGCTGTCACACCTGGAGGGGGCTGCTGGCATCTAGTGGGTGCAGCCAGGGACGCTGCCAGCAACAGCACGTCAGCAGGGCCGAGGCTCGGCAGCCCCGTTCTAGATCTAGTTACCTGCAACAGGACACGGTGAGGAGACAGGAATTTACTAAATGACGCCATGATGCAGTCAACCAGATCAAGTATGTGGGAACTTCTACAGGACAAATGATATGTTTTCTTCAACAAATAAATGGCATGAAGAAAGGAGAAAGCACCATAGCATAAAAGAGATTCATTCAGATTAAGTAAAGTCAAATGCGTAAACCTTGTCTGGATCGGGATTCAAACAAACTATTCGTAAAACATTACTTCTGAGGCAACTGGTAAAATCTGAACTTGGAATAGGTATTGGGTAACACTGAGGAGCCATCACCAACACTGCTAAGTGTCACAATGCTACTGTGACTATGTTAAATTCTTAATTACTAGAGATGCTTACTGGCATATTTACACCTAAAATGATACACAAGAAGTCAGGTGTCGCGAGTCACCTACACACAAGTCCCCCATGAACTGTGGGGTCAGATAACACGGTCACCCACAGTCCACCCCGCAGCGTGTGGGAGATAAGAGAACTACAGACTTGAGTTTGCAGGTAAGAGTGCAAATGAACACCTGAGGCCTCAGAGTCAGGCAGGGACTGTGTGGGGCAGAGCCAAGCGCAGCAGGGTCCTGGTGACGGCAGAGCACGGACAGTGGCTGGGGGTGGCCCCCGGAAGAGAGGGCCCCACCCTAAGGCGAGAAAGGCTGAGAGCTGCTCTGAGAGCTGGTGGAGCGCAGCACTGGACCAGGGACTGGAGAGGAAGGGGGCTGGGCAGTACCTGGGGCCACGGTGGCAGCCTTGACATGCGTCTGGAGGAAAAGAGAGGGGCATTGGGTGCTGAGGTGAAAAGACGCAGACGGCTGAGGTCAAGGGCCCTGCGGATGCACGATACCGTCCAACCATCGGAACCAGGCAAACCTCTCCCCCACCGTCCAGACAGAGAAACCAGACTTCACTGCACTAAAAGAAGAGGGCACTCTTGGCAGGGCACAGTGGCTCACACCTGTAATCCCAGCACTTTGGGAGGCTGAGGCGGGAGGATCGCTCGAGGCTAAGAGTTCAAGACCAGCCTGAGCTACATAGAAAGACCCCGTGTATACAAAAAAAAAAAAAAAGTAGCCAAGCATTGTGGCACGCATCTATAGTCCCAGCCACTCGGGAGGCTGAGGCAGGAGGATCGCTTGAGCCAGGAGTTGGAGGCTGCAGTGAGCTGTGATGATGCCACGGCACTGTCTGGGCAACAGAGTAAGACCCTGTCTCAAAAAAAAAAACAAAAAAAAAAACAAAGGATACTCTTGAACTAGAAAGCAAGTAAGTTACCCTCCCCTCCAAAACCACATGTAATTGCTGGTCCAGGAAAATTTAACACACTTTATAATTACCTGAAAAAGCTTCTGTAAGAAGAAAATGGAAAGTAAGCATGAAAACGTTTCAGCTGATACAAATATTCCACGAAATAAAACCTGCAAAGCAGAGCAAAACTAACACAACTTTTCAACATGAATTAAACATAATTAAACAAGCAGCTGCTAATAGGAAAGACCACTGCAAACCAGAGTCAAAAGCTCAAAATAAAATGGATAGACAACTAGGGGATGTGAGATGAGCGTGGGAGAGAAATCAAGAAAAGACAAAGTCACCTCAGAAATGAAATTACAGAGAAAGACAAGGTCATCTCAGAAATGAGCAGGAGTCCCAGGGAGAACACACGCAACTGACGGTGCGTCGACGGGAAAACAAGACAGGCATGAAATGAGCCAAGGGAAAAATGTGCAATGAGTTTTTAAAAGGGTCAGAAAGAAAGTCACACGGAAGACAGGCAACACAGATCCACCATCTGTGTAACGGGAATGTCTGTCTAAAATACAGAAATAAGACAACGTAACAGAACTCACAATTAAAACAATTATCCCAGAAATTTTTCCTGAAATAACACCTATCAATTGATACTTTACAAAAGTGCCAAAGCAATTCAATGGGGAAAGGATAGTCCTCAACAACGGGGGAAAGACTCCCTGATCCCACACAACGTAGAAAACTGACTCAGGACTGCAGCTTCCGGAAGGACACTGAGCACAACGAACACAGGCCCCCACCCCCGCCTTGGGGAGCACATTCCAGCACCCCCAGGGGACGACTGAAACCTTGGATAGTACTGAACCCTAAAGATATTATGCCTTCTTACACATACATACTTATGATAAGCTTTAACTTATAAATCAGGCACAATAAGATTAACAACAAGAATTAATAATAAATTAGAACAATTATAACAACATCCTGTAATAAAAATTATGTGGATGTGGTCTCTTTGTCAAAATATCTTATTGTACCGTATTCATCCTCCTCCTTGTGATGATGTGAGATGATAAAATGCCCACAGGATGGGACAGAGTGAGGTGAATGACATAAATGGAAAATTCCAGAAATAAAGAGCTGGCAAGTTTTAGCCGCTGGCTGCTCTAAGTAGTGTGAGGGAAGCTCACGCTGCCCGGAAGGCCACGGGTCACTCGGCCGTCTCGGCTGTCAGATGGGCCGCGCTGGCATCGCGGTGCTTGTGCTCACTGACCCGTATTTCACTGAATGATGGCCCGGAACACGGAGCGTGAGCAAGTATTTTCAGGCCCCAGCAGGCCTTGGGTAGCTGAAACCTGGGAAGGGGAAGCGCTGGGTAGGGCGGACCCGCGGACATCACGTATAGGGCAGAATGGAGGGATTCTGAAAGGTGGAAAGAAGGCAGCTGACTGGCGAGCGACCCTGGACCCGAGAATGACACAACAGTGAGTTTTTCTCTTCTTTGTCTTTACGTCCCGTATATCCCAGACTCGGCGCTGGAGAAGCCAGCAACCCAGAAATGCCAACAGGCACACATCTGTGAAAGCCGTAACAAACTCGGCTCTCCCTAGGGGAAGGACTCGGACAGGGGAAGCCTGGCAGGCCAGCAAACCGCCAGACGACAGCCGCTGCCCTACAGCCAAGCTCCACAGAAAACACTGCAGCCCCGGCTCCACTTCCACCAGCAGAGACCAAGTGGGGAACCCGGCCTCCACCCTCACCACGGGTAAGGGGGCGCCCCAAGGCCCCTGCTGGGTGGGCTCAGAGAAAGCCAAGCAGGGAGCAGGCACTTTCAATCCTGCACTGTGCTAACAAGACCCCCAACCCACACAGCGCCAGTAAAGATCACATGGGGAGCTTAGACTGCAGTGTCACTCAGCAGGAATGAAGCATCCTCTTCCCCTACCCAAGAGAGCGAGCCGAGGGGAAAGCCAGGACTCTTCCTACTACCTGGAGGTAGCGAGGTCAACCCCACGGTGTCAGCGGCAGCCACACGGGGACAGTAACAGGGCACTCCCTCCTCTCCCAGGCAGGCTGGCGTGAGTGGCGTCCTAGTGGGGGTCAGAGCTCCCACCCCACCCCAGCAGCGATGAGGAGGCCCCTCCCACGGGGTGTCAGTGGGGGTCAAGTGAAGAACCTGGATGTCCACCCCCAACTGTCAGTAATGGGGCAACTCCCACCCCTCCCTGCCGCAGGGGCAGCACAGCAGACCCCCTAAAACAGGGGACTTAGATAAGACTCACAGGCTTGTAACATAATCCCAAAGCGCCCAGGTTTCAATCGAAAGTCACTCGTCACACCATGAACCAGGGAAATCTCAACTTAAATGAGGAAAGACAATCGATAGACACCAAGATGATACAAATGTTAGAATGATCTGAAAAAGATTTTTAAAGCTCCCATCATACAGATAATTAAAAACACACTTGAAACAAATGAAAAATGGAAAATCTCAGCAAAGAAATACATAAAGAACCAAATGGAACCTTTAGAAATGAAAAATGACTGAAATTAAAAACTTAATAGATGGGCTCAACAGCAGAATGGAGGGCACAGAGGAAAGAACAGTGAACTGGAAGATAGAACAATAGAAAATATCCAGTATGAACAACAGGGAGAAACAGACTGCAAAAAGTGAATAGCGCTCAGAGGCCTATGTTCATCTTTTCTGTAACAAAAGATCTAACATTCACGTCATCAGAGTCCTGGAAAAAAAAAGAGGGAAAAAGCCAAAGAAGTATTCAAAGAAATAAAGGATGAACACTTTCCAAATTTGGCAAAAGACATAAACCTACAGATTCAAGAAGCTGAGTGAGCCCCAAACAGGATAAACTTGAAGAAACTCACGCCAAAACACATCATAATCAAAAATTCCAAAATATAAAGACAAAAAAAATCTTGAAAGCAGCAAGAGAGAAACAACATCTTACCTATAGGAAGAAAACAATTCGAATGACAGTAGATTTCTCATCAGAAACCATGGAGGTCAGAAGGGAGAGGCACACGTTTTTTCAAGTGCTGAAAAAAAAAGAACTGTCAACCCAAAATTCTATACCCAGAGAAAATATCCTTCAGGAATGACGGGAAAATCAAGATGTTCTCAGATGAAGGAAAACTAAGAAAATCTGTCACCTGCAGACCTACCCTAAAAGAATGTCTAAAGAAAGTCTTCCAAACAGAAAGTGAATTATGAAAGAAGAAATATTAGAATATCAGAAAGGAAGAAAGAATAACAGGAGTAAAAATACGAGTATATACTACATACTTTTCTTCTCCTCCTGAGTTTTCTAAATTACGTTTGACAGTTGAAGCACAAATTATAACACACTCTGGAAGAGGTTCTCAAAGTATGTAGAGGAAAAACTTAAGACAATTATATTACACACGGGGCGGGGGGGAGAAGAGGTGTAGAGACAGGTGAAGTTTCTATACTTCACGTGCACTGGCTAAATGACAACACCAACACACAGGGGTAAGTTACGTATACATTAATATGATGTAATACCTAGGGCAATGACTAAAAACCTGTAAGAGAGATATACTGAATCATACTACAGATAAATCAAAATGGAATTCTAAGATATGTTGGAATAATCCACAGGAAGAGAGGTAAAAGAAACCAGAGAAATGAAAAACATAGAAAACAAAAAATAAAATAACAGACTTAAGCTCTAATATATCAATAATTACATTAAATGTAAACGATAGCTGAGCATGGTGGCTTGTGCCTATAATCTCAGCTACTTGGGAGGCTGACAAGCCTGGGTAACATAGCAAGACCCCACCTCTAAAAAAGAAGAGAAAAAAAAAAAGAAAAAATATTAGCTGGGTGTGGTGGTGCACACCTGTAGTCCCAGCTCTTCGGGAGGCTGAGGTGGGAGGATCGCCTCAGCCTAGGAGTCTGAAGCTGCAGTGAGCTATGATCACACCACTGCATGCCACCCTGGGTAACACAGTGAAACCCCATTACTACAATGAATAAACAAACAAACAAACAATATATAAATGGTCAAAATATATGAAATAAAAGACAGAATTGACAAAGTGGATTAAAAGCACGGCCCAACTATATGCTATCTATAAGAAACTCACTTCAAATATAACTATGTAGCTAGGTGGAAAGTAAAAGGGTAAAAAGAGATATACCATGCAAATATTAATTGAAGGAATATTTATATGAGATAAAGTAGACTTCAGATCAAAGAAAATTACCAGGTACAGAGAAGGACATTACACAACCACACAAGAGCCAATCCACCAAGAAGACATACGCACCCAACAACAGAACTAGCAATACATGAAACAAAAACTTATAGTTTTGAAAAGAGAAAGAGATAAATCTACATTTATAGCTGGAAACCTGAGCCCCCCTTTCTCAACAATGAATAGACCTAGACAGAAACGAGCACACGGAGACGCTCGCTGACGCGATCAACCAACAGGACGGAACTGACACAGGACACCACACCCAAGAGCAGACACACACTCTCTGCAAGGCCCACAGAGGGTGTATCAAGAAACGCCACAGCCAGGGCCAAGCAACAAACCTTAACACACTTAAAAGAAATAAAATAATACAGAATGTGTTCACTGACCACAAAGTAATAATCAGACTAGACGTCAGTAACAGAAAGATAACAGGAAAATCTCCAAGTGCTTAGAAACTAAACAGCATACTTCTAAATAATCCATGACTCAAAAAGGAAGTCTCAAGGGAAATTTTTTGAATGGAACTGAACAAAAGTGAAAATATATGACACGGAAACCTGTGGGACGCAGCTGAAGTGACGCCAAGAGGGAGATTTGCAGAACTAAATGTTTACAGCAGGAAAGAAAAAAAGGCTCAAATCAGTGACCTAAGCTCCCACCGAAGAAACTAAAAAAGACCAAATAAGCCCAAAGCAAACAGAAAGAAGAAAATAATCAACAGCAGAAATCAAAAGAAATAGAAAACAGAAAAACAATAGAGAAAAATCAATGCAACAAGAATCCGGTTCTTTGAAAAGATCAATCAAATTAACAAACTTCTGGCAAGTCTGACAAGGAAAAAAGAGACAGGACAAGTTACCAGAATCAGAAATGAGACAGGGGCTGTCAGTACAGACCACGCAGACAGCAAAAGGATAACGAGGAACTATTACAAACAACTGCACACACATAAATTAGACAAATCAAATTTCTCAAAAAGCACAAACTATTGCAACTCACCCAGTGTGAAATAGATAACACAGCCCTGTAAGTTTTAGGAATTCCTATTAAGGAAACTGAATTTATAATTTAAAACTTCCAAAAAGAAATGTTTCATTGGCAAATTCTACCAAACATTTAAAGAAGAATTAATATCAGTTCAACAGCATGTCCTCCAAAAGACAGAAGGAACAATTCCATTCAATTCAGAACATTTTATGAATCCAGTAGTACTCTGAAACCCAAACCAGACAAAGACAGCACAAAAAAGAAAATTACAAATATCCCCCACGAATACAGAGGCAAAACTCCTTAACAAAACATTAGCAAATACAATTCAGCAATAAATAGGAATAATTACACACTGTAACCAGCAGGGATCATCCCAGGGTTCAGGCTGGTTTCATATTTGAAAACCAATCAATGTAAACTACCATATTAACAGAAAAACCCCATGATCATATCAAACGTAGGAAATCACTTGAGAAAATTCAACATCCATTCATGATAAAAGCTCAAGAAAGCAGGAACAAAGAGGAACTTCCTCAAGTTGATAAAGAACATCCACAAAAACAAAACGAAGAGACTCACAGCTAACTGAGCTCTCCCGCCAGGAAGGACATGAGTTCTCGCCAGAGCTGCTAGACACAGAGCCGGACGCAATACAGGAAGACCGGAGAGGAAAAGCACGTGCATCAGAAAGGAAAAAACTAAAACTGTTCATTTGCAGATGACCTGGTCATCTACATACAAAATCTCAAAGCATCTACAAACAAACCTGGAGCAAATACGTGCCAAATTACTTTTAACACTTCTTTCTTTCAAAATTTGATGAAAGTGAAGATATCAAATATCAGAATCTATAGGATACAATGAAATTAATAATCAGAGGAAAATTCACAGCCTCAAAGAATCATATAATAAAATTAAAGAGCAAAATAAGTAACATATCCAACTCAAGAAGCTAGAAAAGGAACAAAGTAAAACAAAAGAAAGCAGGAGGGACATAATAGTAAAAAAGGGAAAGTTATGATTTTAGAAACAAGACCACAGTAGGACTAACAAATTAAAATGCTGCTTTTCTTTTTATGAAAATTCAAAAAATATATAAACCACTAGTTAATTTAAAAGACAAGGGAAAACACAAAAGTATGCATTTTTATAAATGACCAGGGGAAAACACACTGAAACAGAGGGAAATTTAAAAAAATACTTAAGCCATTCATACCTCTATGCAAATAAACTGGAAAACCTAGATCAAACCAATAATTTCTAAGAAAAATGTAATTCACCAAACTCATCTCAGGAGACAACAATGTTTAAACAGAACATCCACACAGAAATACAGACATTATCAAACAGCCACCCCGCAAAAGAAGACAAACACCAATGATTGCACGAGGGAACTCTACCAAATAGCTAAAGACCAGATAATTCCGATGCTACTTGAACTGCTCCAGGGCACAGGAAGAAACATCCTAATTCTTTCCATGAGCCAGTGACACGCACGTCCCCAGCAGAGGGCCTCCAAGCTTTGTGACGCCCACACTTCAGGAAAACATTTCTCTCTCATCACACATATAAATCTCAACACCTATATAAATCTCATTACAATGTTGGGTTTCTTGGCTAATGTTTATGTGGGGAAAACATACATCCTCAAAACTCAATATAACGTTTTTAACAAAACAATGTGGGGAAAACTCTGAGGCAAGACTCCAAATTTAGCTGGTAGGTTGTCAGAATCATGTGTGGATGTTTTTGAAAAGCACAACGAGTTTCAATGAAGGAGGTGTCCAAGCAACTGCTTATTAACAGCTATTTTAACTAGGGATTAGGAAAAATATGCTAAACATTTTATGCCCTACTATGATAGTTTGTTACTTTTTGCTGTTTAACAGCGCTTTAGTTATATTTTAGGTTGGGGATTTTTAGTTGACATGTAACACATTATAATTTTTTATCATTTAAAATAATGGGAGACAGGACTTCTATTCAGGACATTTGATTTTCAGGAACGGGGCAGTGAAGCCAGGCAAGAGAAAATAACTACATGGCATTGATTTCTAAGCCTTATGATGCTTGAATGCAATACAAGAAAGTTACAGGCCGGGCGCGGTGGCTCATGCCTGTAATCTTAGCACTCTGGGAGGCAGAGGTGGGCAGATCGTTTGAGCTCAGGAGTTCGAGACCAGCCTGAGCAAGAGCGAGACCCCATCTCTACTAAAAAAAATAGAAATAAATTAGCTGGACAACTAAAAATATACAGAAAAAATTAGCCGGGCATGGTGGCGCATGCCTGTAGTCCCAGCTACTCGGGAGGCTGAGGCAGGGGGATTGCTTGAGCCCAGGAGTTTGAGGTTGCTGTGAGCTAGGCTGACAGCAGAGTGAGTCACTCTAGCCCGGACAACAGAGTGAGACTCTGTCTCAAAAAAAAAAAGAAAAGTTACAGAACACATCACACTTAAAAATATCAACCCAAAAATCCTACGTAAAACATTAAACAGAATCCAACAGCACATTAAAAAATAACTACAGGCCGGGCGCGGTGGCTCATGCCTATAATCCTAGCACTCTGGGAGGCCGAGGCGGGTGGATCGCTCAAGGTCAGGAGTTCGAGACCAGCCTGAGCAAGAGCGAGACCCCGTCTCTACTAAAAATAGAAAGAAATTATCTGGCCAACTAAAATACATATAGAAAAAATTAGCCGGGCATGGTGGCACATGCCTGTAGTCCCAGCTACTCGGGAGGCTGAGGCAGGAGGATCGCTTAAGCCCAGGAGTTTGAGGTTGCTGTGAGCTAGGCTGACGCCACGGCACTCACTCTAGCCCGGGCAACAAAGCGAGACTCTGTCTCAAAAAAAAACAAAAAAAAAAAAACACACTACAATCACCGACTGGGTTTATTCTAAGATTGCAAAGATAGTTTCATACCGGGAAATTCATTACTATAAATCTCCATATTTTAGGAGGAAAAATACATGATCTCTATGGATGCTGACAGGGCCTTCAACAAAACTCAACATCTATTCTGGATAAAAACACTTACTGAAATAGGAATTAATGAATGCAATAACATAATTTTACATACAGATACACACCCCTCGGGCCCCAAACCAGACTCTTACGTGGTGTAGGCTGAAACTGTGTGAATGCACCCACCAGCTCCACGGTTATCTGACAGTGTATCATCCAGTGAAATCAGACCAAGAAAAAGATCACGAGAGGCCTAAGACTCAGAAAGGAAGAGTTAGAACTATATTTGAAGAATTTTTGATAATGACTGGGAGAAAACAAAGAGAATCAACCCTAAAACTAACAAACAACGGGAAAATTCAGAAAATTAGCAGGATACATAATTATCATATAAAAATCAATACCTAGATTTCTGCTTCTAGCAGAAGTAATAACACAGTCCAGACTAACGCCCACACACAACAGGAATAACCAAAAACACCAAACATTAAGAGAATGAAAAGCCAAGCTACAAACTGGGAAAAAATCCTTGCAAAACACATATCTGATAAAAGACGTGTATCCACAATATACAAAGAACTCTCAAGACTCAACAATTAGAAAATAAACAACCCAAATCTGAGGATCTGAACAGGAACTTCACCAAAGAAGATCATACAGGTAGTAAGCATATTAAAAGGTGCACATATGTCATTAGGTAATTTCAAGATACCACTGCAAGCTTAATCAGAATGGCTAAAACCCAAAACACCGACACCAAATGCTGGTGAGGATGTGGAGCAACAGGGACTTTTACTCCTCACTGGTGGGGACACAGAATGGCACAGCCACGTCAGAAGTCAGTATGGCAGTTTCTTATAAACGTAAATATCACCTTACCATACAATCCAAAATCATGCTCGTAGGCATTTACCCAAATGAGCTGAAAATTTACGTCCACATATAAACCTGAACATGCATGTTTATAGCAGCTTTACTCATAATTGCTGGAAACTGGAAGCAACCAGATGTGCTTCCACGGGTGAGCCAGTAAACAAGCTGTGGTACATCCGGACGACGGAGAATTAACTCAGTGCCAGAGAAAAATGAGCTATCAAGCCACAGACAGACACGGAGGAAACTTAAATGCATATTGTGAGGGAAAGAGGCCAGTCTGAAAAGGCTGCACACTAGCTGATTCCAACCCTGTGACACTCTGGAACAGGCAGAACTATGGAGACAGGGAAAGGTCAGGGGTTGCCAGCAGTCGTGGAGGACGGGGGCGGGGGGGGGGGGCACATCTAGATTCCTACAGATAAAAGCCGGGTGGGGACCCTAGGCTGGTCCTTCCGCTAATGCAGAGACAATCAGAGGAGGTGGCAGGGAAGACAGACTCACTTGTGCCCACAGGAAGTGAACAAGAGAATGGACCAGGAACAGCTTTCTTCCAAGGAAGCAAAGAGAAAGGGGAGGCGGAAGCCTGCCGCCCTCCACGGCTACACCTGGGATCATACACTGGTCCACGGGCCCCAGGTGAGAGCCCCTGAGCGGGCGGGCAGGCACACGCACCTGACTCTGCGTGGATGCCCGTTGTGGTACCCGAGCGAGTTCACCTGGTCCGCCTGGGACCGGGATCCTTCCCCTGGAATGCCACGTGAGCCCTGTTTCTACGGCCCCTCTCCGCCCCTTGGAATGCCTCCTCTGTGCTTAGTGGGCACAGCTCCTCTTGGTTGCTCGTGAAATGCCGTGCACGGCCCCCACCGTGCAAGGGGCTGTGTTTGTCATCGGCAGGTCCCTCCCGACTAGACTGGCTTGAAGACAGAAAGGACGTCTTGTTCGCTCGTGCCCTCGGTGCCCGCACGCAGGCAGGCACGGGGTAGCTGCCCGCTCGGGACCTAGTGACCGTGTGTGAGAGCACGCGGGAGAAGGCCTGGGAGAGCCTGCAGCGCAGGGGCCGTGTGGGCACGGGAACGGAGGGGAAGACCGTTCCTGCGAACCTCCTCCTCCTCCTCCTCACCCCAATCGAGGCTGTGGCCCTAGTCCTTAGCAGCTTTTGTGCCACTATGAAGAGCTGCTGCCACTCTGTGGTCCGTCCGACAGGACCGGCTCCCTCCTCCCACGTTCCGAGCCCTCGAAACAGGGCCTGGCACTGAGCTGCCAACTTGCAAGTCTCTCTGGAGGCAGGAGAACGGCGCTTCACCTCAGTTACTCAGCAGCACTTCAAGCACGTTACAGGTCAACCATGCAAGGCAGGACTGCTGCCACCCCTGGCCAGGTCTGCACCAGAAATCAAAGGGATACCAGGGGACAAACGCTGACAGTAAGGACCCTCTCTCCAGCTGGAGAACAACTCACAGAGGCACTCTGAGTCCCCAAGTGTCTGCCATGGAGCAGGAAGGGGGTAGCTGGACCTGCACAAGGTGGGCCCTGCCCTACTGGTACAGGGAGATACTCACTGGGTACCACTGTGGTCTCCCCAGGGGGGCCTGTCAGCGTCACTGGGATGTGCACAGCAGTGCTTGGGTCTGACGGTTGACTGCCCATCCGAGTGACGTTCCGCTGATTGTCTGCGTCCTCTGGTTGTTCCTCCACCTTCTGGAGACAGGTGCTGGGCAGTGTGTGCACAGGGCCCACACCCATCATCCCACCAGCCTCCAGGTCACAGTGCAGCTCCCTGCATCCAAGAATGCACATCAGAGTCTAGCACAGCCCCAAACTCCTATTCAGTCTGCAAAACCCAGCTCCTTAAACCTCTACCCAGACCAAGTACATTTCTGACTACCCTCCTCTGCTACTCTGCCATTTTGTACAGTTTTTATCACCCTCTGTACACCTGTGTCTGGGGTGGGGGTGGAGCTGACATCTGTCTGCCCCGGCACAAAGCCCGGCACAGTTGGCATCACAATATGTATGTAGATCAGAATTGTTTGCAGACTGAAGAAACCTGGAGCAAGATGTTTCCCTAAGCGACCCCACCCAGTGCCCCACCGGGCCAAAGGCACGGCCCAGAGCTCTGCATATACAGACAGCGGCAGGGGGCCGATCTGAGCTGTGGACTCTGGCTTCAAGTGTCCCGGTGAGTCTGTGGCCAGTCGCCAGCTGGAGACCGCCGTCCTGGCCTCCATCCCGGCTGCTCTCACCCCAGGCCTTCACAGTCAGAGTCAGGCCCTGCAGGGCCGGGCGCAGGCTGGGCCAGCTGGAGTGGGAAGGGCTCTGTGCTGGCCACACAGCTGGGCCCCTCCCGTCTACACGGCCTCAGGATTCCCTCGGGCTCTCCTGCCTCTCCTTCCACAGCATTCCCCAAGTTTCTCTTCTTGCTGGGCCACTTTGTTCTGAGGTCAGTGTGTCCCAAACCAGTCTCAACAATGTCCCCAGCCCTCCCTCCCTCCTGGGCGCGGGGCCTTCACATAAAGGCTGACACTGAGCGCACACTCCCTGCCAAGCAGCTTCCAGCATGTTACAGGTCTGCCCGGCAGGGCCACCCTGGCCAGGTCTGCACCCCTCGCCCTGCGGACCCTCTCCCACCAGCCAGGGAATGGGGCTCAGTATCACCCCGGGCCAACACCTCGCCCCCGCCATTCGCATTTGAGGGGCCTGCCCCCCAGGTCTCTGCAGTCACCAGGCCCACCTCTGACCGCTTGCTCACTTGGGCTGGTGGTTCCGGACCTCCTTCTCCTTGTCCACTTCGGGGACTTCGGCCTCCTTCTCGGCAGCCTCCTTCTCGGCAGCCTCCTTCTCCGCAGCCTCGTGCGCGGGCAGTGCCTTGTGCCGGGTGCGGTGCCGCCGCGCCGGCTCCTCTCCGCTCTCCGGCTCCCTGGGGCCGGCCCTGGGGCCGCCGCGGTGCCGCGCACGCCGCTCGCTCTTGGCCCCCGACGCAGCGCCGTCCTTGCCCTGGTCGGACGCGTGCCGGTGCGCGCGGTGGCGCCGGGGCTCCCGCTCGCCCGCCTCCTCTGGGGAGCCGCGCCGGTGGTGGCGCCGGCCGCCCTCGGGGCCGGGGCCTCGGGCGCGCTCACCCCGCGCCTCCTGCGGGCCCGCGGCCTCCTTGCTGTGGCTGCGGTGCGGCCGCACCCGCTCCTCCCGGCCGCCAGGCTCCCCGCTCTCCGCCCTCGGGGCATCCGCTCTGTCCTGGTCCCCTGGCGCAGGGGCCGTGGCCGGGGTCTTGTCCTTGTCGCGGTGCCGGTGGTGCCTGCGCGGTGGGTCCGCGCCCTCGGTGGCCTCTGCGCCCTCGGGCCGGGCTTTGCCCGGGGGACCCCGCGGGCCCTCCCGGCCCGGCTCCACCACCAGCGGCCGGTCCAGGTGCGTCTTCATGTCGGGCCGCAGGTGGCGCGTGGTGGCGTAGCGCAGCCGCTCCTCGGGGTCCATCTCGCTATACAGCGCCTCGCAGCTGGCCCGCAGGTTCTGCAGCCGCAGCTGGCTGGCCCGCTGCTCCCACACCGAGCGCGCCTTGGCCGAGTTCTGCTGCCTGCTGCGGGAGACGGGCGGTGAGCTCGGCCCTGCCGGCGCCCAGCCCACCTCCTTCTGGGGAAGCCGCAGATGGACACAGCAATGGAGGGATGGCGGAGTGGGCACAGGGAGAAGGGAGGGAGCAGGGGCTGCAGGAGCCCTCCAGACCCTTCAGGGCGGTAGATGCAGAAAAACATCGGTGGGGAGCACCTGGGAGCAAAGTTCAGCGCCCCCGCCCCCCATGGCGCCCCCCAGGCCTGCAGATGGGACTGCACCAGCCTGTCAGGAGGACGCTGGGAGCCGGGTGCAAGGCCACTCCTGAGCACCGGGCAGGGGCCGGAGGCCAAGGAGTGCAGGGCGTGGAAATGCCAGGCACCAGCAAGAGCCGGCAGAAAGGCTTCCTCCGGCCGGTGGGCGGCCGGCCAGCAAGGCAAGGCCACGCTGGGGAGAGAAGGGCCTCATACAAATGGGCAGGACGGACGGACGGAGAGGCAGGAGTCAGGCAGCCCCGCACCAGCCTCTCTTGGGAGGTGGCCTCTGCTCCCGCATGAGCAGAGCTGCGGCTAGAGGGGCCAGACATGCGGCCACCTGTCCTCAGGAGGAAAGCCACCAGCCAGAAGAAGGGCTGTCTGCAGAGGAACTCAGGCAGGCACTGGCGCAGAGCCAGGGGGAGCTTCGGGGCCTCCCGGGAACAGAGCCCAGGCTACTCCTCGCGGTGGTCAGCCCCAGCCAGGCAGCTGCCACTCGGCCTAACAAACAGGAACCCAGAAGTCAGGTCTGGGGCTGGAGACACCCCCTCCTGTGGTCACTGGTACTCTTGCCTCTCTTGGCTCCACCAGGGGCAGAGCCAGCACAAGGCCCTCAGAGCCTTCCAGCCCGAGGGGTGGCTGGTGGTCCAGACTCAACCCTCCCTGCACAGGCTGCCAAAGGCCTCAATCCACCCCCAGCCTCGTGGGCCCAGGCACCTCCCCTATTCACACGTCACACGTGGGGCTCCACAGCCCAGGATGCATGGGAAACCCTGCGCATTCCGGGCCCTTTGCTGAGTAAGACCACCAAAGTGGGCTACTCCAGCCCCACCTCTGCCGAGCAGAAACCTCATCGGGGCCAGAGTCTCATCCTTCAGCCCCTGCAGGCTTCTGGGTGGCCTTGGCAGGGGCAGGGGCACCGCTAATGATGATGGCTGCGGCATCTGTCTCTTACAACGGCCGGCCACACGGTGCTCTGGGCTCAGTTCCCACTCCACCAGCCCTTACAACCCCCTCGAGAATCAGGTGCTACTCTTGTCCCCAGTTCACAGATGCTGAGTCTGGAGAGAGAATGTGACTTGCTCAGGGTCCCACAGTGAGTCACTGGTGGAGCCAGGATCAGATGCAAGAAAGGGCAAAAGGGGGAAAAGTATCAAAAAAAGACGCAAGTCCTTGGCTAGACACCAACTGCACCAATGGCACAGGGGACAGGGGACACCTGCAGCCCACGGAGGCCCAGGCTGGCTGGCTACCAGCTCTGGGGTCGTGGTGACCAGCAGACAGAGATGGCCAGGTGTCGGAAAGCCCAGTCCCTGCAGTTGGCCCATCCAAGGTAGATGACAAGAAATCCTGTCCCTTTGCAGAAGTCCACGCTGCAGTTTCCAGGGGCAGCACCTCGCAGGGGTGAGAGCGAAAGAGCTCAGGCAGGGGCCAAGCAGGACTGCCTGTAGGGCCGTCTGCTGACCCACAGCCTTGGCTGCTACCCTAGGCCCTGACCCGTGCCCCCCCGTGCGTCGAAGCTGTGCCACCCCACTCCCAAGGACACCCTGCAACAGGCCCACAGAGGACCTACTGTCCCCAGCTGGGACCAAAGCAAAGAGCTCGAATCTCAGCGATGCTGGACATGTACAGTGAAAGACAGCCATGCGGGCCGGTCACCAGGCATAGGAGCCCTGTGAGGGCTGACGGCCGGTCACTGCCTCAAGCCTCTCAATCCGTCCAGCAGCCCCAAACGGGCTGGACTCTGAGCCACTGGGTCAGCAGGGAGGCGGCCTGCTCAGATGAAGCCACAGTCTTGGCCACCAGCATCACAGATCCCTGTCAGGAAGACAGGCAGTGAAGTCAAGAGGACACGCAGCAGCCGGCAGTTCAAGGTCTGTGTGTGCAGGGGGGAGGGGCTCCAGCCCTTGCAGCTCTGCCCTCCACCTGGCCCTCAGGTGCGGCTCTCTCTCCCAGGAACACCTGAAAGCTCACAGAGCGGCCACACTGTCTGCTGGGCTGAAGGGTGCTATCGGGCCGGCAGGTTCCACTCGTGACTACCCAGGTAGAACAAGACACCGAGCAGCCCGTGCAAGGGCCACTGCCCACCACTTTGGCCCCACTGTGGCTCTGCCCAGCCTGCTCCTTCTGGGTCTCTGGGCCACTCTGGGCCTACTGTCACTAGAGACCATCTGCATCTGCTTACAACTCAGCTGGTGCCACTGGCTTCCTCTCTGGATGTATCCGCTAAGTCCCTGACTCTGTGCATGTGGCATCTCCCTCTTGGTATCTGAGTCAGCCTGCACTTGCCCTGGTCGGCATCTCTGTCCTTGCTCTGTCTGGCATGTAAACCCCCCTGACCTAGAGTGCAGTGTGGCTGGTGACTCTGATCCAGGCAAAGTCCTTACTTGAAAGGGCTCTTTCAGGAATCACACAGAGGACCAGCTCCCACCATGGCCCTAGCTTGTAGGGCCCCAGCTGCTCCAGGGAGGACAGCTCAGCCACACTCGCCCCAGATGCTATGGACGACTTCAGGACTCAAAAAGGAGCCTGGGGGTCTCTGCAGTCCTGCTTTGAGGTCTCTGGGCTGACACAGCCCAGAACTCCTGGCAACGTGAAGCGGCCCTGCCGTGAGCATCAATACCAACATCTGCGTCTTATTCCACCATGTGGATTAGTTATTTGGGCTCCGCCATGCTTTCTTACCCCGCGGGACATCAGGGCTCTTGCCCCTGAGGCGTCACTGCTCCTGGGAAGACTGAGCCCAGCGCTGTGCTGGCTGCCCATGAGGAGGCTCAGGGCAGGGGCAGCAGGAGCCTCACCGCCATCAGGGCGTAGAGAAGGCACCTGGCCACTGCAGGACCCCTTAGCTGCCGGGCCTGGCCTCACCCTGGCTGGAATCCCCAGCCACCCATAAGCACTTCCCAGAAGAAGCTGCCCAGGCAGAGGGCCCGTGGGACTGGTGTCCCCCCAGGAGGGCTACCCTGGGGTTTCCAGGGCTCCACCTCGGGCGCTGGCTAATCTACCGTAAGCGTCCCTGTCTGACAGCAGCTTGGCTCTCGCTAGAACAAGGACTTCCTGAGGGTCACAGACACATTCCCTCACAAGTAAGGAGGGGCTGGGGGACCCATGAATGTCCCCAGAGAGCCCCTAAAGAACGCTCTCTGGGCCCCGCCTCACGGGAACCACAAGGATACCCGAGCCCGCGGCACCAGTCCACTCGGGAGAAGCATGTATGCTTGACATGCCAGAGTGACCACACGCAGACACTCCGCAGACAAAACGACAGAGTCCAGGAGGGAAGACGAGAGGGGCTGAGCTCAGAAAGGTCTGACCCTGTGAACAGGACTTGGGGCGTGAGGGAGCGAGCCCACCGTTCCCCACCCAGGCCACGGAAGGCTTGCCTGGAGCCGCCCATGAAGCAAATGACTTGAGGTGGGAAAGCAGAGTTAGGAGTGGAGGGAAGGTGTTTGCATGTGGTTATCGTGAAGCCATGGATGGAATATTGTAGCAGAGCGACTCACGGTGAGTTTACGCTGAAGACAGATGAGCTGCGAGATACAGTACCTCGAGTTTGCTTTACAAAACTGCACATGCAAAAAACAGAACAGAACAGAAGTGAGAAAACCAGAGAGGAAGTCCCGAGAGACACTAGCAACACCCGTGAGCCGAATCCGTGCGAGCGCAGGCTGCCGTGTGCACCTGGCAGGAGGCAGGGATGCGTCCGTCGGAAGGGCACCGGCCGAGACCTCGGGTAAGGGAGAAGTTGAGCACCAGTCCCCAGTGTGCAGAAAAGTGAGGCCAAAGTGAACACAGCAAACCCCACAGTAGCTGGAAGACAAGAAGCAGTTACCTCAGGGCCCCTCCACCACTCCTGGTGCCCTCGGCCCCTGAAGGGCCAGCGCTGCCTCTCCTGCGATCCCAAACCGCCTC
Source organism: Eulemur rufifrons (assembly GCF_041146395.1). NCBI lineage: Eukaryota > Metazoa > Chordata > Mammalia > Primates > Lemuridae > Eulemur > Eulemur rufifrons. The sequence goes on along the minus strand of NC_090989.1, from coordinate 286,540,171 downwards.
CGCACACTGCCGCGGGGCAGGCTCCCATGCGATCTCCCTGCCTCCCACGCGGCGCGGAGCAGGCTGACGCCAGAGGCAAGGGTGCCCGTCCCCGAGGTGCTGCTGCACCATCCTGCCTTCCCAGGGAGCCCCTGCTCCCCACCCCGGTCTGCCCGCCCCCACCTCGCAGCTCCAGTTCATGAAGGCCAGGTACAAACTGGGCTCCCGCACCAACCACCTTCCCTTTGGGTGTCACTCCAGCCATTTCCAAGTGACTTTCCAAGAAGCCTTCCCAAAACCGACAGAGAGAAACCAAGGTCTCTTTACAGCCAGTTCCCTTCACACTGACTTCCCCGGGGAGGCCAGGCAGGGTTGCAGCTGCTCCTTCTCAAGGCCAGACTCTCTGCACATCTGTGAGGAGCTCAAAGCAGCTCAGCTGCCCGCATGCTCTGGTGCAAACAGGCACGTGAGCGTATGAGTGTGTGAGTGTGAGCAACTGTGAGTGAACCTGTGGGACGCTGTGAAAACATGAGACTGAGTGGTGAGACCGTGAGAGTACGAGCCTGTGCGTGTGTGTGAGAGAAGCTGTGGGTCAGCATTAGGACACGACTGTGTGTGTGAAACTGTGGGAATCTGTGTGTGAGGCTGTGAGTTGGTAAGAGGGGGTGAGTCTGTGTGTGAGGCTGTGAGTCTGTAAGAGTGCAGGGGTGTGAGAGGGTACGAATCCATGTGACTGTGTTAAAATGTGAGGATATGCATGGGGGTGAGTGGGTGAGCGTATGAGTCCAGCGTGAGTGTGGGTAACAGACTGCGGATCCGTGTGTCAGGCAGTGTGTGAGAGCATGTCTGAGGGCATACATTGTGAGACTGTGAGTGCATGAGTATGTGACTGTATGGGTGTGTGACAGTGTGAGTCTATTCATGGCAGTGACTGTGTGAGGGTGTGAGTCCATGTGTGACTGTGGGAGTCTGAGTGTGAGCATGTGAGTCTGTGTGTGCAGATGTGAGTGTGTGTGTGAGGATGTGAGTGTGTGTGTGAGGGTGTGAGTGTGTGTGTGAGGGTGTGAGTGTGTGTGTGAGGGTGTGAGGATGTGAGTGTGTGTGTGAGGATGTGAGTCTGTGTGTGAGGATGTGAGTGTGTGTGTGAGGGTGTGAGTCTGTGTGTGAGGGTGTGAGGATGTGAGTGTGTGTGTGAGGATGTGAGTGTGTGTGTGAGGGTGTGAGTCTGTGTGTGAGGATGTGAGGATGTGAGTCTGTGTGTGAGGATGTGAGTCTGTGTGTGAGGGTGTGAGTGTGTGTGTGAGGGTGTGAGTCTGTGTGTGAGGGTGTGAGGATGTGAGTGTGTGTGTGAGGATGTGAGTGTGTGTGTGAGGGTGTGAGGGTGTGAGTGTGTGTGTGAGGATGTGAGTGTGTGTGTGAGGGTGTGAGTGTGTGTGTGAGGGTGTGAGTCTGTGTGTGAGGGTGTGAGGATGTGAGTGTGTGTGTGAGGATGTGAGTCTGTGTGTGAGGATGTGAGTGTGTGTGTGAGGATGTGAGTGTGTGTGTGAGGATGTGAGGATGTGAGTGTGTGTGTGAGGATGTGAGGATGTGAGTCTGTGTGTGAGGATGTGAGTGTGTGTGTGAGGATGTGAGGATGTGAGTCTGAGTGTGAGGATGTGAGTCTGTGTGTGAGGATGTGAGGATGTGAGTGTGTGTGTGAGGATATGAGTCTGTGTGTGAGGATGTGAGTCTGTGTGTGAGGATGTGAGTCTGTGTGTGAGGATGTGAGAGTGTGTGTGTGAGGATGTGAGTCTGTGTGTGAGGGTGTGAGTCTGTGTGAGGATGTGAGTCTGTGTGTGAGGATGTGAGGATGTGAGTGTGTGTGTGAGGATATGAGTCTGTGTGTGAGGATGTGAGTCTGTGTGTGAGGATGTGAGGATGTGAGTGTGTGTGTGAGGATGTGAGTCTGTGAGGATGTGAGGCTGTGTGTGAGGATGAGAGTCTGTGTGTGAGGATGTGAGTGTGTGTGTGAGGGTGTGAGTCTGTGTGTGAGGGTGTGAGGATGTGAGTGTGTGTGTGAGGATGTGAGTCTGTGTGTGAGGATGTGAGTCTGTGTGTGAGGATGTGAGTGTGTGTGTGAGGATGTGAGGATGTGAGTGTGTGTGAGGATGTGAGGATGTGAGTCTGTGTGTGAGGACGTGAGTGTGTGTGTGAGGATGTGAGGATGTGAGTCTGAGTGTGAGGATGTGAGTCTGTGTGTGAGGATGTGAGGATGAGAGTCTGTGTGTGAGGATGTGAGTCTGTGAGGATGTGAGGCTGTGTGTGAGGATGAGAGTCTGTGTGTGAGGATGTGAGTGTGTGTGTGAGGATGTGAGTGTGTGTGTGAGAATGTGAGTCTGTGTGTGAGGATGTGAGTCTGTGTGTGAGGATGTGAGTGTGTGTGTGAGGATGTGAGGATGTGAGTGTGTGTGAGTGTCAGTGTTCAGAAAGCCGAGGGGGGACAAAGGTGACACCACAGAGGGAATCAGGAAGTGACCTGGAGCCTAGCATCCCCTCCCTCCCAGGAGTCGGAAGCAGCTGTCACCTAAGGCCAAAGACCCAGCCCCACCCAACCTCAGCGTCCTCTGACACTGGACTCCCGCGTCGTCAGTGTCAAGACACACAGAGCATCACTGGGAGCCTCTCAAACACTAGGACACCACGGGTCCTCTCAGCACCTAAGGTGCCACTAAGAACACCCCGCAGCGCCCCTCCCACAGCCCACGTGGCACAGCCGTGGCGGCAGGCTCAGAGCCAGGGACACTTCAGGGGCATTGCTCTTGCTGCAGCCCTGCAGCTCAGAGATGTAGAAATGAATGCGGGGAGGAGCAGGCGCTGCCCGTCCCACCGTCCCACCAGAACAGGAACCGGGAGTAGGAGCAACCGACGACAGACAGCTCTCGGCCCTGGGTGGGCTCAGCACACCACCAGCGAACAGCAGCAGCCACGCTGGCACCCACCACCTGCCCACCCGGAGCCCCACCCCACCCGGGGCACGGGTCCCCCTCACTCCCCAGAGGGAGGATCCTGCAGGGTCTCTCATGGTGACCGACTGTCGTGCGGACAGCTGCTCTGAGGACCCACCACACAAGATAAAGGCCCGAAGCTGCGTCCCAGGCAGAGCCTGGAGGACCCACAGCTGACCCCAGATGGGGAACACAGGGCTAACACCTGGACACACCCCAGGCTGGCTCGGGCCGGCCACCCCTTCCTGAGCGTGAGGGCTGTGACACAGATGACACCCAGCTCTGGAGCCACCGATGGGCCCTCAGGAGAAAAGCACTTTCCCCACTTAGGCATCAGCACGGTGCTGGGGCCAACAGCTGGCATCACGTGTACCCCGCATGTGAGGATGCCCGTCCACAGCCTTGTTCCCACACGGCTGCGTCTCCAAACAGGGATGGGCTGGCAGAGGAGGAAGAGCGTCCAGACTCCCTTTTCCGGCAGCCTCACGAACTTTCCATGGCTGTGCCCAGAGCCCCGACACTCTCTTCTCCAAGGCCGCAGCCCGCGTGGGCGTGGACACCCGCCCGCAAAGCCCCAGGGAGCAGGCAGCCCTGGCAGGCAGCAGGGGCAGAGGGACAAGCGCTCACCGCGGGAGCAGCAGAGAAGGCAAGTGCTAAACAGGACTCATCCGCCACCCTCCCTGCCGCGACCACCCCCTTGCCGAGCTGGCAGTGTGCGGCGTGAGAGGGACGTCCACCGAGTCCCAGTCACCTCCTCACAGCAACCCCAGGACGGAGGAACCAAGTTAGATCCGCTAAACGGCTAACGGACCAAATAAATGAACTGGCCAGACAATGAAACATCAGAACATCTAGACAACTGCGCACGGAACCCCCCAGCAGCCGTCTGAGTGACGGCCACCATGTCCACGGCCTGCCTGGCTCTGCTGCGGGCCCCTCCCACCCCTGTCCGAGTTGCAGGGGCTGCAACCTCTTCTAGCTGCTTCTCCCCCAAAGGCAGGGCTTTCTGGCTGGCCAAGACACGGGTCCTCTACCAATGCCCTTTCCCTGGTGACCTCCAGGCAGGAATAGGGCCGCTACGGGTGTGCACACACACACGTGCACTCACACACACACACAGCACACACACTCACACGTGCCCACTGTGCCCCTCTCACAGGCACACACTCGCCCACGTGCCAACATGCTCACTCGGCAGTGCAGACGCCCGAGTTACCTCCCCGTCTGTGCTCACACAGCCACAGCCAGGGCCAGTGCCGGCTGAAGAGCGGGGTGCACTGACCGGTGTGGGAAACGCGAGGTGCTGTGGGCAGCTGTGCAGCAGACGGAGCAGCGGTTCCAGGGCTAGACCCAGCCTGGCCCGGAGAACAAGCTGCCAGGGAGCGCCTGCTCCCCTGTGGCCCAGCCCGTGGCCCACCCTGCGACCAGGACGTGGGCGAGACGTTCCTGCCTCCCTTCCCAGGGCCTGGCCTCTCCACAGCCCACTGCAGGCTCTGGCCCCGGTCTGGGCACTTTGCCCAAACCCTGAAACCCTGAACACCTCCAAACGTGCTTCTGCGTGTGCCTGAGGTCCAGGCACACTGCAGGACGACCCGTGTTCCCCACAGGAACTTCCCTGAACTCTGTCCCAACGCCAAACGCTTGGGGACACACTTCTGGAAACTGCATGACATCTCCTGGGCTGAGATACCACCCAGAATCTCTCGGCTCACAAAATACGTTTTTGAAAAACTGTGTATAAATCAATATATTGACTCCTACCCCTGACTGATTCTCAGGCTTTGCCCGGGAGGGTGCCCTGGAGCACCCTGAGACCGTCGGGGAGGAAATGCTGTGGCCGAGACCCGCCACCCTCCACGTGGGGGCTGTGCCTGGCCACACCTGCCCCTGCCCAGGCGGAGAGAAGCCCCCGGAGGCTCCTCTGGGAACACCCCGCTCTGGGGCTCCCGCAGGGACGGGGCCTGTGCTCTCACACACCCCCAGTCGGGCGCCCTGGTGCGGGCCAGCCAGGGGACCCCGTCGCAGCCCACTGCCCCCCACAATTCGCCCCCAAGAGCCTTACGCAGCGATGGAGATGTTCGCAGCAGACATGGGGCTGACTTCCGCCACTTCTTTGGCCTTTTGCAGGGCAAGCTTCTGATTGGCTGCTTCTTCCATCTCCTCTTCATCCTGTTTCAACAAAGAGAAACGTCCAGGTGCTTTGCATGGTGTTGCAGCCGCTCTAACGCCACTAGCTCTTCCTCCTGCAGCCGCCACGTCCCTGTTGCCCTCTGTACCGCGGGGCCGGGCAGCCAGCCCCTGTGTCAGCACAGCCCACCCATGACCTGGCACTGAGCGCCCTTCCACACAGTCTCTCTGGCACCCTGAGGGCCTCCCCCCTACGGCTGCCTCCAAGGTAGCAGCCCGCAGGTTCTTGCCTCAGCACCATCGCCCAGGTGCTGACCAGCCCCCGCGTCTGTGCCTGCCCCCCAGCCCGGGTCCCGCCCCCCAGCCCAAATCCCGCCCCCCAGCCCGACTCCCGCCCCCCAGCCCAGGTCCCGCCTGCTGCCTGGACGTTTCTGCTTGCTTCTGCTGTGGCACCTGGAACCTGCCAAATGCAAATATGTCCCTCCTCTTGTCCCACCTGCCCTTCCAGGAGCACCTGTCACACCTGCACAGAGTGGCCCTCTCCTGAGGAGCCATGAGCAAGGGCAAGGGGCAGAGCTCTGCACCTGGGGCTGGGGACGGGTGGGACCACTTGCTCCCTTTGCACCTTCCTACCTGGACGTATCAGTCACGTCTGTCTACCTGTCCCAGCTGTAACTGTGGGAAGCTCTCCCCTGTCTCCCCGACACCTCGATGGCCACTTGCAGAGCCTGGCCCTGTGCTCCCCTGGCTTCTGCCACCGGGCTGGGCAGGTGCACGTGTGCGCAGACACCCTGTCCTGCCTCTGCCCCTGCCTGGGAAGGGGTTGGACAACTGCACAGACCCTCTGGCCTGACCCCAGGTCACTGAACAAAACCAACGTGCTCTGCTCCTCCGTTCTGGATAAATAGCTTAGAGCTGAGCCCACAGGCCCCGGAAAGGACGCTGAGACCGCCATGTCATCCTTCTGGACTTCGGAGGCCACCTAGCCAGGCCCACCCGGCTGCTCTGGGAGCTGGCATTCCCAGCATCCCCCAAAATGTCCTTGTATCTGCTCTTAGGGGGCGCAATAATGGCAACAATTAAATCCCATTAGCTGCCTCTAGCCTTCCCACCATGGAGAGGCCTTCAAACTTCAGGCGGATCCACCACACAACACCCACTCCCAGGCCCTTCCCTAATGACCGGGCTCCACCCTCTGGGGAAGGGACGTCACCAACCACTCCAAGGACTGTTCTAAAGTCCCCTGAAAGGCCTACAAACAAATTCAACTTGAATTTATTCCCACTTCAAAAAATAAGTAATGGTACTTAGTGGGCGTACAAAGGAAGGAAAAAGCCAAGGCCTGCCCTCTGGGGCTCGTGGCCAGCCCAGAAAACACCCCAGGCAGACGCAGGCAGGCCCCAATCCTCAAGGCAGGGAGAGCCCTAAATTAGGGTGGTTCCCCCAGGGGGCCACCACGGGGGGCTATGTGTACAGGGACACAGGGCCCAAGGACATCACTGGCTCGGCGTGTCCTCGCTCACGGAGAGCCTGAGAAGACGGCGGGAGCCTCAGTGCTCCTGCACAGCCCTGCCCCGGGCAGCTCTGGGCACACAGGTGCCCTGAGCCCAGCAGCCCCGCCAGGGCCTTGGCCATTCTCCGATCGTGCCTGGACGGCGAGTCTTGGTCCGGCCCAGGCTGACGACAGACACAGGCAGCAGCCAGAGGCCAGAGCCAGGCAGAAGTCTAGACCCACAGTGGCGCGGGAGCAAGTCCGAGCAGAAGGGAGGCTCAGGGGCGGCAGACACACTGCAGGTGGCCGTGTCCCCTCCCAGGGCTGGGGTGGAGCCGAGACACCTGCACAGCACACGCAGAAGCACCGTGGCACACACCTGCCCAAAGCACCTGCCCAAAGCACCTGCCTCTCTCCGCCCCAGAACGGGAAGCTGCTGAGACGTGGGAAGCACGGGACTGCGGGGAGGGAACTGCGTGAGGCAGAGATGCGCACAGAGGCACACGCACACATCTGTCCAGGGAGGAGAACACATGGCGGCATGCACACAGAAAGGCACACACACAGGCACATGCCAACACACAGCGTGTGCTGCGCCCCCCCATGCTGGGAGCCAGGGCTCGAGCTGAAGCGCAAGCTTGAGGCCAAGACAGAAGCCACAGTGTCCAGGACTGGGGTGACCAGCAGGGGCTGTGTCATCTGCGGGGAGCCCCAGCGGGAAATGTGCACAATCACAGTCCCCACCAGGCTCGGGGATGAGACATGAATATTGAACGGCACACGCTGGGCACTGCCCGAAGCAGCAGCCGCCCTGCTGTGGCCCAGACGTGCTGAGACGGGGCCACCAGCCAGGACACCACAGGGGTCCCCTCTCTGCGCTCCCGGGGACCCCCTCATGTGTCCTCTTCTCTGAGGCGACGCCTCCCAAGTATCGCGCACCTACACCGGCTGATGCGCCTTGGGGTCCCTCCAGCCAGCCCCCCGCCCCCGACACCCCACCCCGCCTGTTCAGGCCTCCCCCTCGCGTCTGCTCCGCCCACACCTCTGAGCAGCAGCCGAGTCTGCCTCTCTGGGCCCCGAGGAGACGTTCCGGGACAGCAGCCAGGACCTGGCCCTCCTCAGGACTCCGCGGCCTGCGGCCTGACCCCCAGCCCCTCCCTGCACACAGGTGCAGGTGGTGGCCCGGCCTACCTTGGTCAGCTCCTGGGCATTGGCAAGGTTGTCCACAGCGATGGCCAGGAAGACATTGAGCAGCGTGTCTGGTTGGCTCCAGCTAAGGAAGGGAACCTTCTGCCCCCGACACCATCCCACCATCACACCAGGGCTTCCCCCACGGAAAACAGGGGCCCCCACCCTCCTAGATCCCGACCACCTCCAGCACCCTTTCCTTGGCCCCAGCAGCCCCCAGGCCCCTGTCATGCCCAGATACACCCAGGCCGTCGCCAGGGCCCTGCTGGCCCCCCTGGCACCAGCCTCTCTGCCCGCTCTTCCTTCACTCGGCCTCACGTCGCCCGACCTCCCCAACGCCCACGTGAACCCCCCCAAACCGGCTCTTCGGGGCTGCCTTCAGGGCTGTGCTGCCTAACGAGGGCACAGTCTGCATCTGCCCCCCAGTTTCTGGCCTCCCGACAGACACTTGCCTGCACAGGCTGGAGACGGGGCTCCCCTACCTGTGGCCCTGGGAGCCGAGACCCCCTGGGACAGACGTGAACATGAAACCCCGCCTGTGACCAGCAAATCCCAGGCCCCAGGCTCACAGACACCTGCCCCGTGCGTCCTCTCCCTTCCGCCCCCTTTCCCACGCGACGTCGAGGCACCTCTGTGTGAAGTGCTCCCTTCTGGAGCAGCAGGGAAGGCCAGAGCCACGAGGACAGCAGGCAGCACAGTCTCCGTGGCCAGCGCTGCACCCACACCTCACACGGACCCCCGGAGCCGGCGTGAGGGGGGCCACAACCCCTCTGGAAACGAGAACGCCGAAGCCACAAGGTGGGTCCCGGCGCAGGCCTGGGGAGCCGCCCCTTCCTCGAATCCTCCGGGAGGGGCCTTTGTTCAGTCCTGAGTCACTGTTTTCCCAGCGAAAGGAACTCTTCCATTGCCTGAAGCTACCTTTTTTCACGTTTGATCATTTGTTTTTATTGAAAAAGAATGACACTTTCTGAAATTGGGGCTGCACTAAACAATCCACGCTGGAGGGTCCCCACACGGGCAAGTCTCTCAGGGGACCTCCGTCTGCTGAGCTGCAGTCACAGCCACAGCCGCAGGGGAGCACCAGCCTGTCCTGCTGTGTCCAAAGCAGAAAAGGGTTTGCACCCTGCACAGTTTGAAGTGGGTTTTCAAGTTGCACGGGCTCCGTCCTCCAAGAGGGCGATGCAGAGGTGGGTCACGCCAGGGGGGAGGGGAGGCTGAGACAGCGGAACAGACGGGATGCACAACGTTCAGGGGATGCGGAGTTTGGCGGCTGAGATTCCCGCTGAGCCCTGCCGACCCCGTAGGGCCCTGTGCCCCCGACAACCGGAACAGACTTCAGTATCTGAAGCTGGAGTCTCACCTGCATTTCACCAGGCAGGCTACTGAGACTTATTTTTAGGAGACATAGAAGAGGTATAAATATAAGAGGCGATCAAGAAAGTGACCACGTTTTATAAAGAACGGAACCACAACTGACAGAATCTGCAATTTTTTGGAAAGGTGACGCTGTAGCCTTTTCCGCCGACCGCCTTCCCCTTGACTTTACTAGTTTATGCACTTTGAGGAGAAAAGAAGACACGACCAATGAATCATCACATGGGAAATGAAGAAATTCATCCCCGTGGGAAGATTTTTTTGTAGGAGACTGTAAGAATGTATCAGTCCGGTGAGCCAAACCAGTGGCTTGAGGAAAGACCTTTTCCGACGGGCAATCAGTCACATGAATGTCAACATTGAGACGGAGGCTGCAGTTCTGTGAGGTTTATGATCGAAACTGTTTTGCTTTGAATTTTTGTTTGCTGAGCTCAACTTGATTAACGATTACCAGGTCCCACCCGCAACACCAGAGTTTCCAGCAGCCGTTTCCGCAACCCCAACGAAGAGAAAAAAAAACAATGTTGCTCAAGTAACGTTTTAAGCCCAGTCAATTAACAATATTCAAGTAGGTGCATGGTTTTTAGCTCTTGTGGCCAAAGCTTTATTTTCCAGATTTTAATCTGAAGGACGAGAAAATAATTTATTTAAAATGGCTGAAAATGAAGGATTCTGTGAGCGTCTTTATCAGTACAGCAATAGCGACCATTGGAGTAACAGCTGACGTATATTAAAGCTTCTGATTCAATTACTTTTAGCCCTTTTGAGTCCGCCATTAGCCCTTTGAAAGACTGATGAATAAAACTGTGGGGCTTTGGGGGTTTTCTGCATATTCTAGATATTAATCCCCCGTCAGATGAGTAGTTTGCAAATATTTTCTCAAATTCTGCAGGTTGTCGTTTTGCTGTTGGTTTTTTCCTTTGCTGCGCAGAAGCTTTTTAGTTTGATGTAATCCCTGTTGTTTATTTTTGCTTTTGCTGCCTATGCTTTTGGGGTCTCAGTCATAGTCTTTTCCCAGACAAACATCCTGGGGCTTTCCCTGTTTTCTTCTCGTGCTTTATCATTGGGGTCTTACATTTAGGTCTTTGATCCATTTTATTTTTACACAGGGTGAGCAGCGCGTGTGGATGTCCCATTTCCCCAGCACCATTTGTGGAAAACACTGTCCTTTCCCAGCTGAGTATTCTTGGCACCTTTGTCAAAAATCAGCTGGCTGCAGACGTGGATTTCTGGGTCCTTCATTCTGTTTCACTGGTCACCTGCCGGTTCTCGTGCCAGGTCCACTTGGCCGTGTCACGACATGGGCTCGTGCCGTGACGCCCCAGCCATGCTCTTTTTGCTCAGGATCACTTTGGCTATTTGGGGTCTTCTGTGGTTTCATACAAATTTTAGAATTTTATTTCTATTTCTATGTGAATAATGTCATTGGTATTTTTTTTTCATTAAAAATTTCCTTTATTTTTACCCATTTTGGTTTTTCCCATTTGTGGTACCTGCACTGAAAACACTATACAGAATTATTAGGCTGGTGCAAAAGTAATTGCAGTTTAGCGTTGTTGAGATTTGCTGTTTGATATTGGAATACATTCTTAAATAAATGTGGTTATGCTTGTCATCGGTATTTTGATTGCATTGAGTCTGTAGATTGCTTCGGGCAGTATTGTCATTCCAACGATACCAATTGTGACCATGAGGGTGGGTGTCTTCCCAGTGTGTGCGTCCTCTTCAATTCTTTCATCAGTGTTTTGTGGTTTCCTCAAAGAGAATTTCCAACTCCTTGGTTAAATTCATTCCTAGGTATTTTATATTTTTGTAGCTTTTGTAAATGGGATTGCCTTTATTTCTTTTTCAGCTAGTTCACTGTTTGTGTATAGAAATGTTACTGATTTTTGCATATTAATTTTATATCTTGCAAATTTACTGAATTTTTTTATAAGTTCTAAGAGTATTTTGGCGGTCTTTAGCTTTTCCTGCATATAAGATCGTGTCATTCACAAACAGGGACAAGCTGACTCCTCCTTTTTTTTTTTTTTTTTGCTGTGGAAAAAATATTTTATTCACTGGGGGTCTGACTCCTCCCTTCCCATCTGGATGCCCTTTCCTGCTTTCTCTTCCCGACTCACTCTGGTGAGGAGTCCGGTCCATGCTAAGGGTGGAGAGAGTGGGCATCCTTGTCTTGTTCCACTGGGTAAGATGTTAGCTGTGGGTCTGTCATATGCAACCTTTTTATGTTGAGATACTTTCCTTCTATACCTAATTCATTAAGAGATTTTATCATGAAGGGATGTTGAATTTTATCCAAAGCTCTTTCTGCATCTATTGAGATGATGGTATGGCTTTTGTCCCTCATCCTACTGCTGTGACTGGTGGTGTCTGTTCATTTGTGTGTGTTGAACCGTCCCTGCATTCCTGGGATAAATCCCACCGGGTCACCGTGTACTGTGTCTCTGGCGTAGTGCTGGATTTGGGTTGCTAGCATTTTGTGGAGGATCTTTGAATCTATGTTCACCTGCATTGGCCTAGTTTTTGTTGTTGTTATTGTTGTCGTCGTCCTTATCTGGTTTTTGGCATCAGAGAAGGGCCCAGGACATGATCATATGGCTTCTCCGTTGGCCTAGATGCATGTCTGCTGTGGGTGGCCCACAGGGCTGCTTTTCCAGCTCAGGAAACAAGCACACAGTTGCTCCGCTGGCTTGGGGTCCTGTCCACCAGAAGGGGCCCACGAGGCTGTTTCTCACGCCCAGGATGCAGGCACACGGCTGCTTGGCTGTCCTGGGGGCTTTTCTGTGGGGAGTGGCCCACAGGGCTGTTTCTCAGGTCCAGGACACGGGCCCTTGGCTGCTTGGCTGGCCCGACGGTGCACTCGCCGGGGCAGCCCGCGGGACTGTTTCTCAGGCCCTCCCTGGGGGCTCAGGGCCCCTGGGCAGGTCAGGGGTACGTCTGCAGTTGCTGTGGGCTATTGTTCAGGTCCTACGTGCGTCTGGGGGCGTATCAGCTGCTCAGGGGCATAGCGGCCTCCCTGCCTGGGGGAGGACACACAGCGGTCCGGCCTGCTCGAGGGCAGGGTCGCCCAGGGCGTACTGTTCCTTTGGCTGGAAGTCTGGCAGTGGGGGCTGGGTTTCCTGCAGGAGCAGAGTGTCAGCTGATCCTGGGCCCGAGCTCCGTGCAGCTGGGGTTGTGGCACTCGGCCACCCGTGTGTGCTTGGCATGACGACGACGGAGCCCTAGTGCCACAGAGGTGCAGTGGCTACCGGTCCCCTGTGCCCCAGAGGTAGCTCTGGTCTCCAGAGGGCACCTGCAGCAGCGGCTTGACTCCCAGTGGGGGGATGGGGTGGGGAGTGCCCCCCATGCTCCTAGGCCCTGGGGAAAGGAGCTGCGTGAGTTCCCAGCAGCTCCTCACCAGGGCTCGGGTCGGTGAGGACGGCAGGGGTCTCCTGCAGCGAGGACTGCAGGTGTCTGCAGCGGCAGTGGGGTGGTGGGATCCTCCACTCACCTTTTCCCTGCAACGGGGAGTCCCTCCTGCTCCAGGCAGATGCAGTCCAGGTGGGGAGACAGAGCTGCGAGGCCGGGGGGGCCTCCGTGCTGCCCCCCTGGGTGCATCTCCACCCCCCCACTGCACCCCAGGGCTCCCCCTGCCGCTCTCCCATCAAACTTTGGCTGTTTATTCACCACCTGGGTCCTTTTTCGTCAGGAGGATGACAGCCAGGCGCCTCCAGCCACCATCTTGCTGACACTCCTCTCAGGAGCCGTGTCCCGGGCTCCCTCCCTGCCAGGCGGCACTTCCGCGGAACTGTTTTCCGCAGCAGGGTCCACTCTCTGCTGGCTCAGCGCCGCTCCTGCCAGCAGCCCCTCCCCCTCAGCTCTGACTCCCCAAAACGACTCTGACACTGCCAAGCATCCCCCGGGGGAGAATACTGCCCCCATCAGAACCCTGTGCCCCATGTCATCGAGCCCATTTCTCTGCAGCCTGGGGACTCACCCTGCCCAGGCTGTGGCCATTCTCCCGGCGGCTCTGGCCTGTGCCAGGCCCAGACAGCAGATGGCTCTTTATGAGGCCAACAGCAATGACCCCTGTAGGTCAGGCCCCTCTCCAGCTGGCAGACGCCCCCTCCCTGGCGCTCTGGGAGCCGGTGTCACCAGGCACTGAGGCCAGGCCGACCCCAGACAATAGCTCCAGGTACCAACCCAGCCTCGGACACCCCCCAAGGCCTTTCCATGCCCGGAGAGTAGGACTAAGGGACATGCCCCTTGAGACCCAGACAGAGGGACACACAGGCACAGTAGGAGTGACTGACTGGACAGGGAGGGGTGCGCCTCACGGCCAACGTGCCTGGCCCAGGTGTCAGCGTCAGACTCAGCTGTGGTGAGCAGCAGCCACTGCTCTGTCTCGGGCCGCGGCACCTCCTTCCGGTCACCAGCTGAGGCCAACACTGCAGCCTCTGCCCCCTGACAACCATGGTGGCATCTCCTTGATCCCTCCAACGCCAGCCCTGGGCCCACCCACCTCCACGGCACACACTGCTCCCCTAAGCTCCTGGGCTCCCCCTTCCCAGGCCTCTCACTCAGCTTCCTGGGGAGGCTGGATCCCCCCAGGGTCCAGAACCTGAGCGGTGACCTGAAGGACCCGCCACGGCCACACACGAAGCTGAGAGGTGGTGAGTCCCCACTGGGCGCGGCCAGGAGAGACAGAGCGAGGACGGAGAGGACGGGGAGACAGAAACAAAGAGAAACAGAGTCTGACGTGTAGAAGCTCAGCCCTGGGCACAAGAGCCGAGAGGCAGAGACAAGGACAGACAGGCAAAGTGGCCAAGTGTGTGGAGGTGAGCTGTGTGTGAGAAGATGGCAGGTGACGCAGAGAGGGTGGCCGACTGTGAGGTGACAACTCGCAGAGTTCATCTGGAGCTCAGACCTTCGTCAGGGCCCCACAGGATGTTCTACCACAGTGGTTCTCAAAGTGGGGTCCCCAGATCAGCAGCACGGGCACCCCCGGCAGCCTGGTGGAATGCACATGCTCAGGCCCCAGCCCAGCCCTGCTGGACCTGGGGGACTCTGATGCCCAGGTGGGTTTGAGAACCAGAGACAGCCCTCTCATGGCCTTGCCCTACTCTGCACTGTGAACCCTGCAGCTTTTCCTTCTGGATTTTTCTTGGCCCCAATGCTTTGCCCATCACAGCCCCTGCCTGACGAAGAGCTTCCCACCTGCTGCTGGGCTTGTCCTAGCCCCACATACCCGCCCTCTGACCCCACACACCTACCCTCTGACCCCACACACCCACCCTCTGACACAAGGTCCAGAAACTGCCCAACTGTCGTCCTCCACAGAAAACTTTTCATTATATTTTTCTGCAATGTTTATGTTTTCAGCAGGGGAAGGTTTTGTTTTTTAAGCCCAGTTCCAAAACTTAATTACTCCATTAAATCAAAGTGGAAGAGAAAACTGGCCGCCCTGTGTTCAAAGCCTCCGTCTTCCCGTGAGGCTCCCAGGTCTTCCCTGAGCCGCTGCCCAACCCGCCCATCCCATCCCTGCACACCCCCCCGTGCAGCCCCCGCGTCCCCCAACCTGTGCCCCCTCGGCCTCCAGACGCCCCCAGAACGTCCACCACATGGACGTAACCGAGAACGCACCTTTCACATCTACAGCCGACGTGTCCCCTCCCCGGTCCTCCGGAGAGAGCCGAGAGGCGGTCGCGGGGAAAACGGTGCCAAGCGCCAACTACCCTGGTGCCCCGGCCCCACAGAAGGATACAGTTTCCAAACAGCGTCAGGACGATGAAGTAAAACGAGGAGAACATGCCTTTGCTGACTCCCCCCTGCGACTCGATGCCGTGGTACATGACTGCGTTCCAGTCCTCTCCCGTCAGGATCTGCGGGGAGAGAGCACCGCGGGGCTCGCCCAGGTTGCCGCCGTCCCACGGGGCCCACACGCACCCCGCCACATCCGTGCGCACAGACACTCGGGTGTTGGATGACGGTGCTTCCAAAGGTCCTGGCAACCCAGGGTCCTCCAGAAAAACTTCTAGAAGGACATGGCTGCTGAGCTGGGTCTCAAAGGATGAATATGCTCTAGGTTTTCAGCCAGAAACGGAACGAGACCTCCCAGCAGGAAAAGGGCAAAGGCAAGGTGGACAATGTGGAGAGGTGACACAGAGCCACCCTCGTCACTGTCCACAGCGGAGGGGACTGAGGTTCAGCACAGGGAGTGGCCCCTTCATGGCCACGTGACGGAAGCAGGGCCTTTGACCCTCCAGGGTCCTGCCCCCCTCACAGCCTGGCGAAACGCAATCCTCGCCTCATCAGCAAACCCGTGTCTCTCTTTTCTACTTGTATTTTTGGAAAAGTACAAGAGAATAAAATCACAAACGGAAATTGTTAACACTCGGCCCTATCTGCACTGGTCCTACGTCCTGCAGGTGACCCCGACCAGGGATCTGGTGCAGACACAGTCTTTTTTCCCCACTTTCAGTTTGGTTTTGTTTTTTATGGATACATATTTGTACATATTTATGGGGTACATGTGATATTTTGGTACATGCTTACATTGTGTAATGAAAAATCAGGGTATTTAGGATATCCATCACCTTGAACATTTATCATTTCTTTGTGGTAGGAACATTTCAAATCTTATCTTCTAGTTCTTTTGAAATATACAATATATTGTTGTTAACTGTGGCCACCCTACTGTGCTATCAAACACTAGAACCTATTCCTTCTGCCTAACTGTACGTTTGTACCCACTAACAACCCTCTAGAGCTTCATCCCCTCCCTCCGCCACCCACACATACTTCTCAGCCTCTGGTACCTGTAATTCTATTCTCTGTCTTCGTGAGATCCATTTTTTTGGGCTCCTACATATGAGTGACAACATGTGATATTTGTCTTTCTGTGCTTGGCTTATCTCACTTAACATAATGACCTCCAGTTCCATCGATGTTGCTGCAAAGGACAGAATTTCTTTGTTTTTTATGGCTGAATAGTATTGCCCTGTGTATATGCAGATTTTCTCCGTGCATTCCTCTGCTGATGGACACTGAGGTTGATTCCACATCTTGGCTACTGTGAACAGTCCTGTGATAAACATGAGGATGCAGGTACCCCTTTGACATGACGATTTCCTTTGGATAAATACCCAACAGTGGGATTGCAGGATTGTATGGGAGTTCTGATTTTTGTTTTCTGAGGAACCTCCATATTGTCTTCCATGATGGTTGTGCTGGTTTACATTCCCACCAACGATGTATAAGAGTTCCTTTTTCTCCGCATCCTCACCGGCATTTTGTTTGTTTGTTGTCTTTTTGATAGTAGCCATTCTAATTGGGGTGATATGATATCTCATTGTAGTTTTGATTTGCATTTCCCTGATGATTAGTGATGTTGAGTATTTTTCCATATACCTGTTGACCATTTGTACGTCTTCTTTTGAGCAATGTTTATTCAGGTCCTTTGCCCACTTTTTACTGGGATTATTTGTTTTTTTGCTGTTGGGTTGTTTGAGTTCCTTGTGTTTTCTGGATATCCGTCCCTTGTTGGATGAAGGGATCCAAGCCTTTATAGTTCCATTAACACGCCACACACACACATATCTGCAAACAGAATACAGTGTGTGTGCTGAGCACACACAGGGCAGGCCCAGAGTACATGTGTTACTCATCAACTTGCTGTTTTCATTCAATATTATATCTTTGAACTGTATCCATGTTGATACACATTAAATCTACTTTATTCATGTAAACCATGCATAGTTTTCCTTTCATTTATCCATTTTCCCTCTGATAGGCACTTTTAGTGGTTTCCAGGTTTAAAAACTCTATTGTTGTACATTGATCACGTGTTCAGCAACACTGGTAAATTCTCTCATCATTTCTAGTAGATTCTCTCAGGTTTTCTATGTACATAAGCACATCATTTGCAAATAATGACAATTTTTTCTATTTCTTTCCAGTCTTTCCACCTTTCTTTTTCTTACTACATTGTTTCAACTGCCTGAATACTAGACATCCTTGTTTTTCTTTTAATAGAATAATACTTCTAATATTTTATTGCTATGATGCTTGCTATAGTCTCTTTTAAGTAACACCTTTATTGAGATATAACTTACCCATTTAAAGTGTGTAATTCAATGGTTTTTAGTGTATCCACAAATATATGCCACCTTTACCACAGTCAATTTCAGAACATTTTCATCCCCTCACTAGCTATCACCCGCCCTTGCTACCAGTTTTTGTAGATATTCTTCATCAGATTTAAAAAAAAAAAAGTTCTATCAATTCTTAGTATGATATTTTTATCATGAATGAAAGTTGACTTTTACAATATTTCATCTTACTGCATCTGTTGACACAGTTACTTTTCTACTTTAACCTGTAGAGATCAGGAATTACTTTAGCAAATTCTTGTATTACCAGGATGAACACAGTTTAGCTATGAGGTTCTTTTACATATTAATATATTTTTATTTTATATATTTTATATTCACATATGTCATTTATATATTTTACATTTACATATATATCATTTTAGATTATTTCCCTGAGTAAACATTCAGAATGCCTGCTGTGTCAGACAATACTCAGGTGCTTGGAATGGTCAGTAGACAGACAAGACCCTACCTCGTAGAGCTCACACTCTGGTCTGCATTTTGCTCGTCTCACGTTGTTCTTGCATGGCTTTGGTGTCAAGGTTGTACCAGACTCATGAAATAATTTCTTCCCTTCTCTGAAATGGTTTGAGTAAAAGAGTTATTATCTGTTCCTTGAAGGCTGGTAAAACTCACCTTACAACTGACTAGGCTCAGGGCAGGCCGAGAGACAGGAAGACAGTGTTGACTATAGATTCAGTTTCTTTAATGGCTGTGAAATGTCCACGGTTTTTTTCTTCTTGAGCTAATTTATGTTTTCCTATAAACATGCATGTTTCATCTAAGTTTTCAAATCCATTGGCACAAAGTTGACATAATATTCTCTTGGAATTTTGAACAATATCTCCTTTCTCTATAGTTATGACTCCCTTTGGGGTTATTTTTGTGTTTTTTTTCCTTTGATCAGCCTTGCTATAAAATTACCTACTTCATTAGTCTTCTTAAGAACATGATTTTTATGGATTTGTCTTGGTGTTTTAGTCATCTGTATCATGTATGTCTTCTCTTATCACCACTGTTTTCTGCTTTCGATTTTTCTTTCGTTTATTATCCTTTTTGCTAGAATCTTAAAATGAGTACTTGTTTTAGTTTTCCCTTTATTTTTGATAATTGAAGATTATAATTTTCCTCTAAATACTGTTTCAGGTTCATCGTATAGGTTTAATACGGTTCAGTTCTAAATATTTGTAGTGGCCATTGTGATTGCCCCACTAACCTACTCAATCCTTTAACTTACAAATACGGGAGATTCTAAATGACTTCATTGATAGTGTCTATTTATTTAAATGACACCAAGGATGTGCTCCGTAGGATAGCAATCATTTAATATTTGTAGGAATTTCCTGGATGATCTAACAAATGGTCAGTTTTGGTGAATGTTCCACGTGCCCCAAATACTGAATATTCTCTTCACCATCTGTTGGGGACAGTTCTCGACGTGCCAACTGGCTCACGTTTACCGTGCTTGTGTATTTACATCCTTTCTAATCTTCTGTCAGCTTCATCCTTCAGTTTGACAGATGTGTTCTAGATCTCTTATAAGATGGTAAAGTGTTTCTTTCTCCTTTTAATTCTGTCAGTGTTTGTTCGATATATTCTAAGGCCACGTTGTTAGGCCACGTAAGTTCCTGACTGCAGTCTGTTCTCAGTGGAGTCTTCCTCTTATCATTATGTAACAAGCCCCTTTATTCTTACTAATCTTTTTATTAACCTTAATTCCTCTTTTGGCCGATATTAATACACAAGCTTTCTTTTAGTCAATGTTTACTTAGTTCATCTTTTTGTATCCACTTCTTTTTTTTTTTTTTTTTGAGACAGTCTCAGTCTGTCCCATAGGCTGGAGTGCTGTGGTATCATCGTAGCTCACAGCAACCTCAAACTCCTGCCTCAGCCCTCTGAGTCGCTGGGACTGCAGGCCTGCGGCACCATGCCCAGCTAATTTTTCTATTTTTTGTGGAGACGGGTCTTGCTATTGCCCAAGCTGGTCTCAAACTCTTGACCTCAAGCGATCCTCCTGCCTCAGCCTCCCAAAGCACTAGGATTACAGGCATGAGCCACCGGGCCCGGCACCTTAATTATATAATATTTTAAACACTTAGAAAGGTATAATGAATAATTTAACAAAACTTTGTGCACCCACCATCTAGCTTAAAAAATAAAACATCAACATGTGGCTGAATTTCCCTACCTAAAACTCCCCAATCCCATTCCTCTCACTCTATCTCCCAACACCTGTCCCAGGTAAGCAGTGTCCTGAATTTGGTGTTTATCATTCCCACGCAAGCTTTTACATTGTTACTGCATACACATCATAAACAATACGCAATATTGTTTTGCATGGTTCTCATCCTTAAACAGTAGCACATACTACGTATTATTCTGAAACCTGCTTTGCTGGCTCAGCATTATGTCTGTGAGCTCATCCTGCTGATACGTGTAGTTCTGGGCCAATCATTGTCCCTGCTGCACCAAGATGACACTTCTCATCCATGCCCCATGATGAGCAGTCAGGTGACTTCCAGGTTTTTGTCATTGCAGATTATGCTGCTATTACAGCCTCACAGAGAGATGATCTTGGGGGTGGTCACCTCTTCACATCTGTGTCTGAGGGGTCTTTACACGCTTGAATCCCAGCTCCCTGGATTCAGAGTTCTCGGCTAAGAGCAGCTGCGCCCCAGTATTTCAGAGTTATTTTTCTATGACCTTCCAGCATCTCTTGCTCATGAGAAGTCATTCTCTCGCAGGAAATCTGTTTTTCTAGGGTATCTTTTAAGACGTCCTGTCTCTCATACTGTGTCTGTGTCTGGAATTACTCCGCTCCCCCTGCTCGGCCTTCTGGGCACACAGAGTCCAGGACGCATCGCGGAAGGGCACGCACCATCCGCTCCAGCCCACGCTGGCTCCCGTCCATGCCCACGTCTGCCGGCGCCTCCTTCCCGCTCCCTGCTCGCGCTCTCCGATCCTGCCCGGTGTACAGTCCACCCTTCATTTTGTAATTTAAATAACTGCATTTTTCATTTCTAGGTTCTCTAGTCAGTTCTTTTCCAAATTAACCTATTCTTTGTTCTTAGGTGCCTTTTTTCATACGTTTGTGTTTCGTATGGGTTCCCCCTTCACTCCTTTGAGGACCTTAGGCATATTCAGGTTAAAGTCAATTGTGTTTGTTCTGCTGCCTCCTCCTCTCTGGGAGAGACTCCACCTTGCAGCTGTGGCTGCTGCTGGTCCCGCCGTGGGGCTGGTCCCACCGTGCTGCCGGCTGCGGGGCGCCAGGCGCAGAGCTGGGGCTGCTCCCGCCTCACCACGCGCCCTCCCGCCCCCTCCAGCCCCCAGGCCAGAGCCCCCCACCCCATGGGAGTTACGGGCCCAGCCAACTGCCTGCCCCGCCTGCTCTGAGCCACCCTCACCTCCAGGGTGAGGCGCCTTCCCCAGTGCCCCAAGGGGACGCAGACACCAGCCCACCCGCCTCTTCCCAGGCTGCGTCCTAGCGCCTGGGTCTCCGCCGTCCCGTCTCTTGCCCCTGTAGATTTCTGTTCCGTTTCTAGTCCACAGAGACTTTGCTTTTTGCTTGGCTGGGTCCTTTTACTGTCTCTGTATTATCTGATTGCTGCGATCACAGCAGAGGGGTATAAGGTCTAAGAGCATCATCTGATCACAAGAGCCCACCTGTTCTCCTAACTCTGACCTCTTCCTCCCTCACCACGCTCAGAGCTCTGACTGTCATTCGTGCCACCTCCCTGCTTTGGAATCCCTGTGGCAGCCCCCGCTGGGTGGAGACTCTCAGCCTGGCCTGCCGGCCCCTGGAGCCTCCGTCACACTCGGGCACTCGCGGCCCAGGCTGTCCTCACGCCTCACTGCCTGGCCTGGAACCCGCCCCTTACGATTTCCCCCAACTGGCACGCAAGACGCTCCTGGGCAGCCCGGCCCGGGACCCTTCCCGTCACTGAGCAGACCACACTCTCAGGAAAGGCTGTGGCCACCTCCGCAGGAGGCCCCGGCTCAGAGACCACTGTCCCCAGAGGCCTGTACAGATCCTGTCACCCACTAAGTGCTCAGGAGCCTTCGGGAGACCCAGTCCTGGAAGTCACTGGCTTGTACACAGGGTGAGGCTCCCACTGCGTCAGCTGGAGAAGGGACAACCGCAGTGGCCGACCCGTGTCCCCCACACTTGGGGAAGCGGAGGAGAGGGGCCGGTGCAGAGGGACTGCACGGTGAGGTCAGAGAGGAAGAAGAGAGAGAACAGCAGCAGGTGCTGAGAGGCCTGGGGGAAAGTGCCCAGGGCAAGACCTCGCTCTGCTCCCTGCGACTCCAGCGCCAGCCCAGCGAGGGAGGAGCGGACGGGGATGCGGGTGCGAATCAGCAGGACCGAGCTGCCTGCTTTGGCTGGAGCTGTCTGCCGGGAAGACTCCCTCCCCTGTAGAGCGCGCGACCCCGCGATCCCATCCCCACACACGCTGCGGGCTCCAGCCTGGGCCCGCAGGAGGGTCGGCAGCCCCAGAGGCGGGGCGCCAAGCGGGGCCCCCAGCCTGCAGCGCGGCCGTCAGGCCTCCCCGAGCGTTGCCGAGGGCCAGACAGCAGCCTGCCCCGCTGCGCGGTCTCAGACATGGCACCCCAGCAGGTTCCGTGGGACAGAAACACACGACACTGTTACAGCAGCGAGGACAGTCGCTGGCCATGTTTGTGGTGCCACAGCCCGTGAAAGGCAGAGGCGCCCACCCGAGAAAGTCCTCACAAGGGACCCCTGAGAGGGCAGAGGTCACGGGGCCACAGGCTTGGCCACGCAGAGCACCGGCCATGGCCTCGGCTGTCCACGGAGCTGTCGGGGGCAGGTGTCCAGACACGAAAGAGAACTGGGGGTATCACTGGGGACGGAGGCACTGAGGGGAGAAGTCTAGGGAGTGCTTTGTGGGGGCCACGTGGTGAGCTGGTCTCCTGGAGCCTGGCTGGGTCCCCAGGAAAGCACATCGGCCCCTCAGGGTGGCGGCAGAGCATCAGCCCCCCCGACAGCTGGGTCGGGCCTCAGGCACTGGAGACCCGTGCTGGGGACCCGCCTGTGCCTGTGTTCTGCTGTGGGAGGTTCTGTCCCGGATGTCGGCTGTCGGGCCGTGCTGGGAGGCAAAGGGGGTGACGGGAGCCCACCCTCCCAGCAGCGGGAGGACAGCCGAGCAGGGCAGGTGGGTGCGGGGAGCCCTACCTGGAAGACAGTGAGGATGGCGGCTGGGAACGTGTCAAAGTTGGTCGTCGGAGTCTCGTCTTGAAAGTTGAACCTGAGAACGACACGAAGTCTTGGGAAAGAGCCCACCAGGACCCGTCAGGAGCCGGCAGCCAACATGCTCCCTACAGGCGGCAAAGGGCCGCTCACCTCCCCTCCCGGCACCTGGGGAAGGAAGGCAGGTGGAGGTGGCCTGGGTGGCGCCATCTGCTCCGAGCTCGGCCTCCCCAGCAGGGCCCAAGGCTTGTGCTCCCCCACCCCGGACCCACTTACTGCCCCCCGAACAGCTGCATCCCCAGCAGGGCGAAGACCACGATGAACAGGAAGAGCAAGAAGAGGAGGCTGATGATGGACTTCATGGAGTTGAGCAGAGACACCACCAGGTTCCTCAGAGAGTTCCAGTACCTGTTGGGCCAGGCAGGGACTGGTTTCAGCCCTGGACGGTGCCCAGCTGGGCTCGCCAACCCGGGCACTGACTTCGCACACGTCCCGGCTCTGCAGTCACACCTGTGGCTTCTGCGGCTTCTAAATCCTGAGGGCCTCACAGCCAGACATGAAGCCACAGCTTTTCTCTGGAGTCCAGACCCACCGTCCTAACCTCCCTGCCTGGGCCCGCAGGGACGGCAGAGAAGGTACGTCCAGGGCTGGGCTCACCCGCACCCCCGACACCGCTCGGCAGGATGACGGCATCACCCACCAGGTCGCCAAGGCCAAGCCCAGTCTCAGACTCGCTCCCGCACCCCCCCTCTGCTCACGCCCAGCACCCAGCGAGCTGCCACGGGCCGCCTGCCAGTGCCACACCAAGTGAGGACCACAGCTGTCTGTCACCAGCCCGCAGTGGGAGACGGAGCCAGACCAGAAGGTCCTCGGTGACCAGGACGTCCACGGCACTGGGACCGGCACGCGGCTCTCCGAGGGCCAGGGACTCCGCGTGGAGCGGCACTGCCAGGCTCCACTTCTCCGACATCCCTCGACACCCCCTCTGCCCTAGAGCAGCAGCCATGACCCTGTCACTCATCATCGGCCCCCATGGCACACAGGGCCACCAAGGCTGCTGAGGTCTCGATGCTGACAGCAGCTGAGGTGCCGGCACCTTCCAGCGGCTGTGCCCAGTCTCCGCAGCTCTTCCCATGCGCCCTCCAAGCAGCCAGAATCACCCCACTCCCCAGGAAGACACCTCTGCACACGCCGCCCCCACCCTGGCATGGGAAGGCCGCTCTCCCCGTGCTCACCCAGCGCAGGGCACCCAAAGCAGACGCCCAGCACCCCCTAGGTTCTCCTGAGGTACTTGAGGGTTAATGGCCAAGACTCTGGACAGGGAACCCATCCCTCCCCTGGGACTGGCGGGGTCCAGGCCAGCCTGACTTCGCACACGGTCCCCCGCCTCCTCACAGGGTCCCCCGCCTCCTCACAGGGTCCCCCACCTCCTCACACGGTCCCCCACCATCTCACACGGTCCCCCCCCCACAGGGTCCCCCACCTCCTCACACGGTCCCCCCCCTCCTCACACGGTCCCCCGCCTCCTCACAGGGTCCCCCGCCTCCTCACAGGGTCCCCCGCCTCCTCACACGGTCCCCCCCCTCCTCACACGGTCCCCCGCCTCCTCACAGGGTCCCCCGCCTCCTCACAGGGTCCCCCACCTCCTCACACGGTCCCCCACCATCTCACACGGTTCCCCCCCCCACAGGGTCCCCCACCTCCTCACAGGGTCCCCCACCTCCTCACACGGTCCCCCGCCTCCTCACAGGGTCCCCCGCCTCCTCACACGGTCCCCCTCCTCCTCACAGGGTCCCCCACCTCCTCACACACGGTCCCCCGCCTCCTCACATGGTCCCCCGCCTCCTCACACGGTCCCCCCCTCCTCACAGGGTCCCCCACCTCCTCACATGGTCCCCAGCCTCCGCACACGGTCCCCCACCATCTCACATGGTCCCCCGCCTCCTCACACGGTCCCTCGCCTTCTCACACGGTCCCCTCCCTCCTCACACAGTCCCCTGCCTCCTGCAAGAAAACAGACCGAGGCTGGGCAAGGTGTCGCAGGCCTGAAATCCCAGCACTCTGGGGGCCACAGCGGGAGGATCGCTTGAGCCCAAGAGTTCAAGGCTGCAGTGAGCTACGACGAGGCCACTGCACTGGACCCTGTGTGACAGAACGAGACTGTCTCTAAAAAAAAGAAACTAGAGCCCAAGACGCCAGGCCTGAGGCTGGGCAAAGGCAGGGCCGCGGTCACTTCCCGGAGCCCCTCTCACCAGCAAGTCACAGGAAAGCGGCGAGGGCCCAGGGACAACCTGCGTGGTCACTCGGCGAGCGTCTGCGGCACAGCTGGGCCGGCTCCAGCCCAGGCCTCGCCTGCACCTCAACCCTAGACAGCCCCGGCTTAGACTGTAACCAGACTGGAAAAGGCTCTGGTCTGTCCTGGGGAGACCAGTGGGCTTCCGAGAGGTTGTCCCCGTCACTGACGGGTGACCCACGAGCCCTGCCCCCCTCAGGCTGTGCTGGGAGCCCCACACACACGGGGCACAGTGAGCCCACAGCGGCCCTCGCCGCTCTTCTCCCCTCTTCCTGCCACAGCCCCGGCAGGCCCGGCCCTGCTCGACAGTGGCACCACATCACGTCCCCGAGCTCAGGCTCTGCACAGGCAGCTGGAGCCACGCCTGCCGCCAGGGCAACGGTCTTGTCACTGCCATCGTCACAGGGCAGGGCCAGGGCCGGCTTGCACGCAGGGCCGGGCCAGGGCAGGGGGCCGGGCACTTCCACTTTCTCTCCTGACTACAAAGCAAAGTCACCTCTGAAGGCTGAGAGGACGGGACCGGGGGCCTTGAGAGAGGAGCACCACGGAACGTGGGGACCAAGCCACAGGAGCGGGACGGGAGCCGGCCACGCTGACCGGGGGAGGTGGGGGGAGGGCAGGCGTGGCCCAGGCTGCGGGACGGGAGCTGGCGGGTGCCGGGCCGGTGCCGCTTTGTGGCCGTCCTCTGTACGGAAACCAGGAGAAGCCACAGAAGGAGCTCCAGGCACCAGGACCCCCGGAAATACACTGTGTCGGCCAGTCCTGTGCCTCCCCCTGCCAGGGGCACCGGGTGACCTACTTGGTGACTTTGAAGATCCTCAGCAGGCGGAGCGCCCGCAGCACGCTGATCCCAAAGGAGGCTCCCGGCTTGATGGCCGCCCAGACCACTTCGAAGATGCTCCCCACGATGACCTGCAAGAGGACGGTGTCAGCCTCGGGGCCACACGCACAGTCACCTGCACACTCACCTGTGCGAGGGCACCCTCGTGGCCGCACCTGCCCACCCTACGGCCAAGTCCGATGAGCCACAACCTCACGCTGAGCTCCCGGAACCTTGGGGGGCGCAGCGGAGCCTCGTCCCACCCCACCCCAGACGCACCGGGAAGGCCGGACGTGGACCGGGGCTGCCCGCGGTCTCCTGGCAGACCTGACCGCCACAGTGCCCGATGCCTCACCTGGGCTTCCCCACAGCCCTGGAGCTGGCAGGATACGGCAGACAGCCCTGACTCCGGGACGTTCTCTTTCAGACTGGCAAACCCTGTCTCCCTGTGACTTCCCCTCCCTGGTCCTGCCACTGCTCCAAGATACTCAGATTCAAAACCTGCATCGTGAGTCTCTCCTTCTCCCAATGACCGGGACCAGTAGGGCCACCAGGTGCAGGTCGCGGGGAGCCTGCCCATCTGGCCCAGCAGCAGGGCTCCCGCAGGCACCGCCGGTGCTGGGCACGCGGGTGTGTGAGCACAGCCCTCCCTCCAGCCTTCTCAGGGGGGCTGTGCGAAGGGCCACCTGGTCAGCCCTGCGCTGGGACCAGAAAGGGCAGACCTTCCACCGCCTTCCCTCTGCACAGGTCACAGGGGCCCAGATGGAACCGCCCCCCAGGCCACCGCACCCCGTGGGGAGCACTCTGGGCTCAGGGTCAGCACTGCGGACCTGTGTCCTCGTCACGTGTGCTGACTCTCGTTTCCTCTAATCCCCACTTCTGCAAACGTGTCGTACTTGGTGCATATATTTCCTGAGGTTTTAGTCGTTTCTACCAATTTCACATCAACGGCAAATCTGATCAGCTTGATGTCCATGTCCTCACCAGGTCACGGAGGAACGGTGAGTGTGCCGGGACAGAGGTCTGCGGCACAGCTCTAGAAACTTCCTTCGGGTCAGCACCAACCATTGCCCAGCATGTCTGCGGATGCACCATTCATGCCAGGCCCCTTCACCACGGCACCTGCCACACGTTCTCCATCTGGCCCAAAACGCATCGGAGAACGTCGCACGTCCGCCGACACCCACACGCCCACGACAGTGCTTCCGCACGGATGCCGGCACTTGCCGCCGCTGCTCTCCGTGATCACGCCACCGACCCGCTTCACACCAGCAACCCCTCCAGACGTTTGCCTGGGCCAAGGCCGCCGTTTTCTAAACGTACTTTCTCCTCCTCCTCAGCCTTCCTTCCAGCAGCTCCCCTGTCCCCCGCCAAGCCTCAGACTTTGACCCGCTGGCTCGTGAGGCCGGTGGCCTCGCGGATGACGCCCAGTCACCCCCGCCTGGCCTTGCCCCTGTGCACACCGAGGGGGCCGCACCTAGAGCCTCACTCTCGGCACAAGTGACAGGTGCCGCCTCTAGATCGGCTTGCCGAAGGACCATGGTGTCTGCCTCGGTCTCTCTCAGGTCACAGGAGCTGTGTTGTGAGGACGCTCCAGCAACCTCGAGAGAGGACTGCGTGACCAGGACCGGAAACCTGCCAGCAACCACATTTGTGAATCTGAAAGCTGATTTTCTGAGCCCTGTCAACAGCCATAGCCTGAGCGTGGACGTGAATCCTCCAGCCCGAGCCGGCCTGGGACGCCTGCAGCCTCAGCGGAGATGCTGGGCCCGGGGCTCCCAGTTAAGTCGCACCCTGATCCCTGAATCACAGAAACAGTGAACCAATAAATGTCTTTTGTTTTAAGCCACTAAACTTTGGGAAAATTTGTTCCCCGGCAAGAAAAATCAATACAGATTTTGGAAACGGAAGTGGGGGGCTGCCATGATCAGGACCTGGCATGGGACAGTGGCGTTGGAGCCAGGAGACAGGCATCGAGCAGCACGCGTGGAAAGGGGAGGGTGCCCCAAGCACACGGCTTGCAAGGTTTGGGACCCCGAGGTCTGCAGGGAAGTGGGGAGAAAGTTACAGGAAACTGGAGGACGGTCCCCGGTGCGTTGGCAGAGGTTTAGCCCACTGCTGCCCAGAGCTACATGGAAAGTAGAAAACACGCTTGGTGAGCTGAGAGACTGACCTGGGAGACTCCTAAGCCAAGTGCTGAAGGCACCGCCTGGTGTCTTCTTGCTGCTCATAGTTAACTACGAGAGGAGAAAGCGACACGGAGGGAATTGTCGTGGAACAGAAGGAAACCAGAACTTGCTGCTTTTGAAAATGCTCAGCCTCTCCAGAGAGCAAACGATGCCAACAATAAGAAACAGCAAGGTCTAAGGACAAAACCAAGGGCAAGACTGTGACTTCTATGTAACATTCCAGAAAGATCAGAGGAGCTGCCCAAGAGCCACTTTCAGCCCCTTCGAAGAGACTGAGGCTCAGTGAGGCAGCAGGGCCCCCGGGACGCCGCAGGGTGCCGGCCCCGTCACCCCAGCAGGACACACACGGAGAAGGGCCGACCCCCGAGCTGTGGTCACAGCTGTTGTCTCGTGGGGTGAACCCCAAGGAGGGTCACGGTACCCGTGAAACTCTTAATAGACTTATATGCAGCCAACTAATCTAGACGTGCAAAACAAACAAAAACAGGACTTTGAATCCCCAAAACTCCACTAGCAGGGAGCAGGCTTGAGAAAACCGTCCAGCTGAAAGCATGCGCTGCCTTCAGGAAGGAGAAAAGGGTCTAGGAGGGCAGAACGGGGAGCCCCGAGGGCTTCCTGGGCCGTAAGAACGAGTCACAGGATCTCCAACCTCTGCCCAGCCAGACTTGGGTGTTGCCGTGGGCTGTCCATGGCGACGCCACCCCGGACGCTTCAACCTCGTCTGGTCTCAGAAGCTGAGCAGGGTCTGGCCTGGCAGCACTTGGATGGGGCATTCGTGCGGCCCAGCTGCGCTTCCCGCCCCCTTTGCTGCGCTTCCCGCCCCCTTCGAGAGCAGGAGCTGCTGCAGCACCCAGGGAGCCCCGGCCACACCCGGCCTGGCTGATGATGAGACGGGTGAGAGTCTGGGAGTCGCCAGGGGCGACTGCATTTTACCCTGGGGAGGACGTGAACCACCAGGGCCGGAGAGCAGACTGTGGAAAGCAGCCTCTAGGATGGTCCCCAGAGACCCCCACCTGCCGGGACTCACGCCCTCGTGTGACGGCCACACTCTTAGGTTCGCCCCACTCGTCACTGTGCCTAGAGATTCACTCCGAACAGAAAGAACGTGGCAAAGCGGACAGGACACCTCTTCAGAGCTTGGGTTTCTGCAGCCTCTGTCTTGAGTATGCCAGTTCCCTCTCTCGGAGCAGCAGCTGCGAGCTGTGAGGACGTCCCCGAAGCCCACAGGGAGGCCCACGTGACCGGGAGCCAGGGCCTGCCGGCAGCCACGTGCATAAGCGCGAAAGCAAATGCTCCGTCCAGATCAAGCCTTGGCAGGACTGCGTTCCTGGCCTTGGACTGGACCCTCCGGAGAGACCCTGGGCCACAGGCAGCCAGTTAAGTGGCACCCAGACTCCTAACCCACAGGAACGTGAGGTCACAGATTTCCATGGTTTTAAGCTGCTAAGTTTAGAGTAATGTGTTAGCTTATGTGCAAATTATGCCCATGTCCTGGGACCAGTTAGTTCAGATAAGAAGACTGAAACACATTTAAAATATTAATGTATCCCTGACATCTCTCCACCTCGGGGGGTCCCCTCTGCCCACGGCACTTAGCTTTCCCTTGTGACCAAGAGGCAAAGGGTAAGAGGAGTTGGTGTCTTCCCGGCCGTCTACCAAAGTCACAGATGTCCGTGTCTCAGAGAGGACCCGGGGCTGCCACCGTCTGTCCCTGCTCAGAGACCAGACAGCGGGGCGTGGTGCGAAGCCGCCAGCCCCGAGGACAGGAACCCGGAGCCCCTGCAACCCAGACGGGCAGCCCTGGGCCGACCACACAAAGTCTCCAGTTACTCGTCGGTGAGGTCAGAGCCGTCGTGAGAATTTAACAAAATCGCAGACACAAGGGCTATGCCAGCTGGAAGTTAGTGCCAATGAGCCAAAAAGTCCAAGTTAAGCTGAATTTTCAAGTTTTACTTCTTTGCAGATCCAGGGCCCCTCCCTGCCTCCTGCAAACTCTGCAGGGCTCTCAGTCCCTCCTCGGGATGGGCACGAGCACGTGTCCCTCGGAGCCTCCAGCAGGTCAGAACTCAGCCCGGGCAGGTGCCGGCCTCGGCGCCAGAGCACTGTTTGTTGCGCCGCCCCGTCCTCACCCGGGTCCCAACCCACAGTGGCCACGCGAGCAACCTGCCGCGAGGCCTCCCTCACCCGCTGAAGTGGGCAAGGGAGCCAGACCAGGCTCACCACTCGCCCACCCCACACGGCCCATCACGCCTGCCCAGAGGGGCCGGTGCATATGCCCGAGCCTGCCCAGGACCAGAGCACGGGATGCTGGAGAACCAGGACCACGGCCCCGGTGGGCTCTGCGGGGGAGAGACCGAGCCCTCCACAGGGTGACAGGATCCCGGGCAGGGAGGGGGCGGCACAGCCCTCAGCTGATCTCGAGTCTCTATGGACAGGACCAGAGGAAGGAAGGTCCACGTTCTGCACACAGACAGCGGCTACGGCTGGCACCCCAGCAGGCAGGCCCGGCCAGGACAGGCCTCCCTCTGCCAACGCCTTGAGCCTGTCTTTAGCCGGCCGTGACTCCCACGGGACCACAGACCCCGGCCCAGCCCAGCACAGCACGTGAGGGGCTGCAGGTGCCCTCAGGCGGGGACACAGCTCAGACCCACCTGCACCCCGGCAGGCAGCCCTGACGAGGCATTTTACTCACCCCAAAGTCAAAGCAGTTGAAGGAGGACCGGAAGTAGCTTCTGGGTCCCAGACCATACATCTTCAGGGACATCTCTGTGAGGAAGAGACCCAGGAAGACAAACTCTGCAAAGTCTAAGAGAAGCCAGAGAAGAGGCAATTAGCTCGAGGCTTCCTCCCACCCAGGACCCTGCCCAGACTGCAGGACACCGGGGCTGGGGGCATTTCCAGGACTGAGCCTTCCGGCCTGGCCTGTGGCCCCCGGCTCTGAAATCTCAGCCCAGGACAGAATCACAGAGTGAGGGGGACGCGGAGAGACGCCCGTTCCAGCTCGGGAGGTGGGGAGTGCCCAGTGCCCAGGGGACACAGAGGACAGGCTCGGCAGGAGGTGGGCTCCGAGGTGGGCTCGGCAGTGAGTTCTGGGGTGAGAGGGCTGCCCCCATCCACCCCAAGGAGAAGCCAGGCTGTGGCCTCTGGCTGGTCCTTCCGCCTGGCTCTCAGTGCCCACCCGGCCTCCTTACCCGAACCTGTCTTCCCACTGGGAATTCCCAGATGCCCGTCCTCAGGACCCCATGGCGCCATGTTTGATTTTAACTCCAGTCACATGTTTGGCCCACTCAACGGAGAGCTCCTCCTCCACTCGAGCCTCCCAGGAGGCACCGACACTCACTGGGGGCACGGGCCACACGGCCTTTGTCGGGGCAGGCTCCACGGCCCACGTGTGCACCACACAGACAGACCCCCGCCACCCAGCCACGGCCCGAGAACGTGGACGACCAGGCTCCTGGGAGCAGGTCGCCCACAGCCGGCCTGGCCTCCGAGTCAGAAGTCACCAGGCGGCCAAGCCAGGTGGCGTGGGGGGTGGGGGGTGGGGGGTGACAAGGAGGCCGCGCAGCCTGTGCTACTGAGCCGGCCCCGCAGGGCAGAGCCTGGGCACCGGGCAGAGGTGCCCACGTGCAGCAGATGCCCATCCCCCGGCCGTCTTCCCTGTGACGCCAGAAGGGCTGGATCCCAGGAAACCACAGAGACGACCAAGCAGCAAGGGGCAGACGCCCGGCACTGCCAGCCTGCGCTCCCGTTGGTCGTGCAGCCAGACCCCAGACCGTGCGGCACCTGCTCAGGGGCCTGGGCACCAGCACTCCTCTTGGGGGGAGAAGGGACCTGGCCGGCTGAGTCAGGAGGAAGCCCTGGACCCCCAGCCAGCCCCAGGCGCAAGGAAACCTCAGCCTGAGGACTCCAGCGAAACACTGAGATCAGCCCCAAGCAAAGTCCCCAGAGAGCAAACTATGGGCCCCTGGACCCCGGAACTACGAGCCAGGGCAGGCATTCAACGCACACACTGCCCTGCACTTCACCCTCCTGGAGCCTGAGCCGGGCGTCTGCCAGAAGCCCCCTGGGTCCTTCTGCTTCTGCTGCTCTTCACCCTCCCCCATGGGCCGGGAAGAGGTTTCGGCTCAAAGTCTGGGAGACTCCAGCTTGGAATCCCATCCAGCTCTCCCGTGACCCGAGAGCCTGGTCTGCCCCGCCGTGGAGCAGCGTCGACAGCTCATGGCAACCTGCAGGAGCTGAGCGGCTCCCAGACCGCGCAGACCAGACCAGCGGTCACAGAAGGGGACAGTGGCCGGCCCACTGGGGCCCGAGGAGGCCACTGTCAGGGCGGAACACGCCGACAGCCGGGCCAGGACTGGGGGCCAGGACGGTTCCCCTCTGCAGTCAGGAAAGGCTCTCCTGGGTGGCTCGAGTGGCTTCAGGCACACGGGGCCCTCAAGGGGGACTGAGGCCCGTGGGGACGTCCCAGAAAGGCCCTGTCCCCAGATGAGCTGCAGACACCAAGCAGGGTGAGTGCAGCCGACCCTGGAGAAGGGCACGGCTGAGGCTCTGAGCACAGGACGGAAAACATCAGCGGGTTCCTGGCTTTCAGTCCTCTCTGTGGGCAAGAGAACAGGCCGAGACTGCGCTCCACGTGGCCGCAGGGCCCTAGGATGGGGAGGGCCGGCCACGGAACGGGGACCCCCACCCAGCATCTTCCCCTTTGCCTGCCGTGGCCACAGCCAGGGCCAGGACACGTCATGACTCAATCCCTGTCGCCTGTCCTGAGGCTCGGGGACACAGGACTGCAAGCCAGCTCCAGCATGGGGGTCAGGAATGCACCCAGAGTCACCACTCGTAAGAAAAATGGAAACAACCTGGGGGGTCCTGCGAGAGGGTCAGAAGCTGAGCTTTCTCCTCGGGGGTTCCAGGACGGGAGCAGCAGCCTCATGGCAGAGAGGAGCACGGAGCCGAGTCCCCGGCCTGCGGCTCTCAAGCTCACAGGGAGGACGAGGCCCAGCCCAGCCCTGTCGTCCCACAAACTTCCTCCCTGGGTGCCCAGGGCCCTCGTCCCCAGCGCACCGCGTGGAGGACGGAGGTCTGGCCAGGTCCAGGTGGAGCACCCGGAACCTGGCCCGGGTTCACAGGGCCTGGGCAGCTGGGGGAGGGGAGGCCACCTCAGGCCCTCGACACAGCCCAGGTCCCCAGCAGAGGCCCCTGGGGGCTGAGCAGGTCCAAGGGACAGTCTGGGCATACGGGGGTCCCACTCAGGGGTCCCCCAGGGTAGAAGGGGGCATGGAGCATTTCCGGGCTGCAGAGCAGAGCCAGCTCGGGAAGCGCCAGGAGCGGGAGGGGCCCGGCCTACAGGTACGTACACAGCGCCGTGGTCAGCCGCTGCGGCTGGTTGTAGTGCACCATGGCCACGCACAGCGTGTTCAGGGCCACCACGCACAGCACCACCCAGTAGAAGCTCTGAGCCTTCACCATGCGCCGGATGAAGAACCGGAACATCTTCTCCTTCCTCCGGAAGTACGACGAGCTCTCCGTCTTCCCGCTCTTGAGGCTGGCCCGGGCGAAGGGGGACCCTGGGGGGACAGGGGGCTCACTGAGCGCGTGGGAGCCAGCGGGCCCCATGACACGCGCCCAGCCCTCCCACGGACACGCCCTCGAGGACACTCGCCTCTGCCCCAGCCAGTCACAGACATGGTGCCGATTATCCTGTGACCCCCCCGTTTCCCAGGTGAGGGAGCCAAAGTCCCCGGTGATCTCCATGGTTACTGGGCGCCAGACGGAGAGCCGGACTGGAACTGACGCTCTGCAGTCACAGGCTCTGGCCCAGCACCCCGGCCCCTTCCAGGAGCGCAGTCCTGACACCCCCAGGCCTCTCTCCACAGGCACCCCAAGCTTTCTGCACCCCCAAGACACAAACCTGACTGAGCCAGGCCCTCCCCAAGTCCCACCCCCTCGGTTGGCCCAGGAGCTCGGCAGCACCTGCCCCTCCTCTCGCCGGCTGACTCGGGGGCCAGCGCCCACAGGCCGCCTGCTTCCGCCTGCTCTTGACGCAGTTTCCTGGAGCA
This sequence comes from Eulemur rufifrons, assembly GCF_041146395.1. Lineage (NCBI taxonomy): Eukaryota > Metazoa > Chordata > Mammalia > Primates > Lemuridae > Eulemur > Eulemur rufifrons. Next base: position 286,506,328 of record NC_090989.1, on the reverse strand, counting down.
CGGCGAGCTTGTGCTCGTGCACGGCCTGCGGCTGCGTCCTGCCCACAGAGCCCCAGACGCTCAGTGCTGGAACCTTCTCCCGCTCTGCTCTGCTCCGACTCCTGCTGCCCTCCCTGCCCACGTCCAGCCCGACGGCCTCTTGTTCCTGCATACTCTGCTCTCCTCTCGGCCTCCGTCCTTCCCGGCCTCCTAAGCGCGAGGCGCCCCCTCCGCGGGCCTCTCGCCCCCAGCCAGCCCCTTCCCGGCTGCAGGTTCCAGCCCAGCGTCGTCCGCAGAGCACATGCCCCGGGAGCTCCACTCAGACGCGGGTCCTCAGCTCAGCCCGACAGGCGTCAGCACCGCGCCACCACCCGCCACTGTTTGCTCTGTGTCCAGCTACCACACTCTGCAGGGACAGTAGCCACGTGTCTTTGTCACCACTGAGACCCTCACGCTGAGAGGGGGTAAGTAAATGCTTGGCGAGTGAGTGAAGGGTCTTTATGGGTGCTTAGGGTTCTGTGTGCGTGTGTGTGCGTGCACGTGTGTGTGCGTGTGCATGTGTGTGCACGTTTGTGTGTGCGTGTGTGTGTGTGTGTGTCAGTACAGGGCCTGGCCGTGTCTCTGCAGCAGTGCACTGTGCCTGTGTAGGAGTTTCTCTAGTTTGTGCGCCAGGAGTCCGGCCACGTGTGTGTCTCCCGGAGCGTGTCCCTGCACAGAGCACGGCTGTGCCCGACCATGGGTCTCTCAGTGGGTTGAACATCTGGGCTTGGGCATGGGGTCCCTGGGGAAGGACATGGCGTGTGTGAGCGTGCATGCTGTGTGCACTTTCTGTGTCTGACGTGTGCGTGTGCACACCAGGCTCTCAGACACGCTGGAGCATGATCAGGTGGCGTCCGCCTCGATTCCCGAAAGTGAAGACAGACCCCCGAGGCCTTCGGAGGGACTTGTCTGCAAGCTGAGCAGCTGCACCAGACACACAGGGACACGCTGCCACAGACGGCCCCGGGGCCCAGGACTGGCCCAGAGGAGACCATCTGTCAGTCACAGATGTCCCTGCAGGGCCCTAGTGGCAAATTCCTGGTGCTCTGGACACAGCCTCAGACTGGCCGTCACAGCTGCTTCCGGTGAGCCTCGCGACCCACGTCCAGACGCCAGTCAGTCAGAGCTGACCCACTCGGCAGGCCCCGCTGGCCAGTCCTGCCACAGCCGCCGCCGGGCACCCTCCTCTCTCCTCCGAGGACGCGGAGGGGCAGGTGCGCAGCACAGATAACGTGCGGCCCCACACAAGCCAGAGCCACACTCAGAGCCCCCCACACCCACAGACTTGCACGGGCACCTAGAACTGCAGCCCACGACCCTCGGGCTGCGGCCTGTCAGGAAACGGGCAGCAAATCACCACCTGAGCTCTGCACCACGCACCCCCCAACGACACCCCCCAACGGTCCACGGAAGAATCATCTGCCACGAACCCAGTCCCTGGTGCCGAAAAGGCTGGGACCACCGACTTGGAACGTCGGAGTGACATGCACGTCACACTAAACGATGTCAGGAACAGAGACCCCCACAGGGCTAAAAAAAGGTCAGGTAAATATGATTTACAAGAACACTGAAAATGATTAAGAAGAGTTTAAAGCGAAAGGGCCAGAAAGGCACCAGGCAACGCACTAAAGCCAGAAGCAGGACAGCGGCAAAGAGCAGGAGTTGCGCCTTGATGTCAGACAGGAACCGTCGGGGGGACCAAACGGACACGGGAGGCACCGAGTGACAAAGTCAAGCACCGTCCATGGAGAGGACCTGACGTCACACGCTGTGCACTGACCCGACTCCACGACAGCGAGACACACAGACAGGCCACTGGATGTACAAGACGAACTTCATAAAAAATAAAATGAAGTCGGAATGTTCAAACATCACTTTCCCAACTGTGCAAATCTCGTAGACAAAAAACAAAGACAGAGAATTAGAAAACAGGATCAATGAACTTGATTTTAATAAATATACCTACAATCTGGTATCGCCAAAATATGGCGCACACACTTTTTTGTTATATTAGTGAAGCTTTTTAAAATCAGTCATGAACTTGGAATTTGAAAATTTTAAACGCAGAGATGTATAAACCACATTCCCCCTCATTATCTGATAACACTAGAAATAACGAAAAGATGATCAGAACGTCTTAACCACTTACAAATTAGGAAGCACACGCCCAGGCTAACCTCCGCCTCAAGAGCAAAGTGATTATTGCCCAAAAACCGATAAAAAGGAAGGCGGGACAGCACAGCTTCACGCTGAGGGAAACACACAGCCCAAATGCCTTTGCCATTAAAGAAGAAAAAAGAGAACAAGTCATATATTTTAAGAGATTAGAAAAATAATCAAGTAAACCAAAATAATGTGTAGACAAACTTAATAAAGATAAAAATCAAAATAATAAAATTGAAATAAAAAATAGAAGAGAAAGAAATCTAAAATCTGGTCGTTTAAAATGATCATCACCATATCCATTAACCCCACATGAGCCTAACTAAGGAGAAGAGAAGCAGCAGAGACAGACACAGCAGGAGCCACGAGAAGAAGACAGCTCACACGCTCCGAGTCGGTCTCAGAGCCTCAACGTCGCACACAGCACATGCTCTGCCGTGTGTCTCCAGCCCGAACACCAGACTCCGACACGCGAGACAGCTACGCGCCATCTCCCTGGTTCCCCAGCACAGCTCAGACGGAGCGTGTCCTGGCCCGAACACGGATGTTGGCCCCACAAAACCCACTCACCCGCAGTCCTGCCCGCCCCGTCCGAGCTCCGCTGTCCTGCCCCTTGCTCACGCCAAACCTGTGCAGCTGTCCTTGGGGTCTCCCTCTCCTACCCCCACCCCGGGGGGTCAGCAAACCCTGTGGGCTCGTCTTCAAAACACACCCAGAACCCGACACTTAGCACCCTCTTTGCTGCTACCCCAGGTCCCAGCCACCACTCTCCGGATCTTGGCAGCAGCCTCCAAACTGGCCTCCCTAATTCTGCCTCCTTTTCCCAGCTCAGCCTGTCGTCAGCAGCCGGAGGATACAGAGGGGCCCTAACACGACAGAGGCCAGAGGGCGTCACCCCTCTGCAAGCCCCCCATGTCTGCCCGGAGTCCCTGCAGGCACCTCGCCCGCCATGCCCCGATTCCCTCCTACTGCGCCAGCCACAGTGCACCGGGGACACGGAGCACAGGCACAGAGAGCACACACACCGGGCACAGGGAGCACACACGCCAGGCAGAGGGAGCACAGTGCATTGGGCACAGGGAGCACACATGCCAGGCAGAGGGAGCACAGCGCACTGGGCACAGGGAGCACACATGCCAGGCAGAGGGAGCACACACACCGGGCACAGGGAGCACACACGCTAGGCACACGGAGCACAGGCACTGGGAGCACAGGCACAGAGAGCACACACACCGGGCACAGGGAGCACACACGCCAGGCAGAGGGAGCACAGCGCGCCGGGCACAGGGAGCATACACGCCAGGCACAGGGAGCACAGCACTCCAGGCACAGGGAGCACACGCGCCGGGCACAGGGAGCACTAACTCAGGGAGCACAGCACACTGGGCATAGGGAGCACACACGCCAGGCAGAGGGAGCACAGCGCGCCGGGCACAGGGAGCACACACGCCAGGCACAGGGAGCACAGCACGCCGGGCACAGGGAGCACAGGCACAGGGAGCACAGCACACCGGGCACAGGGAGCACACGCGCCGGGCACAGGGAGCACAGCGCGCCGGGCACAGGGAGCACACACGCCGGGCACAGGGAGCACAGGCACAGGGAGCACAGCACACCGGGCACAGGGAGCACACACGCCGGGCACAGGGAGCACACACGCCGGGCACAGGGAGCACAGGCACAGGGAGCACAGCACACCGGGCACAGGGAGCACACACGCCGGGCACAGGGAGCACACACGCCGGGCACAGGGAGCACGGGCACAGGGAGCACAGCGCGCCGGGCACAGGGAGCACACACGCCGGGCACAGGGAGCACAGCACACTGGGCACAGGGAGCACACACGCCGGGCACAGGGAGCACACGCGCTGGGCACAGGGAGCACAGGCACAGGGAGCACAGCACACCAGGCACAGGGAGCACACACGCCGGACACAGGGAGCACAGGCACGGGGAGCACAGCACACCGGGCACAGGGAGCACACGCGCCGGGCACAGGGAGCACACACGCCGGGCACAGGGAACACTGGCACAGGGAGCACACACACCGGGCACAGGGAGCACATGCTCCAGGCACAGGGAGCACTGGCACAGGGAGCACAGTGGGCCGGGCACACCCCTGCCCAGGGTCGCGGGACCTGCTGCCTGGAACACTCTCGCCCCCAGTGTCCCTCAGGCTGACTCCCTCATGCTGTCCACTCTGCTCAGTGGCGACCTCCTTCCTGAGGCCTCCTGTGACCATCCCATGGGGACTGCAACACGCCAGACCCCGACCCTCCCTTCCCTGCTCCTCCTCCTGGGCTCCCGGCTCTATCCGACACGCGTGTTTTACTCCATCTCACTTCTTGCCTGAAGCCCCCACCGAATGGGAACTCCAGAGGCTGCAGGGCCTCGTTTTTGTTTTGTTCAACGCTGTGGCCCCAGTGCCGCCATGGTGAGAGAACACGGCAGGGAGCTCTGCAGGAACTGATCGGAACACCCAGAGAAAACAGTTTCCCAGCAAAGTCTACATTACAAACCTGGCCCAAGGTTTTTTTCGGTTTTTGGGCTTTTTTGGACTATATAGATTCACAGTTTTATCTCACTTATAAAAAAACAGAAAATTCCAGTGTTATTTAAACGATTCCAAATCATAGAAGACGACTTTTTTTTTTTTTATTGAGACAGAGTCTCGCTCTGTCACCTGGGCCAGAGTGCCGTGGCGTAAGCCTCGCTCACAGCAACCTCCACCTCCTGGGCTCAAGCGATCCTCCTGCCTCAGCCTCCCGAGTAGCTGGGACTACAAGTGTGAGCCACCTCGCCTGACCAGTCTTTTATTATTGACAAAATAAATATAAAATAATTTATAAATAAACCCAAAATAAAAGTGAATAGAATATGTGAAGAGACACCAATAGGTTTAATGTTTAAATGGGAAACAAACATTTAAAAAGAGGGTCAAAGTCACCAGTGGGTGAAATGAGGAAAACAGTGGGGAGAAATGTCACCCCACACTCGCCCAACCCGCCTCAAACTGGCAAAACCACGAGGAGCTGTGACATCTGAGCAGGGTGACGGCAAAGGTCTCCACTGTGGTTAGCGGGACGTGAGGCCACACGGAGCGTGGACGGTGACTGTGCCCCACCCGCAGCCACCCGCTGGGGGTCTGCCCCAGAGACAAAGGTGCTGGTGAGGAAGGACGGACATTTACGGGGGTCTGGGGGCAGCATTTCTCACAGTGAGGTTTAAAAAAACCCTAGAAACAAGTGAACGGCCGCGGACAGGCAGCTGCACAGCTCACGGGAATCCACACCACGGATGCCACAGGGCCACAGACGGCAGGCTGGGTCGGACTAACGTATCCGCAGGCAGGAGTTCAAAAGGTACAGAGGAGAAAAGCGTCCCCAAACCCTGTATGCGTACATGTGTGCCCATGCCTGTGTGTGATGCCTGCGTGTGGCCGTCTGCGACGGGCACGGAGGAATAAGGACGGGCTCACGCTCAGTTGTTAACACGGTTCCCAGGTGCTGGGTGAGGACAGAACGGGTAAAGTCCTTAAGAAAGAGTGTGCATGTACATGTGTATGTACTGCGTGTGTATGTGTATGTGTTGTGTGTATCTATGTGTATGTGTATGCACTGCAAGTGTATCCATGCGATGTGTGTGCATGTATGCATTATGTGTGTGCATGTGTGCCCATGTGTCCTGTGTGCATGTGTGTATACATGTGTTGTGTGTATACGTATGTGTGCACTATGTGTGTATGCACGTATGATGTGTGCTGCATATGTGCCCATGCGTCCTGTGTACATGTGTGCGTGTGTGTATACATGTGCCATCTGTATATGTATGTATGCACTACATGTGTATGCATGTATGATGTGTGCTGCATGTGTGCTACATGTGTATGCATGTATGTGTGTGCACTGTTCTACTAACGGGCTCTGTCCCATGAACCTAACAGCATAAGGGGAAACAGACCCTGCAGGGCAAGGAGGTCCAGACTGGATCTGACCAGGTAGCTTGCAATGAAACCATCACTGCCCAGTGCCAGGGTCTCTGCACGCAGTGAGCCGTGGGGACTCGGCTGAGTCTTCCTTGGTGGCAGAATGCACAACAGCGGGCATGTGGGGTGGAAGTGCCGGGTGTTCTGGTGCCAGAAGTGTGGAGCCAGACAGAGAGGAAGGGAACCAGAACAGCTCTGCAGAGCGAGTGAATCGGAATTTCCTCTCCCTATTTGAGAAGCGGAGAAGGAGGGGCCTCAGCAGCAGCAGCTCCAGAAGGTGGAGAATGGGGCCTGGGGACAGAGGCTTAGAAACCTTTGGCTCCCACAGGGCCAGCGACACACGAGGCCCCAGCCATGGGACGTGACCGGGGTTCTGAGAGCACTGAGACAAATGAGCACATGCCTGGGTGAGGAGGAGTCTCCAGGCGCAGCCGGGGCTGGGAAGGGGGCCGAGCGCCCCCCGTGTCGAGCTGCGAGGCAGGGAGAGCCGGGCCCCCAGACTCACCGACAGCACAGAGGTCTGCAAACCGGTCCTCCCCCTCCTCCGCGTGGATCAGGTCGTTCCTGCTCTTCTTGGTGGCCGCTCTCTTCAGCACTGCTTCAGACAAAGGCGGGGGGGGGGGGGGGTCGCCTGAGCTGCACCGGCAGGTGGCCCCCTCAGGGCTGCAGATGTCTTTCCGGGGAGCACGGGGGTGCCCTCCCCTGCAACCGGCCACCTTTCCTGAACTTCCGCCTGGGCCTGGAGCGCCAAGGCTGAGGCAGGGTGATTCCTGGCCCCCCTGGGGTACGGAATGTTGAGGGAGGGTCCCCGCTTTCCCTTCCCTCCACAGTGAGGTCAGGGGGGAGGCCTGGCCACCAGGGAGACCAGGAAACGTCCACCTGGGGCAAGGCGAGGGCCGCAGGCCGGCTCAGAGCCTCGGGTACGGGACCAGCAGGGGCAGCTGCGCTCTGGCCCTGACCCGGCGGTGGGCGTGCGGAGAGGGCGACCTGGGCCTGCCGCAGGGCCCACGCTCCCAGCCAGCCCCAACGGCCACAGCAGAGGGGCCCCGGCCCCCACCCGGCAGCCCAGGTCGTGCCAGGAGTCTTTGCGTGGCCTTTGAGAGCAGGACCGCTCAAGCCCTGGGGACAGACACGGCTTGGTCTGCAGGGGCAGCACCGTTCAGCAGAACTTTCCATGACGACGGCGTGTGCGTGTGTCGAAAAGCCCAGGGTCACACCCCGTGGCCCAGTCTGTGCCCGTGTGTGGGTACGTGAGTGCCAGGCACCGCAGGGCGCCCTGTGTGAACCTGCCAGTTCGCACACAGGCCGCTGCCCACCCGGCGCCAGAGCTGTCCCCACACACGCAGCGCCTGCACGGGTCACCTACCATCCAAAGGGGACTTCTCCTCCGCATTCTTGTCCTCCTCTGCCAGCATGACTTCCTCTGTGAGGGGAACACAGCCTCAGGCCGGAGCCTTCCTGACCCTGCCCCAACAGGGCTCATCCCAGAAATGCGCCCGGAGGAAGGGGCCTCTCTCCCCGGAAGACCCGCTGCTGCGTCAGCACTCGGTGCCCTGCGAGGGCCCCGCTGCCTCGGGCTGCCTGGATCCCACCACACCGCCCTGAGCGCACCTGAGTCCCACAGTGCGCTCGTCACTGAGGAAGCACTTGCGAAACCTCAAGAGGCAGGAGTAGGTGCCCCTCCTGCAGGAGAGCGGGGCTGAGGGGCGGGGCGGGGCATCCAGAAAGCCCAGGCTCCACAGAGCCCAGAGGCGGGGCGCAGACGGGACTCGGGTCAAGGGCAGCCACTTGGGTGTGACGGGGCGAGACGGGTGTTAGGCTGAGCCAGGGCAGAACCCTCAGCTGAAGAGGCCCCTGTCTCTAGGCCAGGACCCCGGGTGAGCCGTGGGGAGAAGCCTCCTCCCTGCGAAGCCCTCGGGTGCTGCCCCGCAGCCAGGGGACCCAGGTGGCGGCAGAGCGGACGGGGGCGAAGCGCTGACAGAGGGCAGGCCAGGCGCACGGCGGCTGCGCCCACTGCTCTCACCGGCCTTGAAGATCCACTCCAGGTACCCGTTGAGCTCCCGCTCGATCTGCTGCTGCCGGCGGAGCTTCAGGAAAGCGCGGCGGTTCTCCACTCTCTCTCGTTCCTTGGCAAACTCTCTGCCGTGCCAGGAAAGCAAGCGGAGCACGTGAGTGCAGGCACAGCTGCAGCCCCACAGGTGCGCAGCTCCCACAGGTGCGCAGCCCCCACAGGTGCGCAGCCCCACAGGTGCGCAGCCCCCAGGGGCAAGAGGGCCCAGAGCAGACAGGGACAGGAGATGTGGCTGCCATTCAGGGGGCCCCGTCCCCCAGCCTCTGCCAGCCTGGGCATGTGGGGCGCCCCGTGGGCTCCCTGCTCACAGAGCGCCTGCGTGGACAGCCAGGCAGACCCGCCCGCCTCAGACTCCCGTGGTAAGGACAGTCCTTGGTCCCCAGTGGGGGTTCCAGAGGGCAGGGACAAGGCCACGGCCCCTGCCTAGAGCAGCCCTAAGCGCGCACCCCCCGTGCTACGCCCTGTGATCTGCGACCGCACCTCTGGAGGCCATTTCCTCTGCTTCAGCTGTGGGCTCAGAAACAAAGCCACCGCTGGGAGGGGAGGGACAGACAGGAGCAAAGAAAAAAGGGACGACCGGGTCAGAGCAGGCCAGAAGCAAAGGAAAACACTGTGGAGTCCACATGGCCTCCTCAGCCTCCGAGGCCCATGAGGAGCAGGAGAGACCTTCGCTCTCCTTAATCTCCCACGGCCCAGCCCCTCCTGTGCCTCGTGGCCAAGGGAAACACCTGCCCCTGCAGCCCCAGCCCTGCAGGAAGTATCCCGTCCCCTCCTCTCCCCTCCCCCCCCCAACATAAAACCAGCGTTTGACTTGCTGACATGGGCGTCGTGGGCCTGGCTCCTGGCGCACGGCCACGTGGGAAGGAAGCTCGGCTCCCACCAGGACCCACCCTGAGCCCACAGCCAGCGCCCACCAGGGGATGCGGGGACACGGCCCCTGCCCAGGCCCACCCCTCCCATCCGGGCAGGAAGGCAGGTCCACTGTGGCCTCCCCACCTGATCCAGACCCCCAGCCAGGCCCTGAGAGCAGGAGAGCCTGGGCCGGCAGAGGACGGTGACAAGGCTGCTCGAGCCCATCCCAGCCCCCAGCAGAAACCCCCTCTGGCAGCCTGGTCCCCACTGGAGAGCAGCTGCTTCTCCCACGGTGGCCATCGGCTTCCCTGAGCTGCTGTCCCCGTGGGGTGGGAGGGGACCCAGAACAGTCGCCGGTTCTTCCTCTCTGGGCGCTGCGAGAACCAGGCCGGGAGGAAGAGGGACGGGGCTGCGCCAGCTCCCAGGGCGGTCAGGCGGCACCTCACTGCCTGGAGGCGGCTCGACCAGGCTGATCAGGGACTGTCCCACATCTCTCTCTCCCCAGAGGCCGGGACAGAGGCCAGGACATGCACAGGCTCGGGGCCCAGCATGCAGCCCCTGCCCCGTCCTCCCTGCCCTCCCCAGAGTGGGACCACTCCTGCCCGTCCACGGACCCACCTGGTTCCAGCCCACCTTCCCACAGCGCAGTGTCCTTGGCACGGAGCTCACGCCCCGCCCCGGCCTGGACGCCGAGAGCCTCCTGCCAGTCCCTGCGCCCTCTCCCCACCGCGCCCTCGGCTCCAGCCCCCAGAGCCCCTGCAGCACACACACCACACGCGTCACTGAGCCCCCAGCCCAGCGTCCTCTGCCTGGAAGGGCGTCCTCCTCCCTCAGCCTGGCTCCCTTCCGTCCTTCCCCAGGTGCCTTCTCTAAGCCGCAGCCTCCCGGCTCCCCCAGCAGACCCCCACTGTACGTCCCCCCGCTGTGCTGGGGGCTTAGCTGGTCCCCGTGCAGGCGCCTGGAAGACATGCCGGTGACAATCCTACCCAACACAGAAAGGAACCCAGGCTGAGAACACCCCCAGCTGGAGCACACAGCCTGTCCCCGCTGTGGCACCCCTCTCCAGGCCAGCGTGGCCACGACTCTGGGGTCCCCGGGCTCCGTCCCCAGCCCCCCTCAGGAGCCCTGGGCCTGAGCAGGGATCTCCAGGGAGGGAGAATGGAGACTTTCTCCTTCAGCGGAGGTAGGGCACAGAGGCAGGCCAGGCCGGACACCCCCCACCGCTCCCCAGCACAGCTTCCTCCGCCCAAACACCAGCCCGGTTGTGCCCAGGCACATGGCAGCTCTCAGCCCGGGGCAGGCGGCGGGTGCCGTGTGCCCACAGGCCAGCCGGCCACGTCCCGACCCAGGAAGGGGTCAGGAGGCCCCAGCCCTGTGCCCCTCCCACCCTCCCCTGGAGTGGCTTAGCATGAAGAGGTGACCCGCGCTGGGGTGGGCTCACGTCCCGCGGGGCCCCCTGCTCATTCTTCGCTGTGGGAACGGGGGCTCTGTGGCCACGGAAGCCATCCAGAAACCCCATTACAGACCAAACCTCCCACCTGCCCAGGTGAGACGCAGCAGCAGCCTCTCCCCCATGGCAGAGGCCAGGCAAAGGCCAGGGCTGACAGGGGCAAGGTCAACAAAGGGCCAGGATGGTGGCACAAAGGGAAGGCCACCAGTGCCCAGGACTGCAGGGGCCACCAGCTCAGAGGTGCCCCCGGCCCAGCCGGCTCACTGCCCACCTCGCACGCGCCTTGTACACCTCCAGGGCCGTCCCCGCAGCCTGAGCACACGAGGCACCTGCAAAAGCCGTCCCTGGCCTCTTACCCCGAGAGCACGCCCAGCACCAGGTTCAGCATGAAGAAGGAGCCGATGATGATGAGGGGTATGAAGTAGAGCCAGTTCCAGGTGTTGCCGGCCGCGTCGTTCGTCTGGAAGGAAGGAGAAGGCGTGAGGAGGACACACGGACAGGACGCACGGCCCTGGCCCGTACCAGGCCTCCTGCCCAGAAACAAGCACTGGCAGGGTCCGCGCCCGGGTAAGCCCGTCGGGGGCGGGGTCAGGCACGGGGGCGGGGTCAGACAGGGGGTGGGGTTGGGCACGGGGGGCGGGGTCGGGCATGGGGCGGGGTCAGGCACGGGGCGGGGTCAGGCACGGGGCGGGGTCAGACAGGGGGTGGGGTCAGGGGTGGGGTTGGGCACGGGGGGGTGGGGTCGGGCACGGGGGGGGGGGTGGGGTCGGGCACGGGGCGGGATCAGGCAGGGGATGGGGTCAGACAGGGGCGGGGTCAGACAGGGGGTGGGGTCGGGGTGGGGTCAGGGGTGGGGTTGGGCATGGGGGGCGGGGTCAGGCAGGGGCGGGGTCAGGCACAGGGGTGGGGTCAGGCAGGGGCGGGGTCAGGCACGGGGGGGGGGGATGGGGTCAGGCACGGGGCGGGGTCAGACAGGGGGTGGGGTCAGGGGGTGGGGTTGGGCACGGGGGGCGGGGTCGGGCACGGGGCGGGATCAGGCACGGGGAGTCAAAGCAGGGCCAGAGGTCAGACCTGCCCTGCCCGGCAGAGCTCTCCTGGCTGTGGCTCCCAGAGCACCAGGGACACTGAGCCCCCGGACACTGCCCGGCAATGCCGAGGAGCCCAAGGCCGCTGGGGACGCCCGGGCACTTGCCCAGGAGAAGACTCGCAGCCCTCCCACCCCAGCCCCGGCCGCTGTGCACCCTGAGCAGCCGCAGAGACACGTCCTCCTGCGTGAGGCCCCGCACGTCCCAAAGTCCTCATCTGCCCTGTCTGCAGCAGCTCCCACCACCGAGACCACAGGGGGCCTCCGCGCTGCGTTTTCCTGCCAAGTTCCTGGAGGACGGACCTCGCCACACGCCTGGCCCACGACAGAGCCCGGCACTCAGGCATGATTTGAATCCGAAAGCAAAGAAGGTCCACCTTCCGAGATCTTTTGCTTTTTATAGCACGGCCCACGGAGGGGTCATCTCCTCTGGGTCCCCTTTAATTCCAGAGCAGTTTTGTCTTCATGGTTCCCAGGAGACTTGGCTGGGGTGGAGAACCTTTCTCCACGCAGGGGTCGTGCTAGAGGCGAACCAGGAGGGAGAGAGGTGCGGAGGGTGGGCTACCCGGCCCTTCACTCCTCGCTTTGGGGGCACCTCGCGACTCGGCAAGGCCCAGGCAAGACAGGCGGGAGGACAGCCTGGGCACCGCCCTCTCGCCCTCGGGGGTCTGCCAGCGCCGCAGGATTTACAGACTCAACTCCTGGAAAGTCCTGGGTCCCTGGACGTAGGGAAGCGACCCTTACTCAGAACTCACGTTCAGAATCCCAGCTCCAACGGAAGCTCACGTTCCCTGAGCACATGCAACTCAGACCTGTGACCTGCACGGCCACCAAAGCCACCAACCTCCCTGCAAGCACACGCTCCAAGCCTGCCCTGCTTCTGGGAGAAAGTAGAGCTGACCCTGCTGCGATCCCAGCCCCTCACCCACTCAGAACGCGACCACACAATCCTCCCTCCACAGCACGCCAGGCCCATCGGTAGCCACGCTAATCACTCTCATTTCAAAAAGCAAAAACAAAAGAAACCAGGGCGTGCACTTCTGGGAAGATGGAGTAGACATACCCTTCCGTATCCCTCCCACTAAGTGCAAATAATATTGGGAACGTTATACATTAAGCAAACACGAGAAAACTCTGAAACGTGGAGAGAAGGCGCAGACTGGTCTGGACCTAGGAGTAAGGCGGGTTCCCTGGGTTTTCTTTTTGCCTCGTATATCCCAGACTTGGAGCTGAAGAAGCCTGCAGCCTGGAAATGACCAGAGGGCACAGAGGAAAACGCACCAACAAAAGCCAGCCCTCTGCAACCAAAGGGTCAGGAAAGGGCAGCCCAGCAAGACAGAAAACTTTAGACAATAACTGCCTGTGTTGCGCCTCCAACCCTTCCAGCAGAGACCGGCAGGGAGCCTAGACGCCCCCTCCCAGACTGCAACGGGAGGCCAGGGGTCAGGGCTGGGTGGGAAGCCCAGTGGTCCCCGCAGCCAAGACTCCAGGGGAAAACCCTCCATTCTGCGCTGCAGTGGCCGGGGCCTCTCTCATCCCCCCAAACTGCGGTGCTGTCAGAGAGGGGCAGGTAGGGAGTGGGACTTTCCTCCTCAGCAAGAAGTAAACGAGGCCCCCCCCAACCCCAGCCCACCTCTGTGATATTAGGGAAGACCCCACGGGATGCCTAGACCCCCACTCCTGCACGCAGTAATGAGGCACCCCCACTCCACCCTGCCCAGGTGCCACCAGAAGGGCCGAGGGGACGGCCAAGGCTTTCTCCACCGTCGGGCAGTAAGGAGGCCGCCCCGCACACAGTGTGCAGAAACCACGTGCAGGGCAAGAGCGAGGCTCAGCTAACCCGGCCAGGACGGCATCCTCGAGGTGCAGCGGGGGCTGGAGCCGCCGGCCAGCAAGGAGAAGGCCCCCAGCACGTGTCAGTGGCGTGGGGAACCCAGACTGCTAGACTCCCCCTCACCAGACAGCACCCCCTTCCCCTGACAGTGGTGGCAGCGGCAGCAGCTAAAACAGAAAGTTTAAAATAAGATCCAGGGTCTCGTGACTCAACATCAAAATGTCCAGTTTCCAACTGAAACGCACTCACTATAGTAAGAACTAGGAAGAGCACAAATTGAAGGAGAAAAGATCGTTCACAGATGCTCTGACGGTCAATTTAATGTGTCAACGTGACTGTGCCACACAGCACCCAGATACTCGGTCAACATTATTCTGGATGTTTCTGCAGGAGTGTTTTGGACATGATTAATATTCTAATCCATGGAGCAAAGCAGGTTGCTCCCCATCGTGAGGACGGTCCTCACTCGGCTGAAGACCAGTCCGGCCTGAGTGTCCAGCATATCACCTTTTTTTTGTTGTTTTTTGTTTTGTTTTGTTTTGTTTGAGACAGAGTCTCACTCTGTTGCCTGGGCTAGAGTGAGTGCCGTGGTGTCAGCCTTGCTCACAGCAACCTCAGACTCCTGGGCTCAAGTGATCCTCCTGCCTCAGCCTCCTGAGTAGCTGGGACTACAGGCATGCGCCACCATGCCCGGCTAATTTTTTCTATATATTTTTAGTTGTTTGGCTAATTTCTTTCTATTTTTAGTAGAGACAGGGTCTTGCTCTTGCTCAGGCTGGTCTCGAACTCCTGAGCTCAAACGATCCACCCGCCGCCTCCCAGCCTCTGTGCCGCCAGCTCTCCTGTGTGCAGACGGCTCTCGAGCCTGCTGGCCTCAGCTACGGGTTCGCACTCAGAGCCTCCATAGCGTAAGCCATTCCTTGTGCTGCGTCTCTGTGCACCTCACACCCACCCTGTGGGTTCTGCTTCTCTGGGGGACGCTGACGGATGCAGAGGCCCACACCGAGATGACAGAAGTACATAGAGATTTTAAAACAGCATCATAAAACTACATCAAAAGCAATTATGAACACACTTGAAACACATGAAAAAACAGAAAGTCTCAACAAAGAAATAGTCCCAGCAAATAAATAGGAGATATGACAAAGAACCAAACAGAAAATTTAAAAGTAAAAAATACAATAATCAAAATAAAAATCTCAATGGAAAGGTACAACAATACGATGAAGGGGGCTTGGAAAAGAATAAGTGAGCAGTAAAAGAGATCAGAAAACAATAGAAATTACCAAATCTAATACACACAGAGGAAAAAAAAAAAACAAAAAACAGAGCCTCAAAAACCTGTGGGATGATAACCAGTGACCTGACATTCCTGTCATCACCAGAGCACAGGGTGAGGAGGAGGAGGCTGGAGAGTATTTAAAGGAAATTTCCCAATTTAGCAAGTGACACAAACTTACAGATCTAAGAAGCTGAGCAAACCCTACACAGGGGAACCCAAAGTAACCCACAGTAAGACAATAAGACAGTCAAACTCCTAAAAACTAAAGATAAAGAAAAAATCTCGAAAGCAGCAAGAGAAAAATGACATCTACAGGGAGAAAACAATTCAAAAACTCGCTGCAGAAACCATGGAGGCCAGAAGGAAGTGGCATCGTATTCCCAGGTGCTGAAAGAAAACCGCTGTCAACCGACACAAATACCCACCAAAAACAACCTTTGGGAAATCAAGACATTCTTGGGACAAACTAGGAAACTAGAAGAATTTGTCACCAGAACTCCCCTAGAAAATTGGCTAGTGAAAGTTCTCTGAACAGCATGGAAATGACAAAGAAAGGACTTGTCCGACTCAGGAGCACGCCCAAGGGAAGTGGAGGGAGACACAGTCCATGCAAAAACTTGCACACGAATGTTGGCAGCAGCATTATTCATGATGTTAAAAGTGAGAACAGTCCAAATGCTCATGAACTGACAAAATATAAACAAAATATGCCAGACACACACAACGGAATCATGTTTGACAATAAAAGCTGTGAAATACTTATACTTGTTATAACACAGATATAAAAACACAAAAGGCCACCTACTATATGATTCCCTTTACATGAAACATCTGGATTAAACAAACCAACAGAGATGGAAAGGTCAGAGGTGGTCGGGCTGGGGGCCTGGAGGAGTGAGGACTCACCGTTAGTGAGAGAGTTAATGAAAATCTTCTAAAATGAGATAATGATGGTTGCACAACTTTTTGGACATACAAAAAAAAAAAAAACCCTGAACTGTACACGTTAAAATGGTAAATTTTGGCCAGGCGCAGTGGCTCACGCCTGTAATCCTAGCACTCTGTGAGGCCGAGATGGGTGGATCGTTTGAGCTCAGGAGTTCAAGATCAGCCTGAGCAAGAGCGAGACCGCGTCTCTACTAAAAATAGAAAGAACTTATATGGACAACTAAAAATACATACAGAAAAAATTAGCTGGGCATGGTGGCGCATGCCCATAGTCCCAGCTACACGGGAGGCTGAGGCAGGAGGATCGCTTGAGCCCAAGAGTTTGAGGTTGCTGTGAGCTAGGCTGATGCCACGGCACTCTAGCCCAGGCAACAGAGTGAGACTCTGTCTCAAAAATAAATAAATAAATAAAAATAAAATAAAATGGTGAATTTTGTGGTATGTGAATTATATCCCAACTAAAGTGTTATTTAAAATAAAATCCTTCCAAAAAGAAATCTCTAGGCCCAGACAATTTCACAGAATTCTACCAAACATTTTTAAAAGACTTAGCACGTTTCTATGCAATCTTTTCAAGAAAAGAGAGGAGCAAATACTTCCCAATTCATTTTATGAAGCTTGTTTATTAACTTGATATCAAAACCAAAAACAGGCCAAAAGAAATTTCAGACCAAAATACCTCATAAATACAGATGTAAGAATCCTCAGTACAAATATTAACAAATAGAATTCAGCAACATATAAGAGGAATTATATCCTGTGACCATGTGAGATTTATGATAGGAATGCAAGGCTGGTTCAATATGCAAAACTCAATGTAATTCACCATGTTACCATACTAAGAAAGAAAAACCTCATGATCATATCAGCACAGAAAAACATTTAACAGGCCGGGCGCGGTGGTTCATGCCTGTAATCCTAGCACTCTGGGAGGCCGAGGTGGGCGGATCGTTTGAGCTCAGGAGTTCGAGACCAGCCTGAGCAAGAGCGAGACCCCATCTCTACTAAAAATAGAAAGAAATTATATGGACAGCTAAAAATATATATAGAAAAAAATTAGCCGGGCATGGTGGCGCATGCCTGTAGTCCCAGCTACTCGGGAGGCTGAGACAGGAGGATTGCTTGAGCTCAGGAGTCTGAGGTTGCTGTGAGCTAGGCTGATGCCACGGCACTCACTCTAGCCTGGGCAACAGAGTGAGACTCTGTCTCAAAAGAAAAAAAAAAAAAAAGAAAAACATTTAACAAAATTCCACACTCATTCATGATAAAAAAAAACTCTCAGGCCGGGCGCGGTGGCTCACGCCTGTAATCCTAGCACTCTGGGAGGCCGAGGTGGGCGGATCGTTTGAGCTCAGGAGTTCGAGACCAGCCTGAGCAAGAGCGAGACCCCATCTCTACTAAAAATAGAAAGAAATTATATGGACAGCTAAAAATATATATAGAAAAAAAATTAGCCGGGCATGGTGGTGCATGCCTGTAGTCCCAGCTACTCGGGAGGCTGAGACAGGAGGATCGCTTGAGCTCAGGAGTTTGAGGTTGCTGTGAGCTAGGTTGACGCCACGGCACTCACTCTAGCCTGGGCAACAGAGTGAGACTCTGTCTCAAAAAAAAAAAAAAAAAAAAAACTCTCAGAAACTTAGGAATAGAGAACTGCCTCAACTTGATAGAGAACAATCTACACCCCCTTAAAAAGAAACCCTACAGCAGATGTTGTATTTAATGGTGAAAGACCAAATGGTTTTTCCTGAGGAGGAGAATGGCAGGTATGTCTGCTCTCACCATTCCTACACAACACAGTGCTGACAGTTCTAGCTTGTGCAGTCAGGCAGGCAAAGGCAGTAAAAGGCATCCATACAGATCAAGGCACACAGACCAACGAAGAGAACAGAAATAAACTCTTGCATATATGGGCAGATAATTTCTGACAAGGGTGCCAAAACTATTTGATGGGAAAAGGACGGTCTTTTCAGCAAATGGTGCTGGGAAAACTGGATATACACATGCAAAAGAACGAATTTAGATCCTTACCTAACACCAAATACAAAAATTAACTCAAAATGGATCAAAGATCTGAATGTAATATCTAAAAAATAAAACTCTTAGAAGAAAACCTAGGTCAAAGCTTCACAACTTTGCATTTGTCAATGATTTCCTGAATGTGACGTCAAAGGCATAGGCAACAAGAACAAGAAATACACAAACTGGATTTTATGAAAACTTAGAAAGTTTGTGTATCAAAAGACACTATAACAGAGTAAAAGGGTAACACACAGAATGGGAGAAAATATTTGCAAATCATATATCTAATAAGGATTAATACTCAGAACACATAGAAAACTCCTAAAACTCAACAACAAAGAAAACTCAATCAAAAAATGGGCAAAGAACTTCAATAGACATTTCTTCAAAGAAATAAACAAATGGCCAATAAGCACATGAAAAGATGCTTGACACCATTAATTATCAGGGAAATGCAAACCAAAACTACAAGATACCACCTCACACATTAGGATGGCTACTACCTAAAGAACAGAAAATAACAAGCATTGGTGAGAATGTAGAGAAATTGGTGGCTTCCTTTTGTACATTGCTGGTGGGAATGTAAAATAGTACAGCTATTGTGGACAGCAGCATGCAGTTCCTCAAAACATTAAAAATAGAATTACCATAAGATCCAGCAATTCCACTTCTGGGTATATACTCGAAAGAATGGAAAGTAAGATCTCAAAGAGGTATTTGTATACCCATGTTATTCACAAGAGTTAAAACGTGGAAGCAACCCAAGTATCCACTGACAAATGAAAAAAGCAAAATACGGTCTATACATGCAATGGAATACTATTCAGCCTTTAAAAGGAAGGGAATTCCACAATATGCTACAGCCTGGGTGCACCTTGAGGACACTTAAGTGGAATAAGCCAGTCACAAACGCTGTGCGATTCCACTGATGGGAGGGACTTAGAGTGGTCACAGTCACGGGGACAGACAGTCGAACAGTGGCTGCCAGGGGTTGAGGAAGAGGGGGACAGGGACTTAATGTTAATGGGTGCAGTTTCCATTTTACAAGATGAAAAATTATAGAGATGGACAGTCGTGATGGTCACACATTATGAATGTATTTAATACCACTGAACTGTACACTTCAAAATTGGTCAAGATGGTAAGTTTATGTTATTTGTATTTTACCACAATAAAAAAAATGGGGGGGGGGGGAAGGCATACAGATCAGAAAGAAGAAATGAACTGTTCCTGTTTGCAAATGGTGTTTACCTACATAGAAAATCCCAAGGAGTCTACAAAAAAATCTCCTAGAACTGGTAAGTGAGTTCAGCAAGGCTCCAGGATCCAAGATCAAAATACAAAAATCAATTGTATTTCCACATACTAGCAGTGAACATGTGGATAGTGAGATTTAAAATACAACGCCATTTTGTGTTGCTGCCTAGGCATTACAAGACCACCACACCCAAGTGGCAGAAGCCAGTGGCCAGAGGTCAGAACCTGGAGGCATCTCTGGCACCTGGCAGGCTGGACTCCATGCTTCCCTGACACTTCCTTTAACACACTGACTGCCACACTAGAAACAAATTTTTTTCCTTGAGGCCACAGTGTTTTATTATGAAAACAGAATAAAAACTTCTAAAACAAAATGACTCTTTGCTGATGATATGATCTTATATCTAGAAAACCCCAAAGATTCTGCTATGAGACTACTGGAATTGATAAACACATTCAGCAAAGTCTCAGGTTACAAAATCAATGTACAGAAATCAGAGGCATTCCTATATGCCAACAACAGTAAAACTGAGAACCAAATCAAAGACTCAGTACCATTCACAATAGCAACAAAGAAAGTAAAATACCTAGAACATATTTAACTAAGGAGGTAAAAGACCTCTACAGGGAGAACTATAAAACACTGAGGAAGGAAATAGCAGAGGATGTAAACAGGTGGAAAACCATACCATGCTCCTGAGTCGGCAGAATCAACATTGTTAAAATGTCTATACTACCCAAACTGATCTACAGATTCCATGCAATCCCTTCTCAAATACCAACATAATTTTTTATAGATCTAGAAAAAATAATTCTATGCTTTATATGGAACCAGAGAAGACCCCGTATAGCAAAACCAATCTTAAGCAAAAAGAACAAATTGGGAGGCATCAATTTACCAGACTTCAAGCTGTACTACAAGGCTACAGTAACTAAAACAGCATGGTACTGGCACAAGAACTGAGACATAGATCAATGCAACAGCACTGAGAACCCAGATATAACACCATCCTCATATGGCCATCTAATCTTTGACAAAGCAGACAAAAACATACACTGGGGAAAAGAATCATTATTCAATAAATGGTGCTGGGAAAACTGTATAGCCACATGTAGAAGACTGAAACAGGATCCACACCTTTCACCTCTCACAAAAATCAACTCACGGTGGGTAACAGACTTAAACCTAAGGCATGAAACCATAAGAATTCTAGAAGAAAATGTTGGAAAAACTCTTACAGACATTGGCCTAGGCAAAGAATTTATGAAGAAGACCCCAAAGGCAATCACAGCAACAACAAAAATAAATAAATGGGACCTGATCAAATTAAAAAGCTTCTGCACAGCCAAGGAAACTATCACAAGAACAAACAGATAACCTGCAGAATGGGAGAAAATACCCGCATGCTACACATCCGATAAAAGGCTGATAACTAGGATCTATATAGAACTCAGGAAAATCAGCAAGAAAAAAATCAAACAACCCTATCAAAAAGTGGGCAAAGGACATGAACAGAAACTTTTCAAAAGAAGATAGACTAATGGCCAATGAACATATGAAAAAATGCTCAACATCTCTAATCATCAGGGAAATGCAAATCAAAACCACAACAAGATATCACTAATCTCCAGTGAGAGTGGCCTTTAACAAAAAGTCCCAAAACAATAAATGCTGGCATGGATGTGGAGAGATAGGAACACTCATACACTGCTGGTGGGACTGCAAACTAGTGCAACCTCTGTGGAAAGCAATATGGAGATACCTTAAAGAGCTACAAGTAGACCTACCATTTGATCCAGCAATCTCACTACTGGGCATCTACCCAAAAGAACAAAAGACATTCTATGACAAAGATACCTGCACCCGAATGTTTATAGCAGCACAATTCACCATTGCAAAGATGTGGAAACAACCTAAGTGCCCATCAATACATGAGTGGATTAAGAAAATGTGGTATATGTATACCATGGAGTTCTACTCAGCCACAAAAAACAATGGTGATCTAGCAACTCTTGTATTATCCTGGATAGAGCTGGAGCCCATTCTACTAAGTGAGTATCACAAGAATGAAAAAACAAGCACCACATGTACTCACCAACACATTGGTACTAATTGATCAACACTTAAGTGCACATATGATAGTAACATTCATGGGGTGTCAGGCAGATGGGAGCGGGGAGAAGGGGATGGGTATATTCACACCTAATGGGTGTGGTGCGCACTGTCTGGGGGATGGACACGCTTGAAGCTCTGACTCAGGTGGGACAAGGGCAATATACATAAACCAAACATTTGTACCGCCATAATATGTTGAAATAAAAAAAATTATTAAAAAGGTGAAAAAGAACACATATAGGACTTGTATGCTGAAAACTACAAAATGCAAATGAAAGAAATCAAAGATGATCTAAACAAATGGAGAGACATACCACGTTCATTGACTGGAAGACCCAACATAGTAAAGATGTCAGTTCTACCCAATTGAATAAAATGGGAACAATCGGTCTACCTGATTTCAAGACTTATAGACAACTGCAGTGATCAAGCCTGTGCGTCACTGGCAAAGAGAGAGACACATCCATCAGGGGAACTGAAATAGACCCCCACAGACAGGCCTGACTGGCTTCCCGCAAAGGTGCAAAGCAGTTCAACAGAGGGTCACAGCCCTGTCGGCAACGGTTTGAGAGCAACTGGTCACCCACAGGCGGGAGGGAAGGAGGAGGCGAGGGGAAGGGAAGTGAGGTGGGGGAAGAGGGAGGCAGGAAGGACTTCAACCTAAACCTCATGCTTTATACAAAAATTAACTCAAAATGGATCATAGACTTTCATTTAAAATATAAAACAATACAACTTTTAGGAAAAAAATAGAAGAAAATCTTCAGGATTTAGGACTAGGCAAAGAGATCTTACACTTGACACCAAAGGCCCAATCCACAAAAGGACAAACTGATAAACTAGTCTTCATCAAAATCAAAAATGCTTGCTTTGCGAAAGACCAGGTGAAGACGATGGAAAGACGACTACTGACGAGGAGAAAGTATCTGCAAACTATAACATATATCTGACAAAGAACTAGGACCCCGAATGCATAAAGAACTTAAAGACTCCACAGTAAAAGAACAGTCCAGACAGAACACGGGCCAAAGACATGAGGAGCCATTTCACCTATGATGTACAGACAGCAAATGGCATCGCCAGCCGTTAGGAAACGCAGGTAAACCACAGCGACACCTCACTATACGCCTGTCGGAATGGCTGAAATAGAAACAGTGGCACCGCCAAGTGCTGGCAGGAACGCAGAAAAAATGCATTATCCATACACTGCTGGCAGGAATGTAAAAAGTCTTAGCTTTAAAACTAAACGAGCAACGACTATACAACCCAGAAACACGCACGACTGGGCATCCATCCCAGAGAAACAGAAGCTACGTCTGTCCCGGTCGGTCGCTGTCATGAAGCTCTTTGCTTCCACGGCACAGGCACCATTCCCGCCCCGGGAAGCTCCCTCCGTCTGTCTCACCGGCTCCTTCCTTCCCACCGGACCTCCGAACGTGGGGACTTTCCCAGGGCCCGGTCCCTGGGCTTCGCTTCTCCATCCACACTTGTTTCCCGGGTGACGTCAGCCTCCCCATGCTTCAAACACTGTCCCTGAGTCCATGACCTCAAAGACACAGCCTCAGCCCCACTGTCCCCTCTGAGCTCCCTCGCAAATGCCCGACTGCACACCCGACACCTCCACTTGGATGAAATAGTTACCAGAATCGCGAGTCCCACCACCACCCTCCGCTAACACAAAACAAAGAAACGCCCTGTCCCGATTCTCCCTTCTCCTGCACGGCTCCACCGTCTCCGGTGGTTCACGTCCCATCACCTTTGCTTCTCGCACGTGGGCGCTGGACATCCAGTCCATGAGCAAGGCCGGTTTGCGTTGTCATCAAAATACAGCATTTGCACCTGTCGTTTTTTTTTGAGACAGAGTCTTGCTGGACGAGCCTGACGACTTCCCTAATGAACCCTGGGTGAAAGCTCTGCAATCACGTGGAGTTGAAAACGGTCCCAGTTTAGCAACTGCAAGTGCCCAGGCCCGGCTGGCACCACTGCCTGGTGCGCTGCGCCCGTCGGCACCTGCCCGGTGCACTGCGCCCCTCGGCACCTGCCCTGCCGGCGGGACAGGAAGGCGCAGCCGCTCTTTGCTCCCCCAAGCCCCGCATGGCTCCTCCTTCCTCAGCTCGTGTCAGGGTCGCTGACCCCAGTGCTACCAAAGCGGGGGGGGGGGGGGGGGGGAGGCACGTTCTTCCTCGCGTGTCGCTGTGGGAGACGATCTCCTCTCTCTGGGCCTGACAGGAATTTGCTGCTGACCCGTCTGTCTCTCACGAGGCCCCTCTGTGTGTTCTTCTGAAGCCCCCCGAGCTCCACGCACGTTCAAAGCACAGGCAAGCCGTTTCTGCCCCAGCTGCAGAGCCCCCACGCTGCCCCACCCACGGCCACCACCGTTCAGCGGTCCACTATGACCAGACGCTCTCCTCATCGTTTCCCCAGGGCCCGACTGCCCACTCTCGCCTGGCTACCGCTGGCCTGGGAGACACACACACGTCCACCCTGACCCCAGCGTGAGTCTGCTTCCCACTCTCGCCCTCCACCCCTGCTGCAGGCCAGTGGCTTCTGCTCACAGACAGCCCAGGTTTTGTCCCTCGAGGGAGCATCTATCTGAGGGGGCCGCAGGAGCCGTCCTCGCTGGGCTGCAGGGAGGAGGGGGGCTCTGTCTCCAAAGAGTCCTCTTCAAAACTCCTGTCTAGTCTCTGACAAAAGCCCCATGTCCCCCTGGAGGAGACATCCTGGCGGTCCTTGGCCACCTGCCCTGGGGTCTTGCATGGCGTCAGCCTCATGGCCGTCATTACCACCACGGCACCTGGTGCCCCCCAACTCTCAACGCGTCGCCCCCCGGCATCGGCACATGTCTCCCTAGACCTCCCCAGGCCTTGCTCCCCCAGCACCCCCCTCGCCACGCTCGCTCCTCCTCCTCCTCTGTCCTCCACAGCCCTTGCCCGAGTTGGGGGCCCCGTGTGTGGGCGGCCTCCGCTCCTCGCAGCAGGAGCAGCGCCCAGCACCAGGCAGCCCAGCGTGGGAGGAGCCTCTGCGGCCCTCAGGGCCACGACCTCCCCCGGGCACAGACCAGGCGGGGGTCCGAGTCATCTGCAGCCACTGGCCAAGCCCCAGTGGCACCGCGGGCTGCAGAGACCTGGTCACACAGTCCGTCATTTGGGTGGAGCTGGCGGGGACGTGGCCAGCCCGGAGCTATTTTTAGCGTCTGTCTTTGTGGAAATGGCTCCTTGATTGGCTGTGGGGAGAGAACAGCCGAGCTCCTCATCGCTGCCTTTGTCCCCGGCCCTCGTCCCCGCAGGCAGGCAGACGAGCCTGTCTCCAGACACGACTCCCACTTAAGGCGGAATCTGGCTCAACAGACCTGGGGCCAGCTTTTCCTGAACCCCCCACCTGCCATGTGCCTGCTCAACAAGCTCAATGAGCCAGGTCAGCAAGCATTTATCAAGCACCTGCTGAATGCCCAGCCCCAGGACCAGCCTGGGTTCCCAGGAACTCACGGAGAAGGCGCAGAGTCCCAGTGTCTCCCTGGCGCCCACCCACCCACCTGCCACTGGCACTCACGGGCGCAGTGGCCCAAGCCTCACCCTCGGTGCACAAATAGGTAACAGGGCCCAGGTCACAGCACCTTGTGCCCCTGGCCCCTCCTCCAGGCAGCGCCTGAGCAGAACACGCCCTCTGGTTACTCCCATCTGGACAGTCCCTCAGCCAGGCCGCCCCGACCCCAGTTCCTGCGAACGTTCCTTTTCCACCTCCCAAAGCTCCTAGCAGGTTGGTGCAAAAGTGATTGCGGTTTTAGCATTGTTGACATTTGCCGTTTGCTATTGGGATACACTCTTAAATTACTGTGATTGTGTTATACATCATTTTCATGCACACTTCTTGATTTAGGTTTCTTTTCTAGTGACTAATTACTTGCTGTTTATTTTATATTTATTTTAGACTATGGACATGATGTTAGACAAAAAGCAAATTCCCAATATTTTCTTATTCGAGTTCACAATGGGCCGTAAAGCAGCGGAGACAACTCGCAACACCAGCGCATCTGGCCCAGGAACTGCTGACGAACGTGCAGCGCAGTGGTGGGTCAAGACGTTTTGCCAAGGAGACGAGAGCCTTGAAGGTGAGGAGCGCAGCGGTGGCCATCGGAAGGTGACAACGACCAGTTGAGAGCCATCATCAAAGCTGGTCCTCTTACAACCACATGAAAAGTTGCCCAAGAACTCAAGGTCGACCATTCTATGGTCATTCAGCATTTGAAGCAATTGGAAAGGTGAAAAAGCTCGATAAGTGGGCACCTCATGAGCTGACCAAAATCAAAAAAATCGTCATTTTGGAGTGGTGTCTTCTCTTCTTGTACGCAGCAAGGAACCATTTCTTGAGGACTGTGACACGCGAGGACAACCAGCGATGACCTGCTCAGTGGCTGGACCGAGAGAAGCTCCAAAGCACTTCCCGAAGCCAAACTTGCACCAAAATGAAAGGTCACGGTCACCGTTTGGTGTTCTGCTGCTGGTCTGGTCCACAGCAGCTTTCTGAATCCCAGTGAAGCCGTTAGTCTGAGAAGGCTGCTCAGCAAATCGGTGAGATGCCCCGAAAACTGCAACGCTGCAGCCACACTGGCCAGCAGAAAGGGCCCGATTCTTCTCCGTGACGACGCCCGACCAGGTATCGCACAACCAACCCTTCAAAAGTTGAACAAATTGGGCTACGAAGTTTTGCCTCATCTGCTGTCTTCACCTGACCTCTCGCCAACCGGCTACCACTTCTTCAAGCATCTCGACAACTTTTTGCAGGGAAAACGCTTCCACAACCAGCAGGATGCAGAAAATGCTTCCCAAGGGTTCGCTGAATCCCCAAGCACAGATTTTTATGTTACAGGAATAAACAAACTTATCTCTTGTTGGCAAAAATGTGTTGATTATGATGGTTCCTATTTTGATTAATAAAGATGAGTTTGAGCCGAGTTATAATGATTTAAAACACAGTCTGAAACTGCAATTACTTGTGCACCAACCTAATAATCTTGTGCTCTGGCGGCTCACGGGACTCTCCCAGACAGGGACGGACGGTAGCAGGGGAGTCTTCACATACAAAGACGACCGAGGTCTGCTCAGGAGTGGATGGTAGAATCCACCAAGAACAGCCCCAGGTGGGGAAATGGGAGTGAGACCGGGCACCAGGCACGCCCCAGGGCAGCATTCCCGAGCCCTCCCAGTGCAGCCCTAAACCTCACTCTGCGCTGCCTCCACCAGGCAGCCTGGGCACGACGAGATGTCAGCAGGCTCCACTGTCCCCTGATTCCATCTAGAAGACCCTGGCAGGGCGGCACAGCTAGCGGTTAAAGTGAACTCGTCGGGGCTTGGGCAAACTAGCTTCCCCATGACTCAGTTTCACCATCTGTCCAGTGGGGGTCTCGAGATCCGATGAGTCAACAGGAATAAAACACATCACACAGGGGCTCACTCAGAGCACGGCCACAGTGAGCACTAGCTATGGGTGCTGCGGTCTTCACCATCAGCAACAGGAGCATCTTCTCTGGAACTTTCCTTTCTGACCTCCACCACTCAGCCCTCAGTTTTGCTTCCGTAAGGGAGACCGTCATGTCCAAGTCTGAGCTGAGACTGACCACGGTGGAGGCTGTGGTGCAGTGTCTGGGGGAAGAGGCTGCACTTCATCCCAGGGTGCAGGAAGGAGCTTAGGGCTGGGCAGAGCCTCTTGGGTCAGAGGTGCACCCCAAATGGGACCCCTCGAGGTGCCAACTCAGGAGCTCCAGGGCCCACCCCAGGCCCAGAGCCAAGATGCAACTCACGTTGTAGAGGATGTCGGTCCAGCCCTCCATGGTGATGCACTGGAACACCGTCAAGATGGCAAACAAGATGTTATCAAAATTGGTGATGCCAAAGTTGGGTCCTGGCCAATACTCCCGGCATTCGGTATCCCCTTCGCACAGCCGGGCCGGGGCCTCCTTGCCACAGGGGAAGTCACCCACGGGATCTGCATCTGTGAGGAGGAGAATGAAGCAGACCCTGAGCTCAGAAACACCAGACTCTCCAACCTCCACTGGGATGCCGGACCCTGGAGAACTCGCTGTAGGTGGGCAGGAGCCAAGCACCAACAGAAACGCTGCACCAACTTCCCACCCCCATCCTGGCTCCTGCCCTGTGGCTTTGCTTCTGTCTCCACCTGAGCACGGGAGCCGCCTTCTCAGGAACCGATGGTCAGCTGCTCCGTCCCCCGGGGACCTGCCCATCGTCACCTAAACATGCTCAGGACCCATGCATCTTAAAGGCAGAAACAACAAACTCCTAGCCTCCCATTCTTCCTACCTGGCTCCTCCTCTCCCTCACAGCCAAACTGCCAGCAAAATCCTCCTGACACACAGAGCTGACTGCCACTCTGGAGCCAGCGAGGCCCGTGGCCAGGACAAGCCATCTCAGCCACTGTGCAGTGCAGTGCCTGTAAGGCAGGGTGACCTAGAGCCAACCCCGCATGTGCCCAGGAAAGGCCAGAGACCTCCTGGCCCAGACCTCACCGCACCCCTCCAGGGTGGACGCCCCTCTACTGACCTGCAGCCCATCAGGCAGCCAGGGACCACACAAACACGTATTAAAGAAATACCAGAAAACCACTGCTAATCTCTGGAACAAGACGGCAAGGAGCACGTTTGCCCGCTTCGCTCCCAAAAGCCTAACAAAAGGGCTGAAAAAATCTTTTTTGAAAATGTGTAACAACACATGGAAACAGGGAGATTCCGAGGAACTGCTGGGATGGAATGCAAATGCTCCCGTGGTTAGAAGGCAGAACTGACCACGCAAGGTCACCCCTTCCCTTGCAAACACCTCGACAAGTGCTTGTGAAGAAGACTAGGAACAGTTAGTAACAGCTCCTTTCCTCCCTCCTCGCCCTCGCTAGGCAGGATTTTTGTTCTTTTTCTTGTCTCATGGCTCTGGCCACGCCCACCAGTGCCACGTGGACAGGCGTGACTGTGTGCCCCGGCTTCCTCCCCGGCTTTAAAGGGAAGCTCTCGAGACTTACAATGAGGTACGATGTTGCAGGAAGTTTTAGGGAAATTTAAGAAAATTATTTTATTTCCAGTTTAATAAAATTTGTTTTTAATCTTATCAGGCAATGTTTGCTAAAAAATTTTTTTAAATTTAAAAAAAGGGTTTTTTAAAATTGTGAATGATTTATTAAATTTAGTAGAGGCTTTTTCTGCATCTAGGAAATGATCACATGGGTTTTCTCCTTTAACACGTTTGCAGTTCAAGCCACAAATCTTAGTGTCGTCCTTAACTCTTCTTTCTCTTATACCTCACACACAGTCTCTCCGAGAACCCGGGTGGCTTTACCTACACAACACAGCCAGAATTTGACCCATTACAACCACCGACCAAGCACCCGGCCCCAGCCGCCGTCACCTCTCCCGAATGGAGAGACTCTCCCCACTCACCTGTTTCTACCTTCGCCTCCACAAGCAGCCACAACGATCAGAAGTCCTCGGCTGCCTTCCCGCCTCTCTCAGAACGAGACTCGGAGCTCTCAGCTGCCGCGAAGCCCCCCCCAACCCCCGCTTCCTCTCTGCTCTCGCCGTCCATCCCTTTGGGCTTGGGCACTTGCTCATCCTTGTAACTGAAGCTCTCTGGCCAGGCGGCCGCAGGGCTCTCCCTCCCGCTGCATCCAGCAGCTGCGTAACAGTCACCTCAGCAGAGACGTCTCCCCTGGCCACCCTCCGTAAAGCAGGCCCCAAATTATCCTGTTCCCAATGCCTGTTTTGTTTCCTTCCTAACAGCTACTGCAATCCATAATTATTACATTTACGTGTCTGTGCTTATTAGGGTACTGTCCACGTCCCCCACTGGAATGCAAGCTCCACCTCACTGGCCCGGCACCTGGAAGGCCCTCTGGCACCGAGAACAGTGCCCATCTCCTGAGGAACGAGTCCGTGGTCCTCGTCTGAGCCCAGGGCGTGTTGCTAGGCCTCACCTGAGCTGTTGGGGAAACAGGCCTTGTGGAATTTGCCCATGTAGAACTCGAGGCCAATGATGGCGAACATGAGGATGGCGAAGAAGAGGAGCAGCCCGATCTGCAGCAGCGGAACCATGGCCTTCATGATGGACTTGAGCACCACCTGCAAACCTGGGCCAGAGCAGGCAGAGCAGGGCAGGTCAGGGAGCAAAGCGGGCAGAGCAGGGAGCGGGGTGGGGCATGCGCGGAACAGCAGGAACCCAAGGAAGGGCAGAGCCCACCGTCCTGGGCCAGGTGCTGAGCGGTCAGTGCTGACGAGGCCAATGACAGAGCTGGCAGCGCTGGGGGAAGGAGGACAGCGAGTGAGCACTCACGTGGGGCAGAGCCGAGGGACAGGTGGGCTGAGCAGTGGCACAAAGTCGGGGAGGAGGACGTGGGGGCGTGAGAGCATCAAGTCTGGGATGGGGAGTGTGGGCTGGTGAGATCTATGGTCTACGGAGGGCTGAGGGTGGGACAGGAACAGAGCGTCCTGAGAGGAAAGAACAGGGAATCCTGGGAGGGAAGGGCAGAGAATGCTGGGAGCTAAGAGGAAGGGATCCTGGGTGGGAAAATGAGGGAATCCTGGGAGGGAAGAGCAGAGAATGCTGGGAGCCAAGAGCAGGGGATCCTGGGTGGGAAGTATAGAGCCCCTAAGAGACACAACTTGGGGAAAGTGAGGCAGGAGGACTTGCCCCCAGGAAGTGTTTCATCACTGGGCACAGGGCATGAGCGGGTCCAGGCCAGAGGAACTGGGCTGAGGCTGTAACCCCTGACCTTGCCCCCCTCCAGCCTAACCCCAGCTCTTGGATCCAGGCCAAGGCCCTTGCCTGGAGGGTCTCAGGGCAGAACAGAAGCCAATCAATGGTCTTCCCGTAGTGGTGTCCACAGGACCTAAAACCAAACTTCCACTGGACTGAAGCACAAGAAATGACCCAAGGTGGTCACTGGCTCACAAGGTCACCCTGGCCATCCTCCTGCCCACGCTTGGCTCCTGGAGCAGCCCAATCCAGGAGCACATCTTAGGGCTGGTCTCAGTCCCCGGCAGCCTTGCCAAGCCTGAGCCAAGAGACAGGCGGTCCTCTGTGGCCTGGGAGTATTTTCCAGTCATCCTACCTCATCACCTCGGTCAACCTCTCATCCATTCCTTAACCCCAGGAAGAAAAGCAAAGAGAATAAAAATACAACAGAGTATTTGAGGGGGAACAACGGTTCCATCTAGGGAAGCCAAGTCAGGGCAAAATAACAGAGTCACCCCCTGGGCTTTCCTGGAGTGGGACGGACTAGAAAAGGCCTGGTTCCCTGGGGACAAAAGTGGCAAACTCATGGTCACCAAAGCCAAAGGGGACTAGTCAGGGGCTGAACTGTGGCTGTGGCCACGGCGAGGGCGGCGGAGGAGACTGGCGTTCGGGGAGACGCAGGCCTGTCCTAGCTGGACTCACTTGGAATCCCAGACACCAGCTTCAGGGGCCTCAGCACCCGCACAGCCCTCAGAGTTCGCAGGTCGAAATCAGTGCCGGCCGTGGCAAGGATCCTGGCGGGAACAAGGAGAAGGAGGTAAAGGTTTCCACACCACATCTGGAAGAGAACACGCTCCTCCCACCACTTGCGTCCTTTCTCCCAAGAGCAGTGACACCTGCATGCCTGTGTCCCCAGTGTCCAGCCAAGGGCTAGCCCAGGGGGCAGGGCTTGCCAGGTAAAAGGAGGTAAGAACTGAGTCCAGAAGCCCTCGCAGGGACGTTGGCAATGACTCACCACACAACCGTGCCTCCAGTGCAAAGGCACCACCTCTGAGCGGCCCCAGCCTGGCAGTGAATCTGTCCTCCAACCGCGTCCTCCAACCCAGTCCCCCAGTCAAACCTCCAACCAAGTCCAAGCCTGAGCCATGTCCCTATGCCAACCCCGGCTGCACTCCAAGCTGCCTCCAGACATGGTGGTGAGTGGGTGGGAGTGAGATGGAGCCCGAGGGACTCCTGACCCACCCCACACACCACCCTTTACACTTAATCTCAGGAGCACAGGAAGGGAGCACTGGGAAGGTGAGATCAAGGGTTCAGAGGACTCAGAAAAGCTGCCAGGACCAGTTCCATCAGTACAAAAACACACCCCGATGTGTCCACCTTAAAAACAAAACAAGAGATTCCATATCTGCCTCCTACCATAGGGCATTTCTCTGCTCCCTTCACATCCAGACTCATTGAAAATGTCTCTCTCCACTCCCTTACCCTTTGGTCTCTCTTTGGCTTTCTCCACCTGAGTCCTCATCCTCACCTCTCCAATAAAATGCCGTCAAGCCTTCCTCTTGCCAATTCTAATGGTCAAGTCTCCTCCTTGAAAGGCTGTCGTCTCCTGTCTGGGGTCACCCCTCTCCTGTTTTCCTACAGCTCCCCGGGGACCTTCTCAGTCTCCTTCACCAGCTCTGCCTTCTCTACCAAACTCAGAATGTGGATGCCCCAGGGCTCATTCGGTATAGGATCTACCCAATAGGCATACACCACTGTATGCCTGTTACTCCCAAATTTACATCTTTAACCCAGACCTGGAGCTCCAGGCTCATATATCCAACTGCTTTTTAAACATTTCCATTTGGATATTTAAAAAAAAAAAAAAGCATATCAAACTAAAGAACTCAGCTCCTAGAGACCACTCTTAGGTCCTTGCTGCCTGGCCATCTCAGTAGTCCCTCTCATCCTTCTAAGCGCTCTGACTTCTGGAAGGGCCCAGTCCCTTGAGAGGGTTCACCTTATTAGGTCAGTACTATACAAATAATCTCCTTTTTGAGTAACTCAAAGTCGACTGAGTAGTAAACTAATCATTGGAGTGATAGCCCATCTTACCCACAAATTCTTTCCACACTCAAAGGGAGATGACTATCAGGGTGCACAGAAAGTGGATGAGAATCTTGGAGGCCACCTTAGAATTTTGCCTATCAAAACCACTAAAAACAATAAAACTGGACTCAGGTTTCCCCTGCCAAAAGATCAGACCTAGACAACTTTATAAGTGAGTTCTACAAACATTCAAAGAACAGATGACCCCCTAGGTTCCAGGTTATACACACTGTTTCAGAGAATTAAAAAAAAAAATCCTCCCCAACTCATTTTATGATGCTAGTATAATCTTAACATCAAAACTAGAAAAAGGAAAGAAAATGTTATACACATCTCAATTAAGAACACAAATCTTAAATAAGATATTAGGGTAAATCAAATTCAAAGGTACATATTTTAAGAATATATTATGGCCAATTGGGTTGTCACCAGAATAAAAGAATAGTTCATTATTAGTATAACTATTAATGTAATCTACCACATTAAAATAGAAACTATATAGTCAAAAAATGCAGAAAAAATATTTGATAAAATTTCAATGTCACTCATAATCAAAAGAACCAGAAATAGAAGGAAAGTTCCTTAAACTGACAAATGAGATCTAATAAAAACCATTTAGAGCAGCAATCTTCAACCTTTTTGACACCAGGGACCGTTTTCATGGAAGACAATTTTTCCACGGATGGGGCATGGATGGGGGGATGGTTTTAGGATGATTCAAGCACATTATAGTTACTGTGCACTTTATTTCTATTATTATTACATTGTAATATATAATGAAATAATTATACAACTCATCACAGGTTGGGGATCCCTGATTCACAGCATTTCTCTTTAAATTCATACAAACCAACTATATCACATAAAGATCCTAGCCAAGGCAATAAGAGAAGAAAAAAAGAAATGTTTCTGTCTGGGATAATGAAAAGGTTTGGGAATCACAACATGAATATAATTAATGCCATTGAATTGTACATTTAAAATGGTTAAAATAGCAAATTTCATGTTATATATGTTTTACCACAATTTTTAAAAATTAATAATGTAATATACTATTTACTTGTATAATATTCTCATTTACTTCAAATGAGAAAACTGTGTGGTGTGTGAATTATATCTCAATAAAGCTTTTTATTTTTTAATCTCAGTAGAGTCTTGGTGGAATTTGACAAACTCATATTGAAATTCATATGGAGAGGCAAAGAGTCAAAAATAATCAGGAGGCCGGGTGGCGCGACCCTAGTGCTGTGGGAGGCCCAGGCGGGAGGATCACTTGAGATCAGGAATTCAAGACCAGCCTGAACAAGAGCAAGACCTGTCTCTACTAAAAATAGAAAAATTAGCCAGGCATGGTGGCGCCTATAGTCCCAGCTTCTCGGGAGTTCTGAGGCAGAAGGATCACTTGAGGTCAGGAATCTGAGGTTGCTGTGAGCTAGGCTGACACCACAGCACTCTAGCCAGGGTGACAGAGCAGGACTCTGCCTCAAAAAAAAAAAAAAAAAAAGAATAGTCGGAACAATGTTGAATAACAAAATGCAAGACTGGCTCTCACTTTAGTTTCAAAGACTTATGATAAAGCTAAAATAGTCAATACTACACAGTGTTAGACCTGGAAAGGGACAGAAATGAAAGCCCAGAAACAGCCCCAACATACGGAAACCTGGTATTCGACAAAGTGCAGCACAAATCACGAGGCAGTCGCCAAATGACGCTGGAAAACCTGGTCATCTACATGCAGAAATGGGAAACATCCTTCACAGATAAACTCCAGATGAATCAAAGTGTGGAACGCAAACTTTTAAACTTTGAAAAAACATATAACAGCTCTAGGGTTGTGAGGCAGGGAAGCACATCTAAAGAAGACACAAAAAATCACAAACCACAAAGTAACAGGTTAATAAATATGACTATGATAAAATTTAAACTATGCCATAAAAGTTACTATAGAGAAAATGAAAAGAAAAAGAAATTTGCAATGCATATAACTGACAAAGAATTGGTTTCCAAAACATAGAAAAAATCCCCACAATTTCATAGGAGAAATACAAATAACCTCTCAGAAAAATCAACAAATCACAAAAGCGAAAAGACGCTCAAAACCACTGGCAATCAGGAAAATTCAAATTACAGTCACGAAAAGCTGCCACCTCACACCCTCAGTCGAGCAAACATTGAAGCCGGTGATGTCTCTTCTGATAGCTTTGCTGCTGGAAGAGAAAATTGCAGAATCACTTCAGAGAGTGTTTGGTTACTTATAGGAAATCCAAAAACGAGCATCCCTGTGACTCAAGAAACCGCTTCTAGCCGCGCAGCGGACGGCGAGTAAAGGCACGTTGGCCGCGGTGATTGCGACAGTGCCAGCTGGACACGGCAGACCCCGCCCCACAGGAGGGAGGAGCCATTAGCTGTGGTGCACACACCACGGAGCATTACCCGACAGTTACACTGAACGAGCACGCAAAATGAAATAAATCTACACACAGTAACACGGAAAAATGTTAAACCATGTTGAGGGATGAAAAGGCAAGTGGTGCATGGCTGCGCATCTGCGTGTAAACACACACGCCCACTCGCGCAGCCGCCAACCGCACTCGCAGACACACTCGGGAAAAGCCCCGCACGAGCCCCGCCGTGGGAGCCGCACGTCAGGACGGCTGCAGCCACGGGAGGCGAGAAGGAAGGAGAGAGAAAGAGAGGAGAACCCGACGGGGCCTGTACCCAGAAGACGCCAGTCACGTCTGTAACATTTTCTCTCTCTCAGGAAAAGCTGCAAGGCCAACTGCCGGTTTACAGGGAAGCACACGTAAAGGGACACACGTGTCAGAGCAAACGGGCACGTGGCCAGCCAGGTCCAGACTGACACGCACCAGCGCCCCAGACAGGGCAGCCCCGGCGCCCTCCCGCGAAGAGACAAACAACGGAGGAGGAGGAGCCATTTCTTCCCCCGCCTGCAGCCCTGCAGCGTCGCTGTCTCCAGGCATCACGACGCTGACAAACCCTCGAATGCCAATGAAGCGACCGACCGTGGGGATCGTGCTGGCAAAGCCACAGGATCTCAGTGTCACACGGGGAAGTCTCCGTGCCGCTCTGGGAAGGAAAACAACTTTTCTTCTTTAGTGAAGAATTAAAGGGGTTTAGACCCAGGCCAGGTTATAGCTACGCTCTTAAGAGCCATAAAAACATAAAATCCACCCAAATGGTGCCAGGGGCCCGTGGAGTGCACTGCGGCCGGGCTGCAGCTGCCGAGGCTCCCAGACCCGGTGCTGGGCTGACGGGCCCGGCCACGGCTCAGCCACCTTTCCGGACAGCGTCTGGTCTCCGTCCCAGCCAACGCGTGTGCCAAGGCAACCCAGAAATGACCCGGGAACAAAATTTGAATTCCATCTGTTGGAAGCTGACGGTTTCCTCGGTGGATCAGCACATTTAACTTAGAATTACGAATAGCAATGTTTGTGAAAATCAAACCTTCTGCATTAATATTTGAGTTATGATTAAGAACTTATCAGAACACACACACAACTGCATAAAGCATCACAGCTCTGTGACTCTAATTTAAAATATCTAATGGAATAATTGACTTAGACTTGTAATTTTAAGTTGAAAACTTAATAAGTTTGTGAGAAGTATTGGAACATTTAAGCAAATTTATGATTCACCATACTTATAACTTTAATTTACTCAATGGACAATACTTAAGTACTTACGAGGGTCTGGTTATAGTAAATTTATAATTGAAATTTGAAATGTTTAACATTAACTTTATAAAATGGGACAAAATACTAGAGTCTCCTTGAAAGTGATTGTTAAAAACTGCTAAACATATAAACAGAATTTTTCATAAGTTGACTCTAAAAGTTTAAAAAAGAAAGAAATTTTAGGACTTCTAACTTTAATAAATTGAATGTTGATTTTTAGAAACTATAGTAATTTCTGAAAAATCTTTTCTATGCACAAAATCCACTCTCAAGAGCATCAACAAACCCACAGTTATCATGAAGGATTTTCTTTAAAATCAGATAACAAAATAAGAACTGCCATGATAATTCTCATTTAATATAGTCTCAAGAGTTCTCACCAACACAACAGAACACGAATAAGAAATAAGGAAAAGAAGAGATGAATTCATTATTGCTGGCAGACAACGATAAAATGCCCAGGAACTGGTCAATCATAGAAGTTCGCAGAGTGCTGCCCGAGGACAGCCGCTACGGCCCCACCTGGGAAGTCATTCGACCGGCAAACCCCCGGCTCCCCCCGGACACCCCGACGCAGGAGGCTGAGGGTGGGCCGGGCGCTCTGGACTCAACAAGCAAGCTGTGAGGCCCAGCGGTGCAGAGCTCCAGCCCGAAACCCTCCTGACTGGCGTGCGCCCTGCTCACCCCCACAAAAGATAAAAGGCAGCACGAAGCTCAGCACGCAGCACACTGAGATCAAAACAATGAAGCCAAGAAAAAAATACCAGGCAGGAAAAGCAAACTTTAGGTACTGTAGCTACACCGGTACTGAGAGATGTGGACTGAAAAAAAGACCAAAACGTAGCTCCAAGCCCATCCGCAGCAAAGCAACCTGCACTACAGCCAACCCCACGACGGTACCAGGTACGAACAGTCGGAAAGGACAATGGCATCAGCAAGTACACACCGTTCAGGAATAACTTTAACAGTACCTTTTAACAAAATTTATTTACAGAAAGGGAGAGAGTTGAATAAGTGTTAGGATATACTACCTTCTGGATGAACAAAACATATATTCCTAAATTTGATTCTCCCCAAATCAACTTAGAGATTCTGATAAATGAAACAAAATCCCAACAGGAATTCTTGGGACTACAACAAAAATGATCTCAAAATACATCTGGAACAGTAGGCAAAACATTAAAGGATTGAAAAAAGAAGAGCGAAGAGTAAAGGGCTTGTTTCACGAAATACTAAAACATTGGTCTGGCCGGGCGTGGTGGCTCTCGCCCGTAATCCCAGCACTCCAGGCGGCCGAGGTGGGAGGATCACTTGAGGCCAGGAGTTCAAGACCAGCCTGGGCAACACAGCAAGACCCCATCTCTACAAAAAATGAAAACATTAGCCAGGCGTGGTGGCGCACACCTGTAGTCTCAGCGACTCGGAGGCTGAGGCAGGAGGTTCACTTGAGCCCAGGAGTTCAAAGCTGCAGTGAGCTGTGATTGGGCCACTGCACTCCAGCCTGGGTGGCAGAGAGTGAGGCCGTTCTGTTAAAAAAAAAAAAAAAAAAATCACTCTGAGCTAAGGAACTGGACCGCAGGAAAGGACACCAAGAGAGAGCACCAACAGGCCCAAGCGCAGACACAGAGAGAGAGCCTGCTTTACGTAAAAGCACTTCAATGTATCGTAAAGGAAGCAAAACCAAATGATAGCAAGGGGAGAATTTTTTAATATTATAATTTACAGAAGAAATAAAAGGTCATCCAACTTCTAGGCATTTGCCTCAAGGAAATAATCCCAGGTGTGGTAAAGACCCACGTGCGTGTTCTGTCTTTATCTGTAAAAGCGAGATTGGAAATACCGAAACCCTAGACAGTAGGGATCCGACTGGTCCACCCGTGAGGCGGGACTGTCCCTCCAGAGAACACCCAGAGCGATGGGCCTCACTGTGTCTCAGGGACGCCTGCCCACAGGGACGCCGGATGGCCTCAGCACCCCTGAGTGTGACCCCACGCCAGGGTGTACTGAATTGTGTATTAAAAGAGCTGCACATAGAAAAAGTCTGGACGGAAGGAAATAGCTCAGAATGCTAACAACAGTGGTGGGATTACAGGCCATTGTTTTTATTCTTTTCTATAATGAACATGTTAAAGTGAGAAAATAACTATTTTTTATTTATACAGAAAAGAAAAATGTTTATCCTCCACTGAAATAACAAAATACTAAATAAAATAACTTTCAGGAATTTTAATTAAAGATGTCACATTAACAAAAATAGCAGGAGGGGAACTGTAGCACACGTCCTTGCATCCGAGCATGTCCGGCTGGCGCCGAGTCCTGCAGCACCGGCCCGGGCGGCCGTGGCTCCCACGCGCGCTCTCCTCCTCCGCCCCGGGCCGGCCCGGGCCTGGAAGGCAGCACGCACCCAGCACGTCTGGAGGAGGAGCACGGAATTCCCAGAACCGCACAGATGCCTTAGGAAAGCCAACACGGCAACGTGTGCCCGTGCCCAAGCTCCCGGGTAACGGAAACTGAGAGGAAAACTAGCCGTGAGGGACGGGTTTGCACCCAATAAATTAACACGCGCTCTGCAGGTATGAGACCAGCAGCAGCAACGCCGGCATCAAAACTAATGATTTCAACAGAACCTGTGAGAGCGTAAACTGACGCCGCACGCTGGAAGCAGCTGGCAAAATGTCCCGTGAGCCGCGAAACGTCTGAACACGCGCACCCGGCCGCTGTGGGAACCGTCCCGTCCTCACACAGGGGGTGGCCCCGAACCAGCACGTGTCCGTGGGCAGCAGGCAGACCCTGCCACCAACAACAGTGCCCAGGGACGAGGGACGCACCTCGAGTTCCCCTGCGGGAAACGAGCCCCACACGAGGCCTCACGCTGGAAGCGCCTCAGGGGTGGGCGGGGAGGGGACGCAATCAGACCTTGGCGATGGCCGCACAACTCTGTGGATGTGCTAAAACCCACTGAATTGGACGCTGAAAAAGGGTCAAAGTTTTGGAATTGGAATGTTGCCTCAAAAAGCTGTTATAAAAAAGAAAAAAATAAAATGCAAATTTTTATATCAATTGTAACTACATAAAGTACACAGGGACTCAGTGCTCAGAGCACACAGACATGCCCCGCCGTGACGACTGCCAGCCCAGCCCCCAGGCCAGGTACCCTCCGTAAATGGAGCAGCCCCAGGTCACACGCACATGGCGTGAACATGAGGACACACGGACACACACAGGAGGGTGGCATGTGCTCAAACACAGCACCATGGGCACATGAGCACAGCACAGCAACAAGAGAAGCCACAGACACACATCCTAGACCACGGACACACGGCACAGACACAGGGACACAGGGACACACGACACAGACACAGGGACACTCAGACACACAGCACAGACACAGGGATACAGGGACACACGGCACAGACACAGGGACACACGGCACAGACACAGAGAGACACAGACACAGGGACACAGACACAGACACAGGGACACAGACACAGAGACACTCAGACACACAGCACAGACACAGGGATACAGGGACACACGGCACAGACACAGGGACACATGGCACAGACACAGAGACACATGGCACAGACACAGAGACACTCAGACACACAGCACAGACACAGGGTCACACGGCACAGACATGGGGGGACACACAGCACAGACACAGAGAGACACAGACACAGGGACACACGGCACAGACAGGGACACACAGCACAGACACAGGGACACACGGCACAGACAGGGACACACAGCACAGACACAGGGACACACGGCACAGACAGGGACACACAGACACAGACACAGGGACACACGGCACAGACCCAGGGATACACAGACACAGACACAGGGACCGGCACAGACAGGGACACACAGACACAGACACGGGGATACACGGCACAGACCCGGGGACACATGGCACAGACCCAGGGATACACAGACACAG
The DNA here is from genome assembly GCF_041146395.1 of Eulemur rufifrons. Classification (NCBI taxonomy): domain Eukaryota; kingdom Metazoa; phylum Chordata; class Mammalia; order Primates; family Lemuridae; genus Eulemur; species Eulemur rufifrons. The sequence continues at coordinate 286,466,794 of NC_090989.1, read as the reverse complement.
ACACAGGGACACACGGCACAGACCCGGGGACACACGGCACAGACCCGGGGACACACGGCACACCAGCAGTCCCCCTTGCAAAGTGCTGTTCTCATACTGGCACCTAAGGTGGGGGAGGCTCCCAGCCACTCCAGAGTGGAGGAAGGGGAGACCCTCACCCTAACCCGGGAACGCACCCACATGCCCCAGGGCTGGGTCCCAGCTAGTATTTATCACCACATACCCTAAGTGTCACCTCAGAGGTCACCCTGCCTTCAACAGCCACCTGTGCGGGAACATCTGGGACACGTCCCAGCCAGGCCTGCTCTATCTACCCCCACCCTTCCCGGCCCAGCCACACCCCCAGATCTCCCCATTTCTGAAAATGCCAATAGCGGCCAGAGGTGGCTGGGACCTGACGGCTGTCTCTTGTCTACAAGAAACTGCTGGCGGTCCCCAGGCCCCGTGCATCTGGGTGGCCACCCTGGCCTGCCCTTGCACCCCTCTTTGCTTCTTGCTGCCCTGCCCCATCCACCTGGGTCTGCGCTGAGCCTGGGGAGCCCACAGACCCCAGCCCACACGCATGTGCGCTGGAACCGGTGGGGCACAGCTACCAGAGCCACAACACGGATGGTGAGGACCATCTGAACGGGTCCCTGCCCTGCTGGGCACAAGCTTGTCCCCCAGAGGAGGGGCAGTTGTCACCCCGTGCCACGGGGGAAGACATCCTCTGCTCCCACCCTGGGCTGAGCCGGCAGCTCTACGTGAGGCTCCCACGTTGCCGAGCCCCAGCAAAGGGAGCACAGGGTGACTCCATGTCTCCAGCTGCCCAGACTCTTCCATGTCCCAGCACAACTGCTGCAAGCATCTCCTGGGACGCTCAAAAACGTCTCGGTCGGGACAATAAATTAGCGAGAAGGGTCTGGAATGAAGATGCCCATCCCACTGCCTTGGAGAGACCAAGACTTCGGCAACGGTGATTTGGGATGAGACTCCTGTCCCTTCTGGGGGCTGAGCCAGGGGGCATTTCAGGGATACCGCCCAGCCCCTTTTAGGAAGCTCAGGCCCTGCCAAGGCTGGGGGCTGGGGACACCCCTTCCACCCTGACCCGACACACCCTGGGCTCAGCAGGGCATGCTTGGAGGAACCTGAACCCCTAGGACCAGGAGCCTGGGACCCAGGTGACCAAAATTCAAGTCAGAGCCTATGTCTGCCTGGAGGTTGGACGTGGGGAAGGTGCCCGGCGTATCTGAGCATCCAGGCCATCGTCTCTGATGTGCAGACAACAGCATGAGGATCCCATGGTCGGCAATAAGGCTGCCATGAGCTGTGCCCAGTGACAGCAGCACACATCATGCTCAGTGACCAAGGCACAGGCACCAGTGACCTTGGACTATGACTGTCACCAGCAAGGGATGGGGAAAGGAGGCACGTGAGGCTCCACAGGTCAAGGGTGCCCTGCCCAAAGTACGCCATTGGCACCCACACCACATATCTCAGTCCCAGCTCACAATGTGCAGGAGAGGGGGTCCCCGGTCCCCCGGCCCAGGCAGACTGCTCACTGCTCCCAGCTGGGTTGACATGGGAGCAAAGCGGGCTACTGCGTGGTAGGGGGCATCATTTCCAGGAACTACTTTGTCACGGACTTTCCAGGTGTTGCTTTGCACCCAGGAGACTGCTATTGGTTGCCACGGAGACAGCTGGCCTGTGGGTCTCAGCCAAAGATGCCACAGCCTCCTCTCAGCCTCCCACCCCAATCTCCATTCCAACGGGGCGAGAAGCACAAGCCCAGCGCTCCCAGGTTCCTCCTCCCCTGCACTAGAGGCGCCCGGCCTGCACCAAACCCAGGAGACTTCAGGCAGGGTGAAGAAGGGCGAGGCTCAGCACGTGGGGAATCCCATTTCTGATGACACACCCAACAGTGTACAACACTCGTATCTCATTCCAACAAAAATGCCATGAGCTGTCTACATGCCAGGGTCTCTCATGGCACCCAAAGGTCGGCACCGTCACATGGTTCCTACAGAGGAGACCGAGGTTCAGACAGCACCTCTGACGTGCCCAGGCTCACAACCCAGGAGCAGGTGGAGCTGGGGCCTGGATCTGGGTCTGTAGCCAGGAGACCCAGATTGCAATGACATGACCCAGGGCCCTGTGCCCTGCACAGTGACACGGTGACACACACTGAGGCCAGCCTCACATGCAAGAGAGTACCACAGGACCTGCCCAAAGTACAGGAAGGCTCCAGTCACATGCAGTCATCCTCTCCCTAAAGAGGGGCTACAGGACAGAGTGTGGCCCACAGAGTGGACAACATGGGGTCCAGGCCCCAGACTAACTCCTTCAGGGCAAAGTGGATGACCCTTGCCACCCCCACCTCCACTGGGACACTGGGCCAGCTGGAGTGCCCTACCCAGCTCAGAAGAGGTCAGGGGCAGCAAAGCTCTGGCCAGTAAGGCCACTATGACCTGGGACGTGACCTGGTCAGCAGCCATGGAAACCTCAGGAGGAGACGCTTCCAGGCCACTCCATCAGACCCTTCGCTTTACGGTAAATTTCACTCCTAGAGCCAGGGCAGCTCAGAGGTTAGGAGCACGGGCTGCAGCTCAGTCCAGCTAGAATCCCTACTCCAGTCCTTGACCTTCTGTCTGCATGATATTGGGCAGACAGGGTAACTGAGCCCCTCTCAGTTTCGAGTCTGCAAAGTGGGGGCCATACCCCCCCTGCAGTGATGAGGAGGTCAAGCGGGAACCTGGATTTCTGCCTGTCACCTGGAAGTGACAAGGCAGCACATCCGCTTACAGATCGAGCTCAGAGAGGATAAAGCGAGGGTTTATTTTATTTATTTATTTATTTATTTTGAGACACCGTCTCGCTCTGTTGCCCGGGCTAGAGTGCCGTGGCGTCAGCCTAGCTCACAGCAACCTCAAACTCCTGGGCTCGAGCGATCCTCCTGCCTGACCCTCCCGAGTAGCTGGGACTACAGGCATGCGCCACCATGCCCGGCTAATTTTTTCTGTATATTTTTAGTTGTCCAGCTACTTTCTTTCTAGTTTTAGTAGAGACGGGGTCTCACTCTTACTCAGGCTGGTCTCGAACTCCTGACCTTGAGCAATCCACCCGCCTTGACCTTCCAGACTGTTAGGATTACAGGCGTGAGCCACCGCGCCCAGCCTCAAAGGTTTAAATAAGATCCAGAGTCTCAGAAAATTACGTGGAAATGTCTAAGTTTCAATTAAAAAAAAAAATCACTCATCATACAAAAAAACAGGAAGATCTCAACCTAAATTAAAAAAGGCGATCAATAGATGCCAACACCCGATAACACACGTTAGAATTAAAGATTTCAAAGCAGTTATGACAAAAATGCTTCCATAACAATTACAAACATGCTTGAAACAAACTAGAAAAAAAGGAAAATATCATCAAAGAAATAAAAGATTAAAGCAAAGTTAGAGTATACTTTAAAGTAACTAAAAGAGTGGAAGTGGAACATTCCTAACAGAAAGAAATGATAAATGCCTGAGGTGATGGACACCCCAGTTACCCTGATTTGATTAATATACTTTGTATGCCTATATCAAAACATCACATGTACCCTATAATATATACAAATATTATGTACTCATAATAATTAAAAATTTTTTAAAAGATTAAAGAAGAATCAGGTGAAAATTTTATACCTGAAAAATACAAAAACCAAAATGAATATGATGGACTCAATAGAAGAATAGAAGTGACAGAGGAAAGAATCAATGAACAAATGATAGAATAATGGAAATTACCCACTATGAGCAGAGAAAAAGTAGACTTAAGGGAAAAAAAAAAAAAAAAGAAATAACAACAACAGAGCCTTGAGGACCTATGGAACTATAATATTAATGTCAGCAGAGTTCCGCAAGGAAAGGAGAAAGGTCAGGGCTGAAAAGTACTCAAAGATAGAATGGCTGAAAACTCCCCAAATTTGGCATAACACATAAACCTGCAGATTCAAGAAGCTGAGTGAATCCCAAAGAGGATCAAGTCAAAGATATTCAAAGCAAGATACATGATAGTCAAACTTCCAAAAACTAAAAACAAAGGAAAAATCTCGAAAACAGAAAGATAAGGACAACACCTTCTGCATATGGAAAAGCAATTCAGCTGACAGTGATTTCTCATCATAAATTATGGAGGTCAGAAGGAAACTGCACAGCATTTTCAGGTGCTAAAAGAAAAGAATTATCAACCTGGACATCTATACACAGCAAAAATATCTTTGAGGTATAAAGGAAAAGTCAAGTTCATTCTCAGATGAATAAATAATAAGAAAACTTGTTACCATCGGACCAATCCTAAAAGAATAATGAAAGGAATTTCTCTAAGCAGAAAGAATATGATGGAAAAAAGGAATTGTTGACCATTAGGAAGAAAGAACAATGGAAAGAGTAAAAATATGGGTAAATACAATACAATTTATTTCTCCCTTTAAGTTTTCTGAATTATGTTTGATGGGTAAAGCAAAAATTATAGCATTCTCTGATGTGGTTCTAAATATATGCAGAGGAAATATTTAAGATAAGTATATTATAAAAAGGGCAAGGTAACGGGACATAAGATTTCTATACTTCACTTGAACTGAAAAATTAACAATACCAGGAGACCAGAATAAGTTATGCACATAGAATGTAATACTTAGTGCAACCATTAAAAAACCTATACAAGAGATACACTGAAAAATACTATAGATAAATCAAGATGAAATCCTGCTGGAAGGCAGGAAAAAGAAACCAGAAAAAATGAAAAACAGATCAAATAGAAAGCAAAAAATAAAACACCGGACCTAAATTCTAACATATCAATAATTATATCAAATGTAAATGGTATAAATAAGCAAAAAAGAAAAAGACAGAATTGGTATAGTGAACTACAAAACATGACCCAACTATATGCTGTCTACAAAAACCTCATTTCAAATATAACGTGTTGAAATATAGGCAAGTTGAAAGAAAAAGGATAGAAAAAGACATATTATGTAAATATTAAGCAAAAAAAGCAGCAGTGACTATATTTACATCAGATAAAGTAGACTTCGGAGCAAATAAAATTACCAGAGACACAGAGGGACATTTATGAATGAAATCTGTCAAGAAGACATAGCAGGCCGGGTGCGGTGGCTCACGCCTGTAATCCTAGCACTCTGGGAGGCCAAGGCAGGAGGATTGTTTGAGCTCAGGAGTTCGAGACCCCGTCTCTACTAAAATTAGAAAGAAATTATACGGACAGCTAAAATATATATATAGAAAAAATTAGCTGGGCATGGTGGCGCATGCCTGTAGTCCCAGCTACTCGGGAGGCTGAGGCAGGAGGATCGCTTGAGCCCAGGAGTCTGAGGTTGCTGTGAGTTAGGCTGACGCCAGGGCACTCTAGCCCAGGCAGCAGAGTGAGACTCTGTCTCAAAAAAAAAAAAAAAAAAAGAAGAAGACATAGTAATCCCAAACATGTATGTCTTAGGCCATTTCTGCTGCTATAACAGACTACCTAAGACTGAGTAATTTATAAATAATAGAAATTTATTTCTCACAGTTCTGGAGGCTGAGAAATCCAAATCAAGAGGCCAACAGAGTCGGTGTCTGATAAGGGCAAGACACGGCTTCCAAGACAGCACCTTGACGCTGCGCCTTCTGCAGGGAGGGACACTGTGTCTTCAGGTGGCCAAGGAGACGGAAGGACAGAAAGGGCCCAGCTAGCTCCTTCCAGCCCTTTCTTAAGGCACTAATCCCATCCATGAGGGTGGAGCCGTCATGGCCTAATCATCTCCTAAAGGTTCCACAGCTTAATGCTGCTGCATTAGAGATTAAGTTTCAACATGAACTTTGGAGGGGACACAAACATTCATACCATGGACGTATATATAACAAAGAGCACAAAACCCTCACAGTATTCGACCCATTACACAATACTAAAAAATACACTGAGAATGGTTGAGACTCACCTGAAACAGACAATGAATTGGCAAATTGATCTGGTTATTATTTACAAGTGTATTCTTTGAACTGTCTTATAGCTTTAACTACTCTCCTTACAGCCCCTCTTCTCTATATAGCTTGTACCCAATATTATCTACTAATACATATATACTGCTTTATGGTAAAATATAAAGTTCAGATTTTTGAAGTAACTTATTTATAAAAATAACTGTCAAAATACTGTTTTGGGCCGGGCGCGGTGGCTCACGCCTGTAATCCTAGCACTCTGGGAGGCCGAGGTGGGCGGATCGTTTGAGCTCAGGAGTTCAAGACCAGCCTGAGCAAGAGCGAGACCCCATCTCTACTAAAAATAGAAAGAAATTATATGGACAGCTAAAAATATATATAGAAAAAAATTAGCCGGGCATGGTGGCGCATGCCTGTAGTCCCAGCTACTCGGGAGGCTGAGACAGGAGGATCGCTTGAGCCCAGGAGTCTGAGGTTGCTGTGAGCTAGGCTGACGCCACGGCACTCACTCTAGCCTGGGTAACAAAGTGAGACTCTGTCTCAAAAAAAAAAAAAAAAAATACTGTTTTGTTTTAAAAATACAGATGTACACATTATGAAATGGCAACAAATTTTAGACAATATGAATCGATGTCATTTTTTTTTAAAAAAAGCAGTTTGAGGTCACTGTGAGCTGTGATGATGCCACTGCACTCTAGTCCACGCGACAGAGCAAGACCCTATCTTGAGAAAAGAAAGAAAATACAAAAGTCTCAAATTATTTGTCTTGCCACAAGAACTGAAAAAATGAATAGTAAAAAAACTCAAAGCAAACAGAATGAAAGAAATAATAAAATAAGGGTAGAAATAAGTGAAATTGTAAACAAAAAAAGAGAAAATCAAATAAACAAAGAGCTGGTTCTTTGAAAAATATTGATATAATTGAGAAACCTCTAGCAAGACTGACAAAAAAAAGAGACAAAAATAACCAATACAATAAATGAAACAAGAGATGTCATTACAAATCCTACAGACATCAAAATAATAATAATAAAATACCATGAACTCTATACACATGAATTTGACAATTTGGACTAAATGGACCACTTCCTCAAAAACACAAACTATACAACTCTCTCAATATGAAATAGATAATTTGAATATTCCCATAAGTAGGAGGAAAACTGAATTCGTAATTTTAAAACTCTCAAAAAAAAAATCTCCAGGGACAATTGGATTCACTGCAGAATTCTACAAAACACTTAAAGAAGAACTAACACCATTTTTACACAAAAGTTTCTAGAAAATAGAAGAGGGAGAACATTTCCAAATTTATTTTCTGAAGCTTGTATTATCCTGACATCAAAACCAGACAAACACAGTCCAAAGAATAAAAAAACTACAGACCAATAGCCTTCATGAATATAGATGTAAAATCCTTAACAATTTGTCCTTAACAGATTTTAGTAAATAGAATCTAGCAATATAAAAAGCATTATATACTATGACCGTGTCTATTCCAGGGATGTAAGGCTAGTTCAATACTCAAAAATCAATCATTATAATCTACCATACGAGCATTGTAAAGAAGAAAAATCACATGATCGTACCAATGCAAAAACAGCATCCCAATACTCATTTATGATAAAAAAAAAAAAACACTCAGAAAATTGGGGTGGAAGGGAACTGCCTCAGCTTAATAAAGGCATCTATTATACAAAAACCTACAGTCAACGTCATACTTAATGGCTAAAGTCTGAATATTTTCCTCCGAATATTAGGGACACAGTAAAGACGTTCACTCTCACCACTCTCATTCAACACAGCACTGGAAGTTCTAGCCGACGCGACAAGGCAAGAAAAAGACACATAAGGCATGTGGATTCGAAAGGAAGAAGCGAAACTATTCCTATCTGCAGATCATATGTTTGTCAGCACAGAAAATTCCAGGGAATCTACCAAAAAAAATCTCTTAGAACTAATAAGTAAGGTCAGCAAGGTTATAGGACATAAGACAAACATATAAAAACCTATGTTTTTTCTATATACTAGCAAGAGACATGGACACCAAAATGAAAAATGCAATGCCATTTATACTCACACAAAAATTAAAGAAATACTTAGATGTAAATATAACAAATCATGTACAGGACTTGCATCCTGAAAACTAAAAACGCTGATGAAATACGTCACAGAGGATCTGCATAAATGGAGAGATGTACATGTTTACAGACTGGAAGACTCAACATCATAAAGTGCCGACTCTCTCCAAATTAGCCTACAGGTTTTATACAATTCCTATCAAGACTATTTACATATATTGACAAAATTATTCTAAAATTTATATGGAAGGCAAAGAAACTAAAACAGCTAAAATAATTTCTACCCGATTTCAAGACTTACCACATATGATCAAGACTGCAGGGTGCCGTGGAGCAGTGGACACAGACGGATGGAACCCAATAAAGGACACAGAAATTGACCCACACAGACACGCCCGACCGATTTTTGACAAAGGTATAAAACAATTCAGTGGAGGAAATCCAGGCCTTACCACAAATGGCGCTAGAACAACCGGACATCCACAAGACAAAACCCTCAACCTGAACCTCACACCTCATACAAAAATTAACTCACAATGGATCCCAAACTTAACCTGTAAAATATAAAACAATAAAACTTTTAGGAAACAAAAAATCACAGGAGAAAATCTTCATGATCTCAGAGATCTTAGACGTAGCACCACAAGCCTAATCCATAAAAGGAAAATTCAAAAAAGGAACTTCATCAAAATTTAAAACTTTTGTTCTACAAAATCCCTTTTAAGAAAATGAAAAAACAAAAAAAGCTACAGACTGGGAAAAATATCTGAAAACCGTATGTGTAACAATAGACTGGTGTCAAACAGGCCAGTCGGGGCACGTGCAAAACACTGGAGCAGACACTTCAGCACAAAGGACGTCCTGCCGGCAGACACCCAGGAAGAGACGCCCCTGCCACGGCCACGCGGACACGCAGAGCGAAGCCACAGGACGATCCCACACGCCCACCGGCACAGCCGGAACAAACAACAGTGGCACCACCACACGCAAGTGCGGACGTGGGGAAGACGGGTCCTCGCACGCTGCCCCGTGGGAAGGTGACATGTGTGAGATGGGACATCCACCGGGCCAACAGTCAGGCAGTTTCTTAAAAAACTAAACATGCAACTGCAATATGTATGGTCTGATAGTTGCATTCACCCCAGAGAAATGAAAACTTACATTCACATAAACACCCGCGCGTGAATGTGTACAGCAGCTCCGTTCAGAACACTCCCCAAACTGGAAACAGCCCAGATGCCTTTCAACGGGCAAAGGGTTAAACAGACTGCAGTCCACCCGCAGGATGCGACACTGCCCCGCAATGAGCGCTGCAAACTGTGACCCACACGCACGACGCTCTGGGCCAGTCTGCAGAGCACCGTGCGGCATGGAGAGGCCCGTTGAGAGGCGGGATGGCCCTTACACGGCACGGCTGAACGGACACGATCCTAGGCGTGGAGACGGCACTAGTGCTTGCCGGGGACCAGGGAGGAGGAGGTGGGGAGAGGCGGGTGTGGCCATCAGAAGCGTCACAAAGCCTCGAGGTGGTGACGTGTTCTGTGTCTTGACTCTGTCAACACCAACATCCTGGCTCTGATTTTGTATTATGGTTCTGTAAGATGTCACCTTTCGGGGACCTGGGTGATGAGTACACTGTTGTCTTTCTATCATTTATTACAACTGCATATTATGAATCTACAGTCAGCTCAAAATCAAAACTCTAATTTTTTTAAAAAGGAGTGTTAGTATCTGCATGTCGCTCACAGGGCTTGTAGATTACCGTATTAGAACAGCAGCCAGCACATAAGAAACCTCACGGAAGGATCAGCGTTTACTTTTTATTTACCTTCTGGTGGCCCAGGAGTACTGAGCCCACCTTCCCCGCCAGCGCGGGGCCAGGCCTGCGCCACGCTGCCCCGTCCCCGGCTGTGGCCCAGGGAGGTACAGCAGCAGGTGCAGCCCCCGGGGAGCCTCTCACAGCGGCTGGAGCAGAGCCAGCACCAGCCGGACGTGGTGCCGGCTGCCCGCGCCCCCCCACCTGTCTGGGTGCCACTGGGAGCCCACGTGTCTCACCTGCACCTGTGGGAACTGGCTGCTCCCACCTGTGGCTCCCAGTCTCCCGACGCTGCCTGTCTGCCTGCAGGGGCGGCTGCCACCCCAGCGCTGCGCAGGCTGCTGATGGGAAGAAGAGCTCTGACTCCTGCCCTCCCCACACTGCTCTCCAGAACAAGGGCCCGAGACACAGGTGCTGGGGTGCCCTGGGGACCCCACCCTCACACAGGAGGCTGCCCTGTGCCCAGGGGGTTCCCTCCGCCTGCAGCCCTGCTGGGCTGAGGAGGGTCCGGGGCAGGTGGGGGGTCCTGCCCTTGGCCCACGCTGCCTGGTGTCCTCAGGCCCGGGGGCTGACGACAGGGAGGCGTGAGAACGGCCACAGTCAGAGGAAAAGCCAGAAGAGGGAGGGAGGACGCTGGACTCTGCGACAGTCAACCAGGGCACACGGCACAGCCCCGGCAGCAGAACAGGTCTGGGGCCTGAGGTTGCGCGGAGGAATCACCTGGTGCCTGGAGGCCTGGCTCTGCACCCCAGCAGCCCCAGGGCAGGGGTCACCACACCAAGAAGGCAGCCGCCAGGAACCAGCGCTGCCGGCACCTCCTGCCTGCAGAACCGGGCGACAACCTGTGTCCGTCTTAGCTGCCTGTCTGCGGCGCCCTGCTGTGGCCGCCCACGCAGACCAACACGCAGTCCTGCGGGCAAAGAGCCCCCCACTAAGCAGAGACAGGATTTCCTGGAGCAGCCAGGGGAGGGACCCCTCCTGGGGAGGGAGCAGGGAGGAGAGGCCAGCAAGGTGGGGAAGGGGGGCGCCAGGTGCAGAGACCACCAGGGGCCCTACGCTGAGTGAGAGCCTCAGGGCCCAGTGTCCCCTGCCAGGCCAGCACACAGGACGCCAGAGGGTCCTTCCACCCAGGCTAGAGGGAGACAGGGAGGGTGACGCTGGCTGGTGTGATGGGGGCTGCTGGAGGGGCCTCCCTAGCCCTGGGGTTGGCAGGGCTGAGTGACAGGATGCCCCCGGGGAGGGATGTTACCAGGCCACCGACCTGCTAGGAATCTGGGTGCTAGAAAGTTCTGTTTGGCTGCAGGATGGAGTGGAGAAGGCTCTGAGTGGGTGAAGCTGCCAGCGGGGAGGGAGGGAGGGGTGCAGAGCGATGGAAAGTCCTGTCCTGCCCACTGGGTGGGCCCAGGAGCCAGGCAGGTCGGACCCAGCACCTGCCTTCCCACCTCCTTCCAGTCCAGGGCGGGGAGGCCATTAGCAGTTAGCAGCTATTCTCCCTTCAGTGCGAACTTACAGCTCTGGGCTCCCTGTGAAACGCCGAGTGGAGGCAGGGAGTGACGTGCCCCAGGGCTGGGCAGAAGAGGCAGGACCAGCTGCCCTCAGCCACCACGCCAGCCAGCCACCTGTGTCGGGGCACAACAGACCCGGGACCTCCGTGGGCCAGGGCAGGGCAGCCGCTCAAGAGCTTCCCAAGTTAAAAGCATCTACTCTGGGGGAGTAGAGGCTCCAGGGACTTCTCCCAAAGACGATGAAAATGTGGGTATTTACATAAAATTCCTTCTTAAATGTTGACAGTTAATTCAGAGCCCATCTCAGCCCTCCACCACAGGCCCAAGATGGGGAGCGGCCCACGGCCCGTGCCCCTGACCCGCCGGCCTCGCAGGGGTTGACCACGGGGCCCAGGAGTGGGTGTGCCCCCCGCCACCACATGGCCCTTGACAGATCCGCCCCACTGGAAGGAAGAGAGTGGCCAGATGCTGCTCCCTTGGGACTCAGGGGGCCCCGGGCTGAGACTCCCCCGACTCCGGCCTTCAAGGCCTCTCAGCTCTCTCAGACTGGAGACCGAGGCCTCACGGCGACCAGGCCCCAGGGCCCCCCACGGCCTGGCCCAGCAGCCCCAGCTGCCCCACCACTGCCCACTGTCCCCTCGCAGCCCCCCAGACCCTGGATGCTGCAGCCCAGCTCACAGCCAGCAGCTCAGAAAGTGGCACCTCCAGCTGACCCACGGTAGATCCTCTCTGTGGGACCCCTGAGGGGAAAGGGCCGGGTCTGAACCTGGAGCCCAGCCAGCTGTGGGACCAGAGCCCAGCCTGCGGTCACTGCCAAGGGCAGAGGATGACAGGGCCTGGAACAGGGTCAGAGTGGACCCCAGGCAGCAGACCCCGCTGCCAGCAGTGTGACAGCCCTGGCCCTGTGCGGGCTGGGCCCGGCTGCAACAGGCTGGCGAGGCCCTGGCACACACAGCACCCGGTAACCGTCGGCAAATGGATGAGGAAGAGATGGGCTGGCCCAATCCCACCTGCCCCAGGGACAGGCAGCCCAGACCCCTGTGAATGGCAACAGTCCCTCTCTGGGTGCAGCTGAAACCTCCCTCCCTTCTCCCACCCGTGTCCCTGGTGCCTGGGAAAGTCTGTTATACCCAGGACGGCCCTGGCCCGGCACGGTGGCAGCAGGTCTGCAGAGGGGCTAACACTCCCTTGGGCTGTGCCAGGTGGGTGCATGCGAGGTGCCCCCGGGCTGTGCAGAACCCTCCCACCCCCGGCGTCTGCATGCTGGCCTGACACCCCTGCCCAACGAGCCAGCCGTCCCCTGTCTCCCGCAGGCAGCTCCTCCCTGACCCAAGCCACACGTGGGGGTGCTCAGACCACAGAGGGGACCCCACAGCACCAGAGCCTGAGGGCCAGGGTCAGCTTCCAGCAGCACAGGAAGCTCCAGGGCTCCATCGGGACCCCTGCCCTGCAGAGCCAGGAGCCCTGGGGCCCACGGAGGTCCCAGGTCTGTTGCATCCCGGCACAGGTGGCCGGCTGGTGTGGTGGCTGAGGGCAGCTGGTCCTGCCCCTTCTGCCCAGCCCTGGGGCACGTCCCTCCCTGCCTCCACCCGGTGTTTCACACGGAGCCTGGTTCTGCTCTCTAGTCCAGAAAGCACAAAGAACGTGGAAACAGGAAAGAACGTGGAAACAGGAAAGAACGTGGAAACAGGAAAAAACGGGGAGCGAAGGGAGGAGACAGAGAGAGCAGGGGCGTGAGCCGGGCCCTCTATAAATACCAGCCGGGGGCGTGTGCTGAGGAAGGAGGCCGGGATCCCCCGCCACCAGGGTGCTGCCTCCTGGGGTGGTTATGTAACCTGGAACCCGCACAGGCTGCAGGCCGGGCCCCGGGGACGTGGAGGCTGGTGGGAGGCCATCCTCAGGAAGAGGCACCTGTGCTCTGGGCACAGGGTGGCTTTGTCACCCCGCCTGGCACTGATGCTCACACAGCGAGGAGTTCCGGGACTGGCGTGGGCATGGGGTACCCCGTCAGGGGGCGGCCCCAGCACACCAGCGATGCCGACGCCAGGAGGGCTGCGGAACCCCCAGCCAGGCTCGTTCTGAGTCACCAGTGACACCTGTGGATGCTGCCTGGAGTGACCCCCAACTCCAGGCCCCAGAACATGGGGGCTCCCTCTCTGCTCCAGGAACCCCTTGCCAGAGCTCAGCCCCACCACACTGGCTCCAGCCACACTGGGCTGAGGTGGTGATCAGGGCCTGCAAAAGCCACCTGCAGCCTCCGGTGGGCAAAGAGAGGACAAGCAAGCCCCAAGCTGACCAGGCACGAGACCCCCCAGCAAGCCCCAAGCTGACCAGGCGCGAGAACCCCCAGCAAGCCCCAAGCTGACCGGGCACGAGACCCCCCAGCAAGCCTCAAGCTGACCAGGCGCGAGACCCCCCAGCAAGCCCCAAGCTGACCAGGCACGAGACCCCCCCCCAGCAAGCCCCAAGCTGACCAGGCGCGAGACCCCCCCCCAGCAAGCCCCAAGCTGACCAGGCACGAGACCCCCCCCCAGCAAGCCCCAAGCTGACCAGGCGCGAGACCCCCCCCCAGCAAGCCCCAAGCTGACCAGGCACAAGACCCCCCCCCAGCAAGCCCCAAGCTGACCAGGCGCGAGACCCCCCCCAGCAAGCCCCAAGCTGACCAGGCACAAGACCCCCCCCCAGCAAGCCCCAAGCTGACCAGGCACAAGACCCCCCCCCAGCAAGCCCCAAGCTGACCAGGTGCGAGACCCCCCCAGCAAGCCCCAAGCTGACCAGGCGCGAGACCCCCCAGCAAGCCCCAAGCTGACCAGGTGCGAGACCCCCCAGCAAGCCCCAAGCTGACCAGGCAGGAGACCCCCCAGCAAGCCCCAAGCTGACCAGGCGCGAGACCCCCCAGCAAGCCCCAAGCTGACCAGGCACGAGACCCCCCAGCAAGCCCCAAGCTGACCAGGCGCGAGACCCCCCCAGCAAGCCCCAATTGACCAGGCACGAGACCCCCCAGCAAGCCCCAAGCTGACCAGGCGCGAGACTCCCCCCAGCAAGCCCCAATTGACCAGGCACGAGACCCCCCAGCAAGCCCCAAGCTGACCAGGCGCGAGACCCCCCCCAGCAAGCCCCAATTGACCAGGCACGAGACCCCCCAGCAAGCCCCAAGCTGACCAGGCGCGAGACCTGCAGGGCCACAGTCAGAGCCCAAAGGCTGAGGAAGAGCCTTCCACGGACCTGGCTCTGGCGACAGCCCAGACTCACACCAAGGCCAGGCCAGGTTCAAATCTAGCGTCTCTGGCCCCTCAGGCCCAGTGCCTCTTGCCATCTGTGTTGGGACACGGTGTCTTGGGTCACCCATGGGAAGGCAGTGTCCTGGGCAGCCCGGTTGGACATGGGGCCGTTGCTCACCCTGGGTGGACCCCTCTCTGCCCAGCGGGGACACCCTTGGTGCCCGTCTGCTTGTGCTCCTCAGCTGAGCCTGGCCTTCCCTGGGCACAGGAAGCACCTGCCACCTCCCGAATCAGGCCCGTGTCCCGCGTCCAAAAGGAAAGGGGGCAGCGGCTGAGGGCCACGCCCAGGGAGAGAGGGTCCCTCCCTACGCAACAGCCACACAGCTCTTCCCACAGGAGCCCCGAGTCCTGGGAGGAACCTGAGCTCTAATTACACGTCCTGGAAAGAAATCCCAGTCTAATTCGGAGTAGAGCAAGAAGCTGTAGTCGGAATGTTCCGTGGAGAGCCGCCTGCCTGAGCTGGGACGTGTTTCTCTGCTCCCCGAGGACCACGACCAGGGAAGCGCCAGGCCGGGGCCACAACAGGGGTGAGGATGCCCAGGGTTTCGGGGTTGTGGGGGCCTGATCTAGCCTGTCTGTGCCCCAGCCCCTCAGCCTGCGCGGTGACAGGGGCGTCCTGCCGGGCCTGGGAGGCAGAGGGCATCAGTGGGGACAGCACCGTGGACAGACGTGTGCAGGGCACAGCCGCGGGGCACAGGAAGCGGAAGGCAGCCTGGGGCGGGTGCCAGACTCTGGAGGTGCCAGCGGGTTTCCTGAGGGCTGGGCCGGAGCTTCCCCAGCTGCACGCGGGTCCCAGCCCGCGCCCTCTCGGCCAGCGCTGCGCCGGCTCAAGGGCAGCGGTCCCCCGCGGCCTCCCCGACCCGCCCAGCGCAGCACGCCCCCCTCACGGCCTCTCCTCTGCCGAGCGCTCCTCAGGGCGCCTGACCCCGCCAGAGGGCACAGGCCAGGGGTGCGTCTGTCTGTCACCCACACGCTGCGTCCCCGTCTGTCTGTCACCCACACGCTGCGTCCCCGACGGCCAGAGCAGGAACTGGAAGGTGGGCGAGGGAGGGGCGGAGGGGAGGCTGGGACAGCTCCCGGTTCAGCCTCTCGCCCCACCAATCCCACCGCTCGGCGGAGGCACACGCTTCTGCCAAACGCAGCAGGAACGTGGCCGTCCACGCAGGCGCGACCCACTGGGACGGGCCTGGGCTGCTGCGGGACAGTCCCCTCTGCCGGCGGCCACTCTCTGTCCCTCCGCTCCGCAGCACAGGCAGGTTGCACAGCCCCAGGGTAAAGGACCGCCCTGACTCCTCCGCCCACCACTGCCCCATTTCTCCGTCCTGCTTTGCGGCAAAACTCCCAGAAAGGCAGGTGCAGCCTGCAGGTGCTCCCCCCAGCCGGCCGGCAGGTGCTCCCCTCACGCCCTCCCCTCACCCCCCGGCCAGCAGGTGCTCCCCTCACGCCCTCCCCTCACGCCCGGCCGGCAGGTGCTCCCCCCGCGCCCTCCCCTCACGCCCGGCCGGCAGATGCTCCCCTCGCGCCCTCCCCTCACGCCCGGCCGGCAGGTGCTCCCTCGCGCCCTCCCCTCACGCCCGGCCGGCAGGTGCTCCCCCCGCGCCCTCCCCTCACGCCCGGCCGGCAGGTGCTCCCCCCGCGCCCTCCCCTCACGCCCGGCCGGCAGGTGCTCCCTCGCGCCCTCCCCTCACGCCCGGCCGGCAGGTGCTCCCCCCGCGCCCTCCCCTCACGCCCGGCCGGCAGGTGCTCCCCCCGCGCCCTCCCCTCACGCCCGGCCGGCAGGTGCTCCCCCCGCGCCCTCCCCTCACGCCCGGCCGGCAGGTGCTCCCCCCGCGCCCTCCCCTCACGCCCGGCCGGCAGGTGCTCCCCCCGCGCCCTCCCCTCACGCCCGGCCGGCAGGTGCTCCTTCGCACCCTCCCCTCACGCCCGGCCGGCAGGTGCTCCCCCCGCGCCCTCCCCTCACGCCCGGCCGGCAGGTGCTCCCCCCGCGCCCTCCCCTCACGCCCGGCCGGCAGGTGCTCCCCCCGCGCCCTCCCCTCACGCCCGGCCGGCAGGTGCTCCCCCGCGCCCTCCCCTCACGCCCGGCCGGCAGGTGCTCCCCCGCGCCCTCCCCTCACCCCCGGCCGGCAGGTGCTCCCCTCGCGCCCTCCCCCCAGGCCCGGCCGGCAGGTGCTCCCCCGCGCCCTCCCCTCACGCCGGGCCGGCCGGCAGGTGCTCCCCCCGCGCCCTCCCCCCAGGCCCGGCCGGCAGGTGCTCCCCCCGCGCCCTCCCCTCACCCCCGGCCGGCAGGTGCTCCCCCGCGCCCTCCCCTCACCCCCGGCCGGCAGGTGCTCCCCTCGCGCCCTACCCTCACGCCCGGCCGGCAGGTGCTCCCCCGCGCCCTCCCCTCACCCCCGGCCGGCAGGTGCTCCCCCGGCGCCCTCCCCTCACGCCCGCCCGGCCGGCAGGTGCTCCCCGGCGCCCTCCCCTCACGCCCGCCCGGCCGGCTCTCCCCACAGGCCGCCGTACAGCTCACTCGCGCCCAGCCAAACGCGCTCCTCCTTAGTGAAACGCCACGTCCATCCGGGCACCTTCCGCTCTCCGCCCGCCGCCCTGGCCAGCTGCAACCCATCACCTCAGGCCCGTGCGTCCGGGGCGGCCTCTCCTCCAACGCCTTCCACCTGGCGATCCCGCCTGGCCTCAGGCGCTGACGTCATCAGCGCGCCTGTGTCCCTCCGGCGGGTGCCGCTGGCTTCTCCCGGCTTCTTCCCCAGACATCTCAACGGCTCATCCGTCCTGTCCTTCAGGTCCCTGCCCACGGTCACCTTAATACCGAGGCCTTCTCTGACCACCCTGCCCCCGCACGCCTCTCCCGCTCTCCATGGGGCGCGAAGCGTGGGGCTCGTGGCCGCCCCTCACCCACCCGCGCACCGAGCGGTGCACACGGTGCGGCCACGGCACTGAGCACTCGATGTGTCTGCGACACAGGTCACGACCTGCCCGTGCGGAGCATGCGCTCTGGGGAGGGGGAGGCAGGGAGAGACCAAGCAGACAGCACACACCAGTGACGCCCGTGACGGGCCGGAGCAGCCGCCTCGCAGCCCGAGAGCACGGCGCAGGCGCACAGGGCAGGCGCGGCCGCTCGGCTCAGCCGTGGCCTCCACACCGGCCGATGCTCGCAAAGCGCTGAGCAAACGAGAGACCAACCGGGGGCCTGGGGGGCGGGGCAGCCGCAGGGCTGGACGGACACGTGGCCGCAGAAGTGAGCAGACGGCACAGCCAGGCGGGAGGACGGACGAGGGACACAGGCGCTGGCCCCTGTCGGCCAGGACCAGCGGCCACCCCTGCCTCCTCCCTGGCCTGAGATGCTCGGGACCGGCCTGGCGTGAGCCGGGCTCGAGCGGCTGGAACCCGCATCTCGAAGTGTCTCTGGCCTGGGCCGCTGTGCGTGGGCAGGGCGGGGGCAGAACCCCCCAGGGCAAGCCGTCCGGCCAGCGCAGGGGTCCTCCTGAAAACCAGGCCAAGTCCACACTGGGGACCAGCCGCTTAGCCCCCACCCTGACCCCAGGGAGTAACAGAGTCCTGGGTGGCCACCTGCAGGCTGACCCAGCTGGGACGACGTTTGCAACAGAGGGTCCAGCGGGGGGGGGGGAGGCACAGCCGCGGTGCCCAGGAAGCCGCCATCACGCACAGGCCGGACCCCTGAGGGGACCCTCCAGCCTGGGAGGGTGGGACCCTGACAGGCCCCTCACTGTCTCCCCAGGGCTGCAGGTGCCCACACAGGTGGATGTGGCCCCGTGCACACTCCAGGCGGGAGTCCTGGAAAGGCAGAGCGGGCGGGCGCCGAGGCCACGGGTCTGCACCCCCCGAGGCAGGGCTGGGGAGGTCCCTGCCTGGGCCTTGGAAACAGAGGGACCCCAGCTGGCCTCTGGGGACTGTGGCTTCACCTCTCCCCGCCAGCCCTCTGAGCACCAATTAAGTAAACCCTAATTAAAAACAGCGAAGTAACAAGAACACCCCCCTCTACCCACAGGGCCCTCAGCTCAGGAGGGTGCAGGGTTGGGGCTCTGCCCTGGGTCCCCAAGGCCCCAGTGAGCTCAGTGCCGCCTGCACCACACACCGGCTCCTCTGTGCCCTCCGCGGCGCTGGGCATGGCCTGGGGGTTCCCGCACAACCAGGGCACAGGGGCGGGGTGGGGGATGGGGGGCAAGCCACAGAGAGAAGAGCCTGGAAGCCTTCAAACCACACCCAGCCTCCCCTGCAGAGACCAACCCAGAGGAGACACCCGAAAGGCAGAAAGGAGGATGAAGGGAGAAAAAGCAAAAACACACTGAAACAGACAATGAGAAAGACGGAAATACAGAGACAAAGAGGGCAGAGAACGTGAACCAGACAACTGGGGGCGGAGAGGGGAGGGGAGAGAGGTGGGAGGGGGGAAGAAGGAAAAACATAAAAAGAGATGAACAGACTGGGACCCTGGGGCCCTCCCGTGGCCCCAGGAAGGTTCCCGCCCTTCGCCACCCGGGCAGAGGGGAAGGGGCTCAGCCCACTTGGAGTCCGAGGCTGGGGCAGCCCCCTCAGCTGCCTCCCTGGGCTCCAGCAGAGGACACTCAGTGGGAGGACGGGGTCCTGCCTCCCCGACCCGGCAACACCCCTTAAGGGACAACAGTTTGTTAATTCCACAGATGCCCGCGGCCCCTCCCTGGTTCCCGCCTCAAGCTGGGCTCCAGAGACCCCGTGAAATAAAACACCACTCTGGTCCCTAGAGGGAGAGGCCGTGTAAACAGCCACATGACGCCTGCTGGGTGTGGGGCGCACCCGGTTCCCCGAGAGGCCATGGGCTCCTCCAGCCCCCTCCCCCCCGCCCAGCCTCCCACAGCATCCTCAGTGGGACAGGTCTCCACGAGGCCAGAGAGCTCCCGTAAGCGCCACCCCGTGCATGCCCCATGGGGCAGGGAGCGGCCAGGACACCAGGCAGGCCTGTGAAGGCCGCCAGGCTGCAGGGCACACAGGGGCCGCCTCCCCACTGCTGTGCGCAGGGCCTGCCACACACAGCTCTGGGGGCCAAGCCTGCCATGGGACCCCCCAGGCCCCAGCCCTGCAAGCTCTGTCCTCGCCCAGCAGAGCTGGCCGCCCGTCAGCAGTGAGAACGGGGCAGGCGCCCCAGGGCGGGGGCGGGGTGGGAGACTGAGCGGCTCATTCAGGAGCCCAGAGGCCATTTAGCTGCCCTCGCCCCTTCCGCCTGCTGGCGACCCTTGGAGTACCAGCCCCTGACCCAGGGGCTTCCACCTCCGCCTCCTCCTCCTCTGCCCTCAGCCCACAGCCCCGCACAGGCACCAGGCACCCGGGGAGGGCTCTGAATGGAGAGTCCTGGACCCCCGGGAAAGACAGGCTGTGTGGGTACCAACCCCCGGCACACACTCCCCCCGAACCAGAGCAGCAGGGCTCAGCCTGGCCTCCAGCCACTGCCAGGGGGCCAGGCAGAGGACCCTAAGGTCCCAAACCACAGATGGAGCCACTGACGCCAGAGCGGGGACAAGGAACACAGCACTCTGCCCGCCCCACCCCACCCGCTGGCAGACTGTCCAGGTCTCCACAGCTGGCAATGACCAGGACCCAGTCACAGAGGAAAATGCGGAAAGGGACACACGGATTAAGCTCCTTCCCGGAGCTAGAAACTGAGACACACGGCCCACAGAGACGCACCCCGGGTGGCACAGAGCTCAGGGCACCTGCCAGGGGCTCCTGGGCAGGAAACAGCTCGAGACACCTGGTGCAGACCGAGTGAGCGCCAGACTGCAGAGCGAGAGGCCCACACCGGGCCGGGCCGTGGAGCCTGGCGGCCGCCCTGCCCACAGACACTGTCAGCAACTTCTCCTGGGGCAGGTCAGCCCCCAGCAGAGACGCAGCACAGGCACCTCTGGGCAGAGGCAGCCCCTCGTCCCACGAGGGGTAGCACGGGGGCGGCCAGTGTGGACACGTGGGCAGACAGCAGGTGCCCCACACAGGTGCACCCAGGCCCTGGCCCACCTACCCGGTGAGGACCACCACGAAGTCCATGACGTTCCAGCCGTTCCGCAGGTAGGAGCCCTTGTGGAAGACAAAGCCCAGGGCGATGATCTTGATCCCGGCCTCGAAGCAGAAGATGCCGATGAAGTAGGGCTCCGTGTCGTCCTGTGGGGAGCACAGGCTCGGGTCACCTGGGCAGCAGTGGCCGGGCGGCAGGCAAGGCACACCTGCTGCCGCACCCACCACGACAGCCCAAGCCTCCCGCCTCCCCCGTGGCCTTCCCGTCACCACGCCCGTTTGCTCTTCCGGCTTCCCTGCTGGACACACCACCGTCCACACAGCAGCAGCATCCCTGCCAGGCCGGGGGTGTCCTCGCGCCCCCCACCCTGGTGTCTCGGTTTCTGCACCACGTCACAGACGGGCCAAGACCCAGCCTGCCAGAACCACACAGCAGGCTTTGCTCACGGGAAGATGATGATCGCAAAGATACTGCCTGCAGGTGCCACAGGTAAGTTTCTCATGCATGAGCCGGGTGACCCCGCAACACCCGCTGTGGCCACCACACTCTAACGAGGAGGGCAGAGGCCACAGGAGCATCTGGGTCTGACCCTGGACTGCAGCCACCAGCAAGGCTGCCTGGACGAAGCTCGGCCTTCCTAGAACCAGGGCCCGGACCCGCTCACGCATTCAGCACACGCGGGATAATGCAACATGCAAATCTTGGTGGGAAAAACTGACACAGAGAAGCAAAACCTCCAGCCCTGACGGCCCTCAAGTGATGCCGCACCTCTTCTGTGAGAGCCCCACGGAGGGGCAGCGCCCCCCGCGGTCCGGCCAGGTGCCGGCTGGAAGGTGGGAGCAAACTGGGGCTCCAGACACCCCCCAGAGGGCGCAGCACCGGCAGGCAAGGTCCCCACGGTGGGACTTTGAGGAAAGGAACTCCAGGTGCAGGGAACAGTGTGAGCAAAGGACTCTTCGTTCTAGATCCTAGAAAGGTCCCTTTCCTCCACCCCATCCGGGCCAGGCCCTCTTGGTGCTGTGCAAAGAACAGCACACAAGGCGGAGCATCCCAGGACTCCACAGAAGGCCCCGCTGGGGAGAGCACCCCAGGGGGCCGGACATGGGCGCCTGCGCTTCAGGCTGCTGCCCAGGACACGGGCGGGGGGAGGCCAGCGTCAAGGGCTCCCCCGAGGGTCTGCCCTCAGCCCGGCCGGTGAGGAGCCCCGACAGCAGGGCCTGGGGAGTGGCCACCAAGGCCAGTGCTGCCACCCACAGCCTGTGCCTTCCTCCCTCGGCCACCCGGCTCCTGAGGGCTCCCCACACCCAGCCTGGACCCCGCCCCCGCCCTGCCGCACTGACTGGTAGAAGCTGCTGGCACCAGGGCGGGCAGCGGAGCCTCACCAGGGCCAGCGCTCCTGTCCTGCGGCCCTGATGCTGACTCACCGCGGGGCGGAGGCCCCTGGAGGGACGCACACACTTTTCTTGGCTCGAGGCTTCTAGTTTAGCTGGGAGGGGCCCCTTTCCCCCGGGGACAGCCGGGCCCAGCAAACAGATCTTCACAGAAAGCTACTGGCTAGAAAAGGAACAGGCCAGACTCCAGGGAAAGACTGGCTGGAGCCAGCAGCTGGGCAGGGGCCCCACCCAGACTCCTCAGCGCCACCCCCCTCCCGCCCTGGCCAGGCTGAGGGCTGGCGTGGGTGCAGCAGCTCCATGCTGGACCACAAGCTGGGGCCCAGCTAATGGCAGCTCCAGCGCTGACGGGTGGGTGGGAAGCAGTGTCCCCAGAGGCAGGGGCCGGGGAGACCCCGCCCTGGCAGACCACTGAGAGGCTGCCTCCGTGCCCCCAGCCCGTCTGCTCCCGGAGAGCAGCACGAGCCTGCCGTCTACCCTGCCACCTTCCAGGGCTGCGCCCGCACGCGCACCGGCCAGGGCAGCTGCACTCTGTCCGTTCTCCCGGCAACTTAGCGTCCAGCCCCGGGAAGTCCCCCCCCCACCATCAGCACCCACGCCTGCCTGGCAGAGCCCACACAGCAGGACAGGCTTGCGCCTCCTGCCTCTGCCCCAGTCGGGCCCCTGGGCCTGTGTCCCTCTGGCCCCACCCCTGCCAGACTTCCTTGGAGACACCACGCCCTGTGGCCTAGCGTTCGAGCTCCCTGCCTGAACCCCCCGTTTCCGCTCTCCACCCTCTTCTCCGGCCTCCAGAGTGGACGGTCCCTGCCGGAACCCAGCAGGCAGCAGGCCCACACCACCAGCAGGACCTGAAGCCCAGAGAAGGCCAGTGATGCCACCAGGCTCTGTGCCCATGTCCCCAACAAGGGGACCCTCTGCCTCTGCCAAGGAGAGACCAGGGCAGCATGGCTTGGGGACTGGCCTCCAAGGAGCTGCCAGGACAGCTGCCACCCCACAGGGACAGGCTGGGCTGTCCACACTCCTCCTCCAGACACCCAGGACACAAACCCCACTCGGCCTTCCGGGCTGTGCACCACACACCTCCTCGTCCCCGGCTGTCCACCCCCTCGCCTTTTCCCGGTGCCCAACTGTGGGCACCCCCGGCACACTCCCTGCTGCACCACGGGGCCTGCGGTGGCCACGTGGCAGGGGAGTTCAGAACTAAAACGCCAGGTCCCACGCTAAGCACTGAACAGGCCTTGTCTCCAGAATCTTTATCTCCAATGGACATTATGGAAGCAGAAGCCAGAGTCGGGGGAGGGAGGATCGGCCTTTGGATGCCCCCCGAGAAAGGCCGTCTCCCTGGGGTCCTCAGGCCCAACGCCTCCTCTCTGGACCCCCACACTGGCTTTCCTCCTCTGCACTCTGAGCTCATAGTCTCAGC
Organism: Eulemur rufifrons; assembly: GCF_041146395.1. Taxonomy (NCBI): domain Eukaryota; kingdom Metazoa; phylum Chordata; class Mammalia; order Primates; family Lemuridae; genus Eulemur; species Eulemur rufifrons. The sequence continues at coordinate 286,443,339 of NC_090989.1, read as the reverse complement.
CCACACTGCACCCAGGCAAGGGAGCCAGGCCAGCGGGGAACTGGGCTGTTAGCCTTTGAAATGGCACTCACCCCCAGAAATACTGCCCTTCCCTCCGATCCAGCCCCTCTAGAGAGCCCCCCTGGCTGGCCTTCAACCTGCTTCCTGCTGAGCTGGGAGGACCGTGGTCGCGCCCCCTACAGAGACCCTGCCCTGGCCCCCTTACTCTCTCGGGCTCTATGCTTCCATGGGGGTGCCCCAGTGGTCCGGGGAGCTCTTGGCAGGAAACTAGAGGTGGGTGGAAATGACTCAGAATGTTTGGGAAGGGGTGCGTCCCACAGGAAGGGGTGGCCCCGCAGGGAAGGGGCTCCAGGCAGGGCCACAGAAGACAATCTGAAGGCAAGGCTCACGGTCCCCAGATCCAGGCCAGGCCACGCCACAGGAGCCAAAGGCCACCACGGCCCTGCAGGGAGCGGCGGGCGACACTCAGAGCCTCAGGCTCCCGACTGCACCATCACGAACGCCCGTTCTCCACCCCAGGGTCAGCACTTAGATTCCTAGATCAAGGCCTAGTGCCACATGCCAGGATGGCTCATTGGAGGTGCAGGGGTGGCTCACAGCACAGGGCAGACGAGGAAGTGGCCTACGTGGTCTCATCCGGGACTGAGTGGACCAGCCAGGCTGTCCCGGCCCTTGAGAGAGGTGTCATCTGCCCCGCTGTGCCCTTTTGCTTGACTGAGAGCGGGGAGCTGCCCAGACGACGGGGCCTGAGGAAGCTGCGCTCAGGCACAGGTGCTAAAGCAGAGCAGTGGCCGAGGTGTCCGCGCCCCCATCCTGCCCGCAGGCCCCGCCGCCAGCACTCACCAGCCGCTCGGACATGGGCGTCTTGTCCCCGTCAGGGAGGTGCTGCTCCAGCGCCAGCACGATGCAGTTGGCGATGATGGTGGCCAGGATCATGTACTCGAACGGAGTGCGAGGGTTAAGGACTGGCTGGGCGGCGCCACGGGGAGGGGAGGCGAGGAGGCTGCGAGAGCCACCGCCAGGCCGTCTCCAGCGGGCGGGAATGAGCGGGTCCGCAGCCCACCCCGGGCGGGCGAGGGCTGGTCTTCCCCACTGCCTGCCCCGTCCCGTCCCCGGGGCGGCCGCGAGGCGGGGCCTCCGCAACCAGGTCGCCAGCCCCTCGGCACGCCCGGGCGCCGTCAGCACCGCGGACAGCGCCTCCGCCCCGGCTGCGCAGAGCCGCCCACCCCAGCGAGACCCGCGGGAGGACCCCGCGCAGGCGCACACTCCTACCTAAAGACACGTAGCCACATGTACCTACACAGGCACGTGAACATACGTGTACCGACCACCCCGAACGCACGCACGCGCGGCACCGGGTTCGTGCTATGCCCGCACACACACGCAAGCACCTGCAGCCAGGCACGCGCATGGGCTCGCGTCCACACGGTGCTCACACCTGCACCGACACGGATTCGCCCTCGGGTGCCCTCCAGGCTGGCCGCGCGCTCTGCAGCGGACAAGGCTGCCCAAGACAAGCGGGCGCAGGGATGAATGAGCCCCGGGCAGAGGGGCTCCGCCCAGCGTCCACCGACTCCCGCCGCCGCCGCCACGGCCGCACACACACGCACACGCACATGCACACGCGGCGCGGAGACGGACCCGCGAGGCCGCCCCGCCCCCTCCTCGCCCAGCGCGGCGTCCCCGAGGCGCCCGTCCCCAGGGCGCACCCTGCTCCCGGCCGCGGAAAGATGGCCACTGCGCGCCGCGCGACCCGCCCGGCCCAGCCCCCAGCCCGGCCGCCGCTCGCAGACCCGGCCCCGGCAGGATATGGCCACTCCGTGATGCGCTTGGCGTATTTGCGGACGACGTTGTCCTCGCTGAAGACGAAGAGCGAGCGGTTGACGGTGAAGCAGTTCTGCTTGACCGGGATGGGGTTGTACAGCGCCATGGTCCGCGCGCGCTGCGCGATCGACTGCTTGTAGAGGACCCGCTGTCCGGGCTGCAGACCCCCGGGGCCCGGGCCGCCCGCCCCGCCGGCCCCGCCGCCCCGGGCCCGCTCCCCGCTCCCGGCGCCCCCATAGCGGCCGCCCAGCTCGTCCCCGAAGCGGACCATGGCTCCCGGGCCCCGCGCGCATCCCCGGCCCGGCGGCCCCGACAGGGAGGGCGCGGGCGCCAGGCGCTCGGAGCGCAGCCGCCGCGGAGCTGCCGGCACCGCACCGGACCTCGCCCGGCCCGGCCGCCGCCGCACCCGGCTCCGCGGCCCCGCGCCACGCCCTATAAGGGGCCGGTCACGTGGCAGCGCCCGGCCAATGCGCGCCGGCGCCGCCCCCAGCCGGTCGCCCCCGCCCCGGGCCCGCCGCGGGTCCGGCAGCCGCCCCGTGCGCCCCCGGCTCCGCGCGCCCGCCGCGCCCGGCCAGCCCTGCGCCCCCAGCGCTCGCCAGGCGCCCCCGCAGCCGGGCGAGGCCGCGAGTCTTCGAGGGCCGCGCCCCGCGCCGAGCCGGGGCTGTCGCCGAGCTGGCTCTGGCTGCCCGATCGCCTCTGGGTGCCGGGGCTCCCACGCTCGGCCCGCACGGACCCCTCGTTCCCCCAGGAGGCATCACCGGGCGCGAGATGCTGCAGCCTGAGCGACAAGGTCGGGCTCCGGCCGCCCCGCCTCACTCCTCCCCGAGGCCCCGTCGCCACTCCCCTCCCCCTCGCTGCAGACCACCTGCCTCCTCCAAGAGGGTGTTGGCTCCGGGACCCTCTCCTGCCATCCTTTGCGTGTCCTCGACGTCCTGGTAGACGACGCTTCCACCCGGGTCCGTCAGGGTTTTGCCGTGCACAGCCCCGTCACAGGGCCCCTCGGTCGTCCGCACTGAATCAGCTCCCGGATCTCAGTCCAGACTCCTTGCTTCTGCCATTCGTTCAGTAAAGATTTAGAGGGAACCTGCTGTTGGCATGCACCGTCTCTCCATCCAGGAGGCCTCCCCTGAGCACCCACCGCATGCCCGGCTCTGTCCTGGAGTTCCCGCCCTGCCTTCGCGCAGCGGACCCGTCTCCACGCGGACCGCAAATCTTACCCAGCGCTCGCCTTTGCGTGAGGCGCGGGGTTCCCAGAATTCGCTTGTCGGCGCCTTCGCCTTCCCGGATCGCAGTCCTGGCGAGTGGCGGAGGAGGCCCAGCGAGGGCCCGGCGCTGCCTCTTCGCCCGCACCAGGAGGGCAAGCAAGGACCACATGCCGGGCCGGCGGCCGCCGGGGGAGCGGACTGCAAGGGAACAAGGCCTCCCGTGATGCTGCGGGAGGCAGGGCAGACCTCCTGCAGGACACGAGGGAACCCCGAGCGCACCTGCCGGCCGAGTCGTGCCGGGTGCCGCCAGGCAGTGGGCGCGAGCGCAGATGCCCCGGTCCGGACGGCGGCTGTGCAGACCAAGGCCTGGGCTCTGCCTTCTGTTCCAAGTGTGACGGGAAGTCTGGAGCAGTGGTCCCCAATCCCCAATTTTCTGGCACCAGGGACTGGTTTCAAGGAAGGCAGTTTTTCCATGGACCGGGTGGGGAGGTGAGGGGGACGGGGGAGCAGAGCTCAGGCGGTGAAGCCAGCCATGGGAGCGGCTGTAAATGCAGACGAAGCTTCGCGCCCTCCCCACCGCTCACCTCCTGCTGCGCAGCCCGGTTCCCGACGTGGCAGGGGTTGGGGACCGCAGGCCTAGAGAATTCTGAGAAGAGGCCTGTGGTCCTCTGGCTGCCGTGTGGAGCACAGATCAAATGGTGTGTACCATTTAGGGTGCATCAGAGGCAAGCACCCCAATTCCAGCAGCAGCTTATGTTAAATACAATACAATTTTAACCTCAGTAAAAAGTCATGAAGTATGCAGTTTCAGGAGCACACAGCGTTTCCAGCTCTCCTCCCTCCCATCATTGCCACATTCTCTTTTTGTCCTTGTACTTACTGCCTCACGGCCAAGGTGGCTGCCATAGCGCAAAGCAGCCCAGCTTTATACCACTGTCTCAAACAGGAAGGAAGGGGCAGACAGAAAAAGGATATCTACATTTAAAAATCAATTTATGATATGCTTTTATAACAAAGAAAAGGTTTCCCAGAAGCTCCCCAGCACACTTCTCTTTAAACTCCCTTAGGCAGACACGGGCCGCATGGCTACCCCTGGCTTTATAAGGGCGGGAAACTGAACAGATGGCAAAGCAGACCAGGCCTGCCTTCGTCTGCTGATGTGGACACAGAGTTGCCCCAAACAAAATCAGGGTTCACTTAGCTCAGAAGGAGGGTGAAGGCTGTGGGGGAGGCTGCCAAGAGAGAAGTGGGGGCCCATGCAGGGGTTCGACAGCAGCCCAGGAGAGAAGTGATGTGGTTTGAATAAGGGGGTCGGGAACAGTGACTCTTCCTTCTGGAGCCAACTGAACTGCTGACACGTTGGACGTGACCTGTGAAGGAAAGATGGAAACCAGCCGGGTGCAGCGCGCACACCTGTGATCCCAGCACTCAGGGAGGCTGAGGCAGGAGGATCACTTGAGCCCAGGAGTTGGAGGCTGCTGTGAGCTGCGACGGCGCCACTGCACTCCAGCCTGGGTGACAGAGCGAGACCCTCTCCAAAAAATAAAAAAGAACTAAACATTTTTAAAAAAGAGAAAGATAGGAACAGATTCTTAGCTTGTGGCCTGAACAGCTGTGTGGACCGGGGTGCCCTCTACGGAGAGGAGGAAGGCGAAGGGAAGAGCGTGTCAGTCACAGGCTGGAAATCAGGGATGGCTTGTTTGGCACAGGGTGGAGGTGTGGTGTGGGCAGCCAGAGGATGAGCCCCAGTGGGAGTCTCGATCTGGAGGCTGTGCTGACCCCACGTTCCCGCTCCAGCCCTCTCCACCCCTGCCCACTCTGCCCTGCGCCTCTGGGGCTGGCCTGTGTAGACCACACCAGTGTGCACCCCACCCCCCCACTGGCCTCTGGTTCCTGGTTGTGCACCAAGAGGCACTCGAGGGTATGTACCCCGGCTCCTCCGCTGGGTCGCCAAGCCTCAGCCAGGCCCCAGCCCCAGCCGGGCACCCGCCCTTCTCCCCTCTCCTGCCAGGCTCGGCTCCTGCCCCCTGGCCCTGGTTCCGCAGGCCTGGGTGGCAGCAGGTGGGCGTTAGGAGCCCTTCCCTTGAGGCTCCCCTGCACCCTGCGCAAACCACGACGGAGTCCCTTCAAGCGTCACACGGCCTGACACAGAGGGCATCGTCACCGAGGGAGGTGCAGACAGACAGGGTCCAGGGGCCATGCACCAAGAATCCGGCTGTGCCAAGGAGCAGCCGGAGCAGTGGAGGGGCTGGAGCGGCCAGTGTCTGGGAGCCAAGGGAGGGGCGCGCCTGGGGGGGTCTGGGGACGTGGGGCCCACGTGCAAGTGCCAGAGGAGGGAGGCGTCTCCCCAGAGGAGCGGGAACGGCCGCGTGGAGCGAGTGAAGAGAGCGAGCCGCGGGCAGCACTTAGCTTACAGCAGGTGTAGACAGCTTGTCCAGTGAGTTTTTCTGCAAAGAGGAGCAGAGACCTGGAACAACGGCTAAAGCAAGATGTGGCATTAAGAGAGTTTTGTGTTTTTAAAGATGGAATATTATTGGGCTTTGCATGCTGATGGCAATGACTCAACAGAAAGAAAACTGCTGATGCAAGAGAAAGAACGTACTGCCCGGTCTGGGCAAGAGGGCGCGGGGCGCGGGCAGCAGGAAGGAAAGCAGCTCTCACGGCTGCAGGCCCGGGGGGCGTCGATGCATGTGGGGAGCACGAGGACCGGGAAGTAGGAAACGAGACGACCAACTGCGAGGGAGGGAGAAGAGGGCTGGAAACGCCCACCCCCGGCCGTGGGAAGGGAACCCGTGAGAGAAGGGCCGTGGCACTGCCCGGCGGCGCCAAGGCTGGGCTCCCGGCAGCACGTCCTGCACCAGAGGCCGCGTGTGGGTCGGCACCAGGCGAGCCTGTCGTGCCCGAGGAGCCCACTGTCCCTCCGGGACCCTCCAGATCACTTGTCCACACCCTTCCCCAGCCTCCCTCTCCGTGACCTCAGCTCTCCCGCAGCAGCACCCTGCCCAGCCCTCGCCCTCCACGCGCTGGCAAATTCCCACCTGGGACCTCGGGAGACACATCCCCCAGGCTCCAGCTGCCGGGGAAGGTCACACGCTGGACAGCCTGGTGCCACCATGGCCCCCCAGGAAGCCCTCCAGGGCTCCTGCGTTGGCTGCTGCCCTTGTGCCTGGCGCTGGTGGCTGTGACCACACCCCGCTGTCCTGGAAGCCCAGCCGCCTTCTGCCCACGAAGGGAGGGGCTTCGTCTCACCTGTTCCCCGCTGCACCTGCAGCGCCGCCCCTCCGGCCGCTGTGTGTGGTGTCCTCTTACGGGAAGAGGAGAGGGAGAACGACAAGCAAGTTTTTCTTTACTATATAATTAAGGTGTAATTTAAAAAATAATAAAGGGTGCTAGTGGCTCTGTGGAGGAGGCAGGGGACCCCTGCACCTCCGGCGTGTCCCTGGCCCCGCAGCGTTCAGACGCTGTGCGGCCCCTCCCAGAACCCGCTTCTCAGAAGCCGTCTCGTCCCTCCAGCACGATCCCTACCAGAACTTGCTCCGGCGTCCGCGAAATCGACGGACGGATCCTGAAGTTCGCGGGAAACTCAAGGGACCCAGAAGAGCCAGAACAATCTCTGAGAACACAGCTGGGGGGACTCACACGGCTCGTTTCAAAGTCAGGACAGCACTGGGTGACAACAGTGGAGTGTGGGCACCCGGACAGACCCACAGACCAGCGGGCGGCACTGAGGGTCCGGACACAAACGTCTGTGGGCATCTGACCTCTCTTCCCCTCAACTTTATTTTTATATTCAACCAAGGGTTTGCTTCTTTCACCCAAACCATGCTTTATGTGATCAAATTCAAGAATGTGGTCTCATTTTGTATGTTCCACGTTGCAATATAATCTAAATAGCTACACAGATGTCAGTGAAGGATGTAGATTGAACAACCAGGACTGGATGGGTCTCATGGACAAGTCAGGAGGCATTTTGCATTAGTTCCTAAACTTGGGAAACTCACTGAATTCTTTTTTCTCAATTTTTTATTGTTAAAACACACATAACATAAAATCAACCACCTTAACCATTTTTTTTTTTTTTAATTTTTGAGACAGGGTCTTGCTCTGTGGCCCCAGCTAGAGTGCCGTGGCGTCATCACAGCTCACTGCAGCCTCTAACTCCTGGGCTCAAGTGATCCTCCTGCCTCAGCCTCCCTAGTAGCTGGGACTACAGGCACATGCCACCACCATGCCTGGCTAATTTTTCTATTTTTTGTAGAGACGGGGTCTCGTGCTTTCCAGGCTGGTTTGAACTGGCCTCAAGCAATTCTCCTGCCTCGGCCTCCCAAAGTGCTGGGATTACAGGCGTGAGCCACCACACCCAGCCCAAGTTAACCATTTTTAAGTGTAAAGTTCAGTGGTATTAAATACATTCATAATGTTGTATGACAATCACCACCATCCAGCTCCCCAATTTTTCATCTTGTAAAACGGAAACTCTAGACCCATTAAACTATTAAGTCCCCGTCCCCCCGCCCCTGCCACCACCATTCCACTGTCTGTCTCTATGATTGTGACTACGCTAAGTACCTCCTATCTGTGGAATCACACAGCATTTTTTTTTCTTTGTGACTGGCTTGTTCCTCTTAGGTGCCCTCAAGTTGCGCCCAGGCTGACACGTATTGCAGAATCTCCTTTGTAAAGGCTGAGGAATGTTCCACTGCGTGTATACACAACGTTTTGCCCCTCCGTTCATCTGTCCGTGGACACGTGGGTTGCTTCCATGTTTAGCTGTTGTGCGTGACGCTGCTGTTGACATGGGTGCGTTTATCTCTTTGAGACCCGTTTTCAATTGTTTGGGGATATACCCAGAAATGGAATAGATGGAGTATACGGTCATTGCATTTTTAATTGTTTTAGGAACCGTCATAGTTTCCCACGGTGTCTGTTCCACCTGACATTCCCACCAACAGTGCCCAGGGTTCCAGTTTCTCCACATCCTCTCCAACACTTGGCCATTTTCTTGCTTATAGCCATACTAGTGGGTGTAATTATCCCATTGTAGTTTTTATGTTTGTTCGTTCTTTGGTTTTTTAGAGACGGCGTCTCACTATGTTGCCCAGGCTGGCCTTGAGCTCCTAGGCTCAAGTGGTCCTCCTGCCTCACCCTCCCAAGTAGCTGAGACTACAGGCGCCATTATAGTTTTGATTTGCATTTCCCTGATAACTAATGATGTTGAGCATCTTTTCATGTGCTTGTTATATGGCCGACTGATTTTTGACAATGGTGCCTAGACCATTTGACAGGGAGAAATAGTCTCTTCAACAAATGGTGCTAAAACAACTGGATGTCCACCGATACCTTACATGGATCCAGACCTGAAGGGTGGGTAAGACTTAAATAGTTCAGAGCTAAAACTATAAAACTATTGGAAGAAAACCAAGGTGTAATGTTGGACCAGGCAGCAGTTTCTTCAATATGGCACCAAAAACACAAGCAACAACAGAAACAATAGATAAAATGGACTTCATAAAAATCAAAATCCTCTGCGGTTTAAAAGAAACCATCAAAAGTGACAAGACAACCTATGGAATGGGAGAAAACGTTAATATTTGTAAATCATATATCTGATACCAGACCCGTATCTGGAACATAAGAAGAACTTCTACCTCTCAGTAAGAAGACAGCTCAATTTTAACACAGGCAAAGGGCTTGACGGGAGATTTCCCCAAAGAAGATACACTGACGGCCAGTAAGTACACAGAGGTGCCCGGCCTCACTTGTTAGCAGGGACGCAGATCAAAACCGCCAGGAGATACCTTCCCACCCGCCAGGGTCGCCATCGCCAGGAAGATGCACAAGGTGAGTGTCCGTGAGGGTGTGGAGGAGTCAGAACCGTCACACACTGCCAGTGGGGGTGGAAACCGGGGCAGTCACGTTGGGTGACCTTCTGGCAGTTTCTTCCAAAGGTTAAACACAGAGTTACCCCAGGAGCCAGCAACTCCACCTCCAGGTGTGTGTGTCCAAGGAGGTGGCAACAGGCGTCCGCACCACCACGGCCACGTGAATGTTTGCAGCAGCGTTACTCACCAGAACCAAAAAGCGGAAACAACCCAAACGCCTGTCGCCGGATGGTGAATAAACAAAACGTGGGCCACGTATACAGTGGGATATTATTTGGCCATGAAAATGGATGCATTGGTGCATGCTACAGAGGGAATAAACCTTGAACACAGGCTGCGTGGCCGGAGCCAGGCATGACAGCCACACTGCCGTGTGACATGTCTGGATCGGGCAGGTCTGTATTTATTAATCGATTAACAGGGCGGCGGGTGCTCCGTGAGGAGTAACAGCCAGGGGTACAGGGTTTCTTTGGGGACAATGACAACGTTCTACAGTGGACTGTCCTGATGGTGGCACGTAACTGTGAAGATACTAACAGCCGTTGAACGGTATGCTGGAACACGGTGAATTACACGGTACATCATATCTCAGAAAAGCTGTTACAAAAAAAGAAAGAAACCAGTGACAAAACGAGTAACAAGCTACAGATTAAAAATAATAATAATTGCCATTTAAAGCAAAAATAATACCAATATCTTGGTGGAAAACCATACGGAGTAAAACGTGTGACAATGTCACAAAGTTTGGGGGATGGGACAATTCTGCTGTGAAGCTCTTGCATTGCGTGTACGGCGGTGTGACATTGACGGTCAGTAAATCCCAGAGCAAGGACTGGAACACAGAACACCAGGGTCTGGCTGGCAAGCCGGCAGAAGAGGCAAAATGGGTTGTGAAAATATGCTCAGTTGATACAAAGGAGGCAGAAAAAGAATGAACAAAGAACAGATGCGATAAACACAAAATAAATAGCAGAGGGGTAGATTTAATCTTAGAGAACCGGCGGGTTCTGGACTGAGGTGCAGGGAAGGCACCGAGGAGCCGGGGCAGGGCGGGGACTCGTTCATGCTGGAAGCCACATTAATTTAGCTGTAATCAAATAAGGCCACAGTCAAGAAACTTCAATTAGATATACTTAAAAAGGCACATTATTTTGTAGAACTCTAATATGTACTTAGTAATTTCAAAAAATGGAAACTGTTAATTTTAAAGTTAACTAATCTTTTAGTGACTTTGTTGCGTCTGCTTTTTGTTGGAAAGCATTTGAATGTCTGGTTGCAGCGTGGAGGTCGGGGTTTCACTTGATCCTCTAGATGGGCGTCTTGATCTGAGTGAGTTAGGAGAATGTAGATTCGCAGCAATCAGTGGCTGAAAACCAAGAGCATTTTTCCGGCATGTTCCTGGAGGTGTGGGTATTCCACTGCATTTTTCCACATTTGGATCTTTCTTAGCATCAAACAATGACTTAAATACCATCTACTGAGAGCTCAATCAATTCCATCTGTAGTTCTTTAGGTGCCTTGGTGATATCAACTGGGTGAGGCTGAAATGCTAATTTGGGTGTGATGTCATGGTTCTCAAAGTCAGTGAACCTTTCATTGTATTCTCCAATTAATATTAATAGGGCTGTAACAGCTGTGTATTCTTCACACGATTCGCATATATCATCCTGCTCATCAATAACCTTTGCTAACTGGGGAAAATGTTCATCCGAAATTTCCTTTTGAAGAAGAAGTATTTTGAAAAAGATAGCTTTTTTCAAAATGCTTGGATTTTTAGCCACATATCATACATAGACTTAGTTCTACCTGGCAAAGAAATAGTCAAGTCGTTTTGATTTGACATCATATCACACAGAAATGCTGCATTCCTATAGAAATCTTCTTTCAATAATTCGCATCGCTGATGCTGTTCTTCATAAAATTTAACTATCAGTTCTCACAGAGATAAAATTTTGGCCGACACCTGTCCATGCAATAGGTGATATGGCAAATCCACACTGAATACCTCATTGTTCAACTTTACCATGTTATGAAGCTGACAATGCCATGTTGCATTTGTGTGAATACAGTTAATACTTACAACTTTTTGCAACGTGTCACTTAAAATAGCAGCTTTAGCGCAGAGATTTTGTTGATGCAGGTTACAATGAAAAGAAATGAGAGCATCTGGATCTGTTAAAACTTTTTTAATCTGTGCAATAAACGCTTCATGTTTTCCTGTCAACTCACCAAATTTACCAAATTCAGTCCCACTTCACATTTATCTTGAAAGTTGTTGAAGGTATCTATTTCCCGTGTTCTGTTCGCAAGAGTACCCAAAGCAAGCAACTCTTCGTTAAATCTTCTTCTGTTATGACCCGAATGAAGTATAAAACCTGCCCGAGTCAGTAGTAACAATCGATTCATCCAAAGCGACTGAATAATACGTATCTTCCTTTTGAAGTGTTGCATGAAGTTTTCTGCTGAGTTGAAGGCTAATTCATGCTGCCGATCAGTTATGGTTCTCCGTGAAAGAGGCAGTTGTTTGCACTTTGAAACGTTATTGGGGTCTAAGCATCCTACAACTTGGACAGTGCATTCTTTCACAGTTCCTGCATCACTGAATGGCTTCCCTTTTTTCCCCAAGTACATAAGCTACTTTATAAGTCGCTTCAGTGGCATTATTTCCAGGTCTTACTGCTGCTTGAAAGAATTGTCTTTGCTTTTGCTTTTCATCTTTTAATTTCTGCACTACAATCTTTTGTGCCTTTCCCTCTAATTTAAAATATTTGTGGTCCTTATGAGTGTTATATGCTGATGAACATTGAATTTCTTTAATCGTGATGTTGCGGTATCACACAGCAAGCAAATCATCTTTAGCAGGAGCAAGATAATATTGCAATTCCCTATCCTCATTTAAAAATCTGTTTTCTTCCTTCAGCGTTCTCTTGGTCTTCTTTGACATGCTGAACTCTTAAGCAGATAGAATTAAAAAATACTGTCGAGCTGTGCAACTATTCACAAATTCCACTTCAAACAGAAACACAGTGCACCCTTGGCAAAAGCTGATAACAGACTGGCGTGCTCGACCCCCATGAACCCTCGCCAGCCGGCGTCGCTCGCGGTGACGCCAGTCAGGGCGGGGAAGTTAGAACCAAACCATGCGCACAGCCGCCGTCAGTGTACCCTCATGGCTGCTGACGTTCATTGTGCCAGTCACTCTGGGAGGATTATTTTGTTGAAACTTATTTTATTCTTTGGTATTTTAAATACATTCATCTTAAAAATAAAATAAAAATATAAAAGACAAAAATGTATTAATAAAAATAAAAGGATTTGTTTTGTAAAATTTGGATTCACTCAAAAGGCTGCACCTAAGGACCTAGAAGGTCACATGTGGCCTTAAGGCTGCGGGGTCCCCACCCCCGCCTGGAACATTCTGTTGTGCCGTAGAGTAAGTCTGTGCTCAGTGAACGGTCCCGGGAGGTGCCCAGGAGCCAAAGCTCGGGCGATTTCGGCACCCAAATAAGTAATGACAGCAACAGATTATAACCCACCGAATGAAACAGAAAAACACGAGTCCACAGCCACACAGTAGGATGTTTGGGAAGTGCGGGCTCTTCACAGAGGCTTGAAGTACTTCCTCCGCAAGCTACTTATTAATTACAATGGAAAACAAACTTTGCAATGGAAAAAGCCGGCAGACTCTCTTAATCAAATAATTCATATAAATAATAACAATTTGATTAAATTAATCGAACAATTAAAGTTCACATTATCAATAAATGGACCAGAGCCAAATTGTGGGCCACCCAATGGGACACACGGGAGCAGCGGTGGCCCCGCCAGCACCGCGCAGGCCTGAGTCTGAGGACAGACACACGTGCAGACTGCAAGACGACCAACCAGCCACCTTCAAAGCCATCACGGCCACGACCGTCAGGGACGGAGACTGTTCCCATCGGGGTAACCAAGGAGACGCAGCAACCGAGTGCCACACGTGGTGCTGACCCAGCCCGTCTGCCACGCAGGGAGTGACGAGGACAAGCAGTGAAGCTGCACGGTCTGTGGCCCGGCCATGGACAGGCACCGCCAACGCCGACATGGCCCGCGAGGCTGTGGGTGGCCCTGCTTGCGGGAACGTTCACCGAACCACGGGAGAATGTTGGGCACACGTTGGCGATTTACTCTTCAATAGTAGCTCAGAGAGAAAAGCAGGTCCTGTGTTGTACCTGCAGCTTTCGGCAAGCTGGAGATCGTTTCAAAGCGTGAAGACACGTGTTCAGCTGGAGAAGCCAGAGACAATGAAGCACAGGCTTTAGGATCCTGATGACAGAAAATTCTAGGGCAGCAGCCGTTAACCACAGCGACGGGAGCAGAGCAGCGTCTCCGGGGGTTCAGGGCTGGCTACACAGGGACACCAGGGAACTTTCTGGAGTAATAAAAATGTCCTCTGTGTCTTAATTGTGATGGTGGTTACGTGGTGTATATGTTTACCTAAACTCATCAAACACTGAACTGGGTGCCTTTCACGACATGTAAATGATGTCTCAATAAAGTTGAATTATAAGGTTAAAAAAATGCCAGGTACAGTGGCTCACGCCTATAATCCCAGCACTTTGGGAGGCTGAGGCAGGAGGATCCCTTTAGGCCAGGAGTTTGAGATCAGCCTGGGAAACATAGAAAGACCCTGTGTCTTAAAAAAAAAAAAAAAAAAATTAGCTGAGCATGGTGACATGAGCCTGCAGTCCCAGCTACGTGGGAGGCTGAGGCAGGAGGATCGCTTGAGCCCAGGAGTGTGAGGCTGCTGTGAGCTGTGATGATGCCACTGCACTCTAGCCTGGGTGACAGAGCGAGACCCCATCTCTAGAAAAAACAAAATAAAAGGTTGAAAAATAATCACATCAGGTATTTCTGTAGATGTTGACATGGAGATTCTAAAATCTGTATAAAAATACAAAGGACACACGAAAGTCACAACAGCCAAATATTCACCCTTAGGAAAAGTTGGGGGACTCACACTACCCATGATTTTGATACTTAAAGTCGTGATCATAAAGACAGACAATAGACTGACGGGACCACACAGTCCAGATACTGACCCAAGGACAGAGAGAATGGAACAGAACAGTGCAGACTCTGTCCAAGGCCGCGTGCTCGTATTAATGATGTTCTGTAAAGAGCCTGTTCAATTCAACTGGGGAAAAGTCTCTAAAAGGTCACTTAGCAGATGAGGCTGGAACGACTGGACGTCCACATGAAAGACGACCTCTTGATCTCCACTCCGCTCACAAAAATACATCCTAGATGGATCACACACCGACCCAAAATCTAAAACCATAATGCTTTAGAAGAAAAGAGAGTATCTTCCCAAGTTGAAAAGACACATTCCTATTTCCTTCTACAGCATTATTTCAAAGACACCTTTGGTAGAGAAAGTCTTAATTAAAAAAGATGATAAAAGATAAAGTGCACTTGGTCGTACCTGGAACGGACACTCACTGCTCCGAGGATGTGAGGCGGCCCAGCGCACCCACGTGACCGGCACAAACGCACGTTGCCAGCCACAGCGGCACGTGTGACTCACCATGTGACTCAGCAAGTCTATTTCTAGGAATTTATCCTCGACAACCCAAGACATGTCCACACAAAAAGGCCTGTACGAGAATGTTCATGGCAGCTTTATTGATAATAGCTCCAAATTGGAAATAACCCAAACATATATGCATAAGAGAACGGTTAAACAAACTTCGTATGTTCCTAGGATGCAGTTCTCTCCAGCGATAAGAAAGGACCAGTGTACCGTGCTCCACGCAGCGAGAGCCGCAGCAGCTGAGCAAGAGAAGGCAGGACAAGGAGGAGGGGCCTGTGGCACGCTGCAGGTTCCACACACATGGCGTGAGGTAGAACAGGCAAAACCAACTGATGGTGGAAGGAATCGGATGGGGGGGGGGTGCCCCTGCAGGCAGGGACGGACTGGGAAGGAACAGGCATGTCCTGGGGGCTGGAAACATGTGTATCTTGGTAAGTGGTGGATTATGGGGCAAAGGCCTTTGTCCACGCACATTGAGCTGCGCTTACAGGATCCGTGCATTTCACTCGATGTAACCTATGCCTCAACAAAAAAACTTAAATTTATATTTCACACCATACACAACAAATACATTCCACCTGGATTTAAGAGCAAAACTTAAAAATAAAATACTAGAACCAGTGCTGGAGGACTTTTTTATAATCTAGAGGTGCAGAAGGCCTTTCTAATTATAATAATCAGAAGTCACAAGACAGATTTTGCCACATAAAAATTTTAAATTCGGCATACATATGAAACTACAGGCCGGGCGCGGTGGCTCACGCCTGTAATCCTAGCACTCTGGGAGGCCGAGGTGGGCGGATCGTTTGAGCTTAGGAGTTCGAGACCAGCCTGAGCAAGAGCAAGACCCCACCTCTACTAAAAATAGAAAGAAATTATATGGACAGCTAAAAATATATATAGAAAAAATTAGCCGGGCATGGTGGCGCATGCCTGTAGTCCCAGCTACTCGGGAGGCTGAGACAGGAGGATCGCTTGAGCTCAGGAGTTTGAGGTTGCTGTGAGCTAGGCTGACGCCACGGCACTCACTCTAGCCTGGGCAACAGAGTGAGACTCTGTCTCAAAAAAAAAAAAAAATAAAAAAATATAAAAAAATATAAAAAATAGTAAAATAAAAAAAAAAAATAAAAAAAAAAATGACAAAACAAAAAAAAAAAAGAAAAAAAAAAGAAAAAAAAAAACAAAACAAAACAAAAAAAAAATATAAAAAATATAACATATGAAACTACAATATATAAAGAGCTCATAGAAATCAATAACAAAAATAGTAAGCAGCACAATAGCATTTTTGCACTAAGGCAATTTGCGTAAGAGGAAAGGCCAATCTGTAATAAATATAAAGAGACACTCAGTTTTATCAATAATAAAACTGCAAAATAACTCAGTAAAGTGTAATTTTTCCTCTAGACAAGGAGAACAAGTAAGAAGCATAACATTGCTCTCAGTGCAGGATGTGGGGCAATGAGTAATGCCGGAGAGGCAAACACTGGCGCGCATTTTGGGCTCGGCATTCTGGTGGCAGAGCCCCGGGGCGCGGCGTGCGCCCTCGACCCCTTCCCTGAGAAGGTAAGTGCGCAAGCGGAACGACGCTGTGCCGGATCCTTCTTCACAACGTTGTTTCCACAAGGAAAAAGTGAAACGGCCCCAGGCGCGTCGGCAGCTTCTGCCGCGGTGGCACCGAAAGGCCAGAGCCCGGTGCGCGTCCTCACCGAGCGAACACGCAGCTGCAGGATTGGCGCCGCCTGCCAGGTGTGGTGCGTTACCCAGGACGGGGGCAGGCGAGGCCGAGGAGGGGGATTTCTGGCGGGTTCCATTTTCTTTTTCCAGTTCTTATGTGTTGAGCTTTGGCAATTAACAGGTGTGACTTGCATAGAAATCTGGGCAACCCATGTGACTGGGTGACCTCTGCTCACGCACCAGCCATGTTTCGGCAGCTGCCCCTCTGCAGGGAGAGCCCTGCACGCCTAAGGAAGGGGAGCCAGGGGCCCAGACCCTGCCCAGCTGCCCCGAGCTCACACTCCCAGGGACAGCGGAGCCTGGCCGGTGGCTGGGCCCCATCCCCTGACCTCGGGGACCATGTTGCCCTCAGGCTGTCCCAGTAAAGGGAGGTGCTGCGCAGGAGGCCCTGGGTCCCTCAAGCCTGCGCTGGCTGTGCCAGGAGCTGGGGCACAAGGGACCATCGTGAGGGGGGCCCCGCACCCCTGGCCTCCCTGGCTGGGGTCCCTAGGGCTCCACGGGGTCCCATCGCAGCCCTGGTCACTATGGGTGTCTAGTGTGGGCAGACCCTCACCCCAACGGGCTCAGGCCTCCCCGCCTGACCCCCAAGCCCACTTTTCTTTCACAGACCACAGCCTGGCCCAGGACAAGGATGTGGGGTGCTCTCTGCCTAGGTGGGCTGAGAACCTTCTGGAAACAAGGAGCCTATATTCACAGCCTTGCCCAGGTGAAGGTTCCCAGCTGTTACAGGAACTTGAGAATGAGCCTCCATGGGTTTTAGATTTTTATGTATCCAAAGGAGGAAAAAGAAACATAGAGAGGGAAGGGAAGGCCCTGCTCAGCACCCCCGGGCCCCGCATGGCTCCCACCTGCTTGTCCCCACACGGGGAGCCATCGTCCTTGTTCAGAGCCGTGGTCCGAAGATGCCACACTGCTGGAGCAGGGACGTCCCCGGCGTCTGATGAGGAATGAGGTGGTCACTGTGGAGCCGTCCAGGACCAGGGGAGTCAGGTTCCTGGGGGGGCCCAGCAGTGGGGGCCCCCATGGCTGGCCCTCCTGTCACCCCTTAGGTTTGCGACTGGCCTCATGCAACAAATACTGCGGGTACACCCAGCACCTGGGACAGGACACGATGCAAACCGTGGTCGCCTGCCAGCCAGCGCCGTCCTGAGGGGCTGGAGGGGGGCTGTGTCCGCTGCTCCCCTCCCCCAGAGCCGGCAGGGCCTACATTCCAGCCCCAGGTGGGCCCTCAGCTACCTCTCGCCACTGCTTCCGGCATGAGCTGAGCTGCTGGCCCCGCCTCCCTGAACCCCCCCCCCGCCCGCCCCCCCCCCTTCTGGGCTCAGCTGGGCCCGCCTCGTGCACTGGGAGTGAGAGGCCAGAAGCTCCTGCGTGCCGAGGTGCCAGTGGTCAAAGTGGCCGCCACCGAGGTCCAGCATTGCCCTGTGCAGACCGGTCACACCTGTCCTGGGCCCTCCTGCTCATCCCCTGTGCAGCTGCCGAGTGCCCCGGGTCACCCACCTGTCAGCCCGGCGTGTGGCAGGGCGCCCTGCTTGGCCTTCTACTGACACAGCGCAAGACTGCTGTTACCATCCCAGGCAACCGTCTAAAAGCAACTGAATGAATTCTGTGTATTGAAACATGGAGCATTTCAGCCATTTTTTGTTGAGTTTACCAGCTCTCCAGCCCAACCCGGAGAACACAGCAGGGGGCAGGTTTGGGCCCACGGGTCCCTGTGGAGGGCAGAGGTCACGGCCCAGCCTCACTGCACGAAACGCAGGGCTGACCTGGGATGTGAGGACTCACCTGGTGCTGCCCCCCCAGCTTCCAGGACGACGCCCGGACCTGAGCACCTGGCGCTGGACACACACTGTCACACGTGCACACACACTCTCACACGGACACACACACGTGAACTGAACACACATGCGAGCACACAGACATAGACATTCATGCACTCAAGCACACGCATGAACTCAACACACATGCAATCAAATGCCCACGCACACATGCACTCACACGGCCACGGACCCAGGAGCTCACGTGCATGCATGTACTAATGTGCACACACGACGCAGTCACACGGACACACACACTCGAGACACACCCACAGGCCCCACCAACACGCCTGGGTGTCCCCTCCTCAGGGGGCGACGCCAGGCCGTGGGGGAGACCTGAGCCTGGCCGCCTGCCCGGGCCTGTGCGTGCGTGAGTGCGGCCCCACGCGGGAGGCGCAGGGTTCTGAAGAGCCCGGCTGAGACATGGTGCCATAAGAAAAGCCTCATTTAAAGTACTTCTTTTTTTTTATTGATTTCATTGAAAACAGAACAAGAAATGGTCGGAGCCAAAAGATTGCTCTTAAAACCGTCAAAACATTTTAACAGAAAAAAATAAACATGGCTGCATTATGAATGTTTTAGAAGAGTCGCACAAAAAAACCCCACTGTTACTGCACTAATTACAGTATTTAAAAAGGTATATGCCAAAAAAAAAGAGTATGACCTGCCTGGCCATCACACAAAAGGTGACGGCAAATTTATTCACACTACAAGACTAATATTTTAAAAAAAGTTTTTTTTCCTGCATTTTATTCTAAAATCACTTTGTTCTCTTTATACAGTTGATAGTTTATTTTCACGTGGTGAGTAGAAACCACACCAGAATCAGCACCGTTGTCTGTGTTTTGTGTTTATTTTTTGTTTGTCCTAATGTTCATAATGGTAGAAAATAAATCAGTTTATGCATCATCATAGCATGTGGCTTAAAAAAACTCAACAGAAGGTGCCAGCATCAGCAAAACTGGCGGGCCGGTGCGGGTCCGCCTGCACCCACCAAACCACTTTCTTGAAAAGAAATGTCAGTTAGAGGTTTGATATATAGGACTAGATATAGGATTCCTTTAAAAAGCAAACCCACGTTTTCTCCAAAGTTAGTGGTGGGCTCGGCCCCCGACCTCTCCACGGCCGCGGCGGGAGAGGCGTCCTCTGTGCGGCACCCAGGAACCCGCACCGCCGCGCGGGCGCAGGCGCGGGCAGGCGGCCTAACGGAGGAGCTTGCAGCGACGGCGGCTTCGGCAGGAACAGTCTGGTCCGGACGGGAGAACACACCGGCCCGGTGGGGGGCAGGGACCTCGGAGATCAGAGGGAGAAACAAGGTACTTTGCGACAGCAAAGCCACCATCAGACTCACGTGGTTACGCCGACGTGGAATCCCAGCGTCTTCCAAAGGTGCACGGCAGTCCCGGGTGTCCGTCCGGCCTGAGCCCTGGCCCAGATGCGAGGCCTGAGGCCCGGGAGGCTGCCGGGAGGCGTCCACACCCGCCCGCAGGCCGCCAAGCCCGGGACTTGCCGCCTCGCCCCTGACCCCTCCGGGAGTCAGCGGCACAGCCCCTAAAGCAGGACCTCTCGGCGACAGGTGCAGAGTCCCCTCCTCTCTCAACCGCGATCCGACAGCGGCTCCTGAGCCCCGCTGGCCCCGGCGTCTCATAGAGGGTCGGCGGCGGCGGCAGAGCTGGTGTCCGGCAGGCCGTTCTCCTGGGCGTCCTGGGCCGCGCTGGCCTGTCGCTGGGCCAGGGCCGCGCTCGAGTGCCGGCACTTGGGGGACCCGCAGCGGCAGCTGAAGAGCTTGCCCTTGATGTCCCAGAAGCGCTCCCCGTAGTCGAACCTGGGGACGGAACAGAGCCCCGATGGCACCAGCGCCTCCCAGACAAACCGAGCCGAGGCTGAAGCCTCCCCGCCGCGATCGAAGCCGCCGGAAGCCCCAGCGCGAAGCTGCGCGGGCAGCAGCGCGCACGGCCGACCGCCCTCCCGCCGGGCTGCCCGGCCTACGAACCCCAGCTGCTCCCCGGCCTCGATCCGGCGCGTGCTGAAGAAGGCGATCCTGGGGAAGCGCAGGTCCTGGTGGGACATGAACACGCGCACGGGCACCAGGTTGGGCTCGCAGTGGTGGTTGATGAAGCGGCTGACGTTGCCGTAGAAGCGCGCGTCGATGCAGTAGACCTCCCCGTCCTGCGGACACACAGCGCGGGGCTGGGCCGGCGGCCGAGACGAGACCCGCCCCGCGCGTGACCCGCTCCCGCTCCCTGTAACCCCGCCCCGCCCCGCCCCGCGCCCTGGGGGCCCCGCCCCGCACGTGACCTGCTCCCGCTCCCAGTAACCCCGCCCCGCCCCGCCCCGCCCGTGACCCGCTCCCGCTCCGTGTAACACCGCCCCGCACGTGACCTGCTCCCGCTCCCTGTAACCCCGCCCCGCCCCGCCCCGCGCGCTGGGGGCCCCGCCCCGCACGTGACCTGCTCCCGCTCCCTGTAACCCCGCCCCGCCCCGCCCCGCCCGTGACCCGCTCCCGCTCCCTGTAACACCGCCCCGCCCCGCCCCACACTCTGGGGGCCCCACCCCGCACGTGACCCGCACGTGACCCCCCCCTCCCTGTAACACCGCCCCACCCCACCCCACCCCGCCCCCTGGGGGCCCCGCCCAGCCAGCGCCTGCCCCGCCCCTCCTCCGGGGCTCGGCCTAGGGGGGCTCGAGACGCCCCGGCCGCGAGGGGCTAACGGCCTGGCGGGGGACACCTCCAGAGAGGGGCTGTAACAGGGGCAGCACCCACGACAGGCCACGGGGGCTCTGCGAGGGCGGAGCTGGCGTCCTGGCCACTGTCTGGTGAGGACCACGGGGCAGGGCAGCTCCTCAGAGACTTGGTGGCAAAGGTACAAGAGTTGAGTCCTGGGGGCCAGGAGACTCGGGGCGCCAGGAAGGACGCAGGGTGAGGTGTGGGGCGGAGTCGGGGGCGGGAAGGGTGGGCGAGACACAGTGGAGGGAGGGGAAGGGGCGAGGGACGTGGGGACATGGGGAGGGACGAGCTGGGTCGAGGCTGCCCTGGGGTTGGGGTCGGGGTCAGGGTTGGGCAGTCGGAACGGCCCTCTGGCCACAGAGCACTGGACCACACAGCGCCAGAGACTAAGGGGTTCTGCCAACCCGGTGGGCATAGAGCGGAGCCCAGGCGTCCCAGCGCCCGTGACCTCTGCCGTGACCTCTGCGGGGGATGACTCTGGAGCTTGCGTTACACCCCAGGAGGGTTCTGAGCCCACAGACTGGGTGAGTGAGTGGGTGGGCCTGACCCGACCACGTGAGCCCTTTAAAAGCGCAGTTTTCTCTGGAGAGACCCAGAGTGCGAGAAGCTACTGCCGGCCTGGACGGGGGGCTGCGTGGGGAGGAGTGGGTGGCCCCAGCCACCAGCTGGCAAGGGCCGTGGACACCGCTCGTCACCACGGTAAGGAGCTGGACCCTGCATCACCCTGCACGAGCTGGCAGGACTCCTCCCCAGAGCCGCCAGTGGGGTCGCCAGGCGGCCAACACCCGGCCTGCCCGACAGGAGCTGCCCAGCGGTGCTGTCCCCAGCGTTGCGTGTGCAGTGTCATCTGTGCACAGCAACGGAAGCCGGTGCCTGGGCTCCGAGAGAACAGGCAGGGGAACTGGAAGTGAGGCACAAGGTGAGGGGCTCCAGGACCGGTGGAGGGCACGGCCTGCAGGCAGAGGCTGCTCCGCGGACACCTGGCCACGTCATTGTGCACGTGGCCGTGACCGGGAGACAGGGTGCTCGGAGGTGAAGAGAAGCTAAAGACCCAAACCCACAGAGGGAGGGGTGACGCCTGGGCGCCAGGCAGCCGACAACGCCCACAGACGAGAGTCCAGGCGCGTCAGAGGTGTAGACACAGACAAACACCTTCCGTCAACCCCCCTCAAACTCCACCAGGTGGAGAATCGGCCATCACCACCATCAAGACGCAGCAGCCCCCCTTCTCAGGGTTCAAAAATTCAAAGTGACTCTAGAGGGGGGGGATTCTGGCCTCTGCTTCAGGGCGTGAGGAGCTAAGAATCCACAGGTGATGCGTTCCCCTACAGAAAGCAACTCTAAAACTGGAAACAATAAAACCTGAAGGTCCTGGGGAAAACAAAGACCGACTCTGCGGGACCCCCGCCCCCTGCAGGCAGGAACCAGGCCCGTCTCTGCCTGGGCTCCCGCAGGGCTGAGGCCCGTCTGGCCGAGCACACGGGGCCCGCTGGGGGCGAAGGACCCTCAGTGCTTCTGAGGGGAGGGTGGCGTCGCTGTCTGCAAACACCAACCTCCGACTGGCCGTGACCCAGAC
Organism: Eulemur rufifrons; assembly: GCF_041146395.1. NCBI lineage: Eukaryota > Metazoa > Chordata > Mammalia > Primates > Lemuridae > Eulemur > Eulemur rufifrons. The sequence continues at coordinate 286,420,998 of NC_090989.1, read as the reverse complement.
TAAAAGCAGCCATGAAAGACCTGAACAGAGACGGGTGACGCTGACAGTGGCAGACAGCTGGGACGGAGAACACAGCCACCACGCGAGCGCAGCCAGGTCAACCAGCAGAGCAAGGCGCACACGCTGGAGAAAAAGGGAGACTCTCTCCCAAGTCTGCGTGAACAATCCAAATGACCTGACAGACAGCAAGACAAAGGTAAACCAACTGAGTCCAGCCCTGAGATGAACCAGACACTGGACTAACAGGTGAGTGGTTTTAAAGCAGCTACTAAGGCCACCCTCAACCAAGTAAAACAAGGCATTTCAGTGCATGAAAACCTCAGAGAAATGAGAAGTTTCAGCAGAGAAATAGAAAAAGAATCAAATGGAAATTCTAAACCAAAATTCGCTGGCTGCTAAATCTGTCACTGGATGGCTGAACAGCCTCGGAGACCTGTGTGACGGCAGTGAAGGGTCCAACGAGAGGACGCATATGCAGGTCATCCATCGAGAGTTATTTGTGAACAACAGCCAAGGCTGAACTTGACCTCAAGGCCCCAAAAAGAAAGGAGGATTTCTATGTCCCAATAACGGACAGGCAGCCCCGGGTTACGGGGGAGACACGTTCCCGAGCACACCTTTGGGGTGGATGTGCGTGTAACTCAGACCCCTGCAGGAAAGCACACGCACAGGAGTGATGACGGTACCGCTGCCCACACGGAACACCACTGTCCTGGAATAACGCGATGCAGAAACTACCGTGCGCTTTCTTTTAATTCAAACAAACACAAAACAAGCTCATACAAAAGGTTTAGACAGGAGATAGGAGAAGTTTCAAAAAAGATTATTAAAGGTTAACACTCATCTACTGTTGCACCAGTGCTAGGCTAATAGGAACGTTGTGCTTATTTTGATCTTCTAACCAAATCAGTAACCGCCTTTCCACCTTGATTAATCTGTGCGCTGCTTAGTAGTAACTGATGCTTTCAGCGGATCACGCCTTTCACGCGTTCTGTTATTCTCACTTGATCCTTTATAATTGTTCCAACAGTCAGGTGACTCGAGGCCTGATGCTGTCCCAGTGAGCAGTGGCATCTGGCCACCTCCGAATGCTTAATTATTTCTACTTTCGTTTCCACTGGAGTCGCCCTTCTCTGTGCGGCTCACCTGGACTCGCAGTGGACTTCTGCTTTGGAGGCAGGTCACAGGGTGGACACAGACTCTCCTCAGACAGAAGTGACGCTTGCGTAGGCGACACAGAAACAGGGGCACTGGTCACCGCACAATGAACCACTCACGCCATGCGGGTGTGTTTACATGTGCAGAAGAAACTGGTCCCTGAATTGTCAGTTTGATTATCTGGTTATAAATCATCCTGTGGGGAGCGGTGGGGCCTGTTCATAGGCGCGGAAGGCTGTGGGTCGGGCGTGCGCAGCCCCGGGCACCGCCTCACGATACACGGCCACGTGGGAACTGCAAGGGGTGGTGCCGCACACCACTCACTCTCACACTGTATGATACCACGTGTGCAAGAAACGAAAGGAAACAAGGAGCACGCATAAGTATTTCTTCTCCATTTCTACACACGTTGCCTGTCCGGGCAGGGCAGGTGCTGTGGTCCGGAGTGGCAGCGTTGGAGGGAGAAGACCAGGTCTTGAGGGCAAAGCCCCCGTGAGTGGGATCTGCCCTCAAAAAAGGGAGCCCACAGAACCGCCTTCCTCTCCTGACACACGGGGACACAGTGACAAGGCGCTGGCCAGGAGCCAGGAAGCAGCCCCCACCAGACACCCGACCTGCCGGTGCCTGCACCTTGGGGCTGGCGGCCTCAGGAAAGGCTCAACGGGGAGAAACACCTTCCTGTTGTTCATAAGCCTCATGGTGTGGCAGCCTGAATGGACTGAGACAACAGGCAACAGGATGCAGAGAACACAGACAAAAGCAAGATTTTTCTTAGGAGGATCTTGTCATATAATTTTTACTTTTAAAGCATGTAAATATTTTACATGATCAAAAAATAAAATAAAATAGGCCGGGCACAGTGGCTCACACCTGTAATCCTAGCATTCTGGGAGGCCAAGACAGGAGGACTGCTCGAAGCCGGAGTTTGCGACTGGCCTAAGCAAGAGTGAGACCCCATCTCTACTAAAATCAGAAACAATTAGCTGGGCGTGGTGGTGGCGCCCGTAGGCCCAGCTACTCAGGAGGCTCAGAGGCAAGAGGATCACTTGAGCCCAGGAGTTTGAGGTTGCTATGACGATGCCACCATACTCTCTACCTGGGGAGACAGAATGAGACTATCTCAAAAAATAAAACAAATTTAAATCGTAAAACTTACAATGTACTAAAATTGACATAACTGCATATCAAATTGGCAATATAATTACTCCAAGTACTGCAAAGCACAGTGCTCTGTACACATCCTCAGTAGAATGTCCTCTAAGGCCCAGAACACTGCAAAGAACTCGCAGAGGCCATTCGATGGTTGACTGGGACTTGCTGTTAGCAATAGTGTTGGTAGTGCTATTTGGAAACTGAAGTTTTCAGGAAGACAAGATTTTCACTGTAAAGAGATGTAAGTATAAAATCAAAGAAGCTGGGTAAAAACCCTATACCATTAAATTTGTTTCATAATGTAACTTTTAAAAATTTACTTCATAGCTCTGTCCCCTGAAAAATGGGTCTTAAGCCAACAGCAGACCAGTGGCAATGAGCACCCCGGAGTCTGCGTTTGATATCTAAGAATCACCGTCCTCTAAAAGGAACAAGGACTCCTTGGAGAAATGGCTGATTCCAAGTCTGGGGCAGGGACAGACAAGGGTGCCCTAGACGGTGGGCAGGAGAGGCCACCAGGAGTGGTGCCGTGTCCTGAGGTCCGGTCACTCCGAGACTCTGGCGCTGAGGTGGGCTTGGGTCTGGGCTGGGGCTGGAGCAGACACCTGGGAGGCAATGGCGTATCCGCGGCCTTTTACGTCCCCAGAACGAACAAGAACCGCGCCCGGGGCCTGGGTGTCAGTGGCTGGGAAGTACGAGGACACACAGGGCAGGGCTGGACACTGCTGCCTCGGCTGGGCGGGGACCTGACTTAGGGACACTCACAGATGGCTCTGGGGGCAACGCCTGCAACACAGCGGGGAGGAGAGGTCGCTGGCACGATGTCCCTGAGAAGGTGACGGTGGGTCTGGCTCCAGACGGGAACGTCCACGTCAGGGAAGGGGGGGACAAAGGCGATGGGGGAGGTGGGGCGATTTGGGGAGGGCGGCTCTGGGTGGACGGCGGGGGGGTGCCTGGCCGGGGCTCCCCGTCTGCGGAGGGGCAGCGGGTCAGAGAGCGCCCAGGCCGTGGGAGGCCACGCGACCACTCGGAGGCAGTTCTGAAGCCCCGCACAGCTGTGCCCTCCCCTTCCCAGGCTGCCGTGCAGGGAGGTGAGTCCTGCTGGGGCTGCGCCCCTCACCCACCCCCTACAGCGCCAGCTGGGCGACCAGGGACCCCAGACCCGCCAACAGGGCCTGCTGAGGACAGCAGGAAGTCCGACATCGTCATGAAAACAGAAAGAAAAGACGAGGTCTGCCTGAAGGACTCGTACTCCTACAGAAGCAAAGAGCTCCGGGCTGGATACAGGAGAGAACCAGGGGGACCCGGCTCCTCGGGCTGCTCCGAGTGGCCAGAAGACAGACCTGTGGTTTCACATCACGGTGGGGCGTGGGTCGCTCAGGGGCAAGGGTCTCGGCTGCGTCCTCTCAAGATTCGTGTGTTAAAATCCCGCACACAAGGTGATGGGTGCTTGGAGGGGAACCTCTGGGAGGGGATCATGTCACGAGGGTGGAGCCTCATGACAGGGACCTGTGCCTTGTGACAGGGGCCCCACGTGAGGACAGAGACGTCCACCTGGGAACCAGGAAGCAGGGCCCACCCCAGACCCCGAGTCCACGGGTGCCCTGTTCTGGCCTGCGAGACGTCAGTGTCCGGTGCTGAAGCCGCCCAGTCTCCCCGCACCAAGCCTTGTGTGTGACCTCTTCCTGCGGCCTTCAAGAACGAACCGTCTCTGGGAGCTCTGAGCACCCCAGCGGGCAGCCAGCCTCATCCTACAGCAAGGTACCGAATGCCGACAACTGGGTGACCACCCACTCAAGGGCCGGAGCTAACATCACACGGGGCGGAGACAACGTTTTCCCCAGTGACAGAAAACAAGGCAAGGAGGTCCCAGCCAGGACATGAGGCCAGGACTAGCAACAAGGGTCCAAAGATCGGAAAAGAAGTAAAACTGTCTTCACTCACATGAGTATGTGCAGAAAATCCTAAAAGATATTACAAAAAGTTACTAGGATTAATAAGTGAATTTAGCAAGGTTAATATACAAAAAACCAACTACTAACAATTGAAAATGAAATTAAAAAGCAAGAGCTCATTTACAAAAGCGTAAAAAGCATGAAATACTCAGGAATAAATTTAACAAAGTACCGTGTGAGATCCACACACGGGAAGCCACGGGCTCTGCTAAAGGGAATCGTGGCCCGTGCATGGTGCAGCGCGGGACACATGCAGACACCGGCGGCAGAGGACGCCCTGACGCGGACCAGCAGCCATGCGCGTCACACCCAAGGTCCCCGCGGCCGCTACCTGCACAGACACCCCGGTTCTCTGATTGACACGGAAATGCAAAGGACACAGAAGAGCTAAACAGTTTTGAGAAAGAACAGAGTTTGAGGACCTCGTACCACCTGGTTCCAAGATTTCCTGTAAACCTACAGTAATCGCGAGAACGCGGCATTGCTGAGGATTAGCAGCTAAATCAAAGGAACAAAATGTGGTCCAGACAGACACCTGCATTCTTCTTCCTCTTCTTCGCCCAGCTGTGCTGCAATAACAGAAGGGGCCTCAAGCCCTGCCCAAAACCATACGTAAAAGTTAGTTCAAAATGGTTCAGGCTTTTTAACTGTTGTTTTTATATAAAACTTCTAGAGAAAGGTGCAGGAGAAAACCTTCACAACCTTGGGGTAAACATGGATTTCATAAGACATAGAAAGCACTAGACATTTAAAAAATTCTGCTCACGCCTGTAATCCTAGCACTGTGGGAGGCCGAGGTGGGAGGATCGCTCGAGGTTAGGAGTTCGAGACCAGCCTGAGCAAGAGCAAGACCCCGTCTCTACTAAAAACAGAAAGAAATTATCTGGACAACTAAAAATATACAGAAAAAATTAGCCAGGCATGGTAGCGCATGCCTGTAGCTCCAGCTACTCGGGAGGCTGAGGCAGGAGGATCGTTTGAGCCCAGGAGTTTGAGGTTGCTGTGAGCTAGGCTGACACCACAGCACTCTAGCTCGGGCAACAGAGCGAGACTCTGCCTTAAAAAAAAAAAAAAAAAAATTCTGCTCACGCCTGTAATCCCAGCCCTTTGGGAGGCTGAGGCAGGAGAATCACTTGAGCCCAGGAGTTTGAGACCAGCCTGAGCAACACAGCGAGACCCCCATCTCTACAAAAAAAATAGAAAAATTAGCCAGAGGCGCCTGTAGTTCCAGCTACTCGGGAGGCTGAGGCAGGAGGATCACTCGAGCCCAGCAGTTGGAGGCTGCAGGGAGCTGTGATGACGCCACGGCACTCCAGCCTGGGTGACAGACGAGACCTTGTCTCAAAACAAACTTCTGCTCCACGAAAGACATGAAGGAAACGAGGAGCTGAGGCACAGACCAAGAGAAAAGCTCACAGGTACACAGGTGAATCAGACGAGGACACGAGTCAGAAAACATGAAGACTCTCACAATTCAAGAAGCAGCCAGTTAAAAGCAGGCAATGAATCCTAAGACTCATTCATGCTTCACAAAGGAAGACACAAGGATGGCTAATGAGTACACGGAAAGACACCCAACATCATTAATCGCCAAGAGAAGGCAAATTACAATGTTTGGAGTTTTCATTGATTGCTGGTACGGACGTGAGGGGGCAGAGCCACTTGGGAGAACAGTTTGCAGTTTCTTTACCCTTTTTATTTTTTTTTGAGTCTACCGGTGCAGCACCACCACACCCAGCTAATTTTCTACTGCTCTGTGGAGACAGCGTCTAGGTCTTGTTCAGGCTGGTCCCAAACTCCTGGCCTCAAGGGATCCTCCTGCCTCGGCCGCCCAGCTGGGATTACTGTGCCCGGCCTGGCAGTTACTCTTAAAATTAAACACACCCTTAGCACATGGCAGGTTTACTCCGAACAGCAAAACTGGAGACAACCAGAGGTCCATGCGCAGGGGAGTGGGCACAGCGGCCAGGGGCTCCCGCTGGCACATGGAGGAACCAACCGGGTCAGCCACAGACACGCAGAGCCGGGCACGGGTTCCACTTACAGGAAATTGCATCACAGCTAAACTCACCCAGCAGGACGGGGGGATGCAGGGGCTGCAGGGCCCACAGGGCGTTTCTGGGGTGACACAAATGTTCCCAGTTTTGACTGTGATGGTGATTATCCTGGTATGTATGTTTGTCAAGACTAAAACCACACATTTAAAAGTAGTTTGTTTGACTGTATATAAAGTAATTATAATAAAGTTGACCCGAAAAAAAAAACAATAACAACAAAAGACATACAAGATCATACCACAGACAACCGTCAGCACTGCTGGAGGTAAGCAGGGAAGACTGAACACACGAAGAGACATACCATGTTCATGGACTAGCAAACAACATGGGAAAGAGCTCAATTTCCCCGACCCTAACTGCAGGTTCAGTGCGATCCCAACCCAATCCCTACTGGAGTTCTTGTAGAACTTGTCCAGCTGATTTCAAAATTTACACAGAAATCAAGACGAGCAAGACCCTCCTGGAGTCCGCAAAGCTGGCCAGACGTCACCTACACCAGCCAGGGAGGCGCGGCGGGGCAGGGAGAAGCCCGGGCGTGGACCCCAGTCATGACAAAGCCGCACTTCTGAGTGGGGGAAAGACCCCCTTTCCTGCAACTGGCGCCGAGTCGAGCAGGGATCAACATGCGGGGAAGAAAAACGCTTGGCCCGACCTCGCCACGCAGCAGTGAGCCCAGACCAACATGGTCCCAGGCGCGAAGGCAGACAGCACAGCTGCCGGAAAATACTCGGGTTTTCAAAACCTTTAACTGGGACACACACGCGTGTGCACAAGGGACACCGTCCCTCGAGGGCCCAGCATCACTGTGTGTGGAGAGGAGCCTGAGCACTGTGACCTTCCGGAATTCAGCTTCCCTTCAGTGAAAGACACAAATCATCTCAGACAGTTGCTCCCCAAAGGTGACTGCAGGCCAAGGCCAGGGCTCGGGGGCTGGGGGACACTGCGGTGACGAGGCCCGAGAGAGAGGCCTGGAGGCCTAGAGATGAGAAAACCTCTACTTCCCCACCCACCTGCAGTGACTATGAGTGTCAGGGGGTTTTCAAGAGGCAGTGGTGACTTCAGGAGCAGTGACGGGAACCCGTCTCCGGGAAGGGCAGCGTGGAGGCTGGGATGGCTCCGCTGCCTCCGTCCTGCCCCAGAAGCCCTGCAAGCCAGGCTCCTGGAGCAGCACCCTGTCCCTCCCACACACAGTTCCAGCCCCCGTGGTGGGGCGAGGGTGTGGGCTGGGGACACAGGGGACACAGGGGACGTGCCCGCTGTACGTACACTCGACCCCTGCCTGCGAGGCGGCTCCGTGCTGCCTCTCCCCCGTCACTGTCAAACACGCATCCCCCTTAGCTTCCCGGAGGCCTTGGGGGTTGCCGGCCCCACCCTGGGACGACCCTCGGGGTGGGACGACTGGAGTGTGACGCCCGAGGCCACACCCTCACGCCAGGCGGGCAGGCGCGGCATGTGCTCAGGGCCTCCCCCGCCAAGGATCCCGGCCGACGGTGCCGTCCAGGCCGTGCCGAGCGGTGCAGCCCGGCAGGGGTGTGGCCCTGAGCACTCGCGTCTGGACGACGTCTCCAAGACCGGCCTGTGCCAGGCGCCTTCCCAGCCCTCCTAGAACAAACGCGCGCCAGGTGTGTAGCACCGTCAGCTCTCCGTGCCCCAACCCCGCAAAACACTCACCTTGTTGTCGAGATCAAAAAGGTAAGAGTCTTCTTCCCGAACGTCGGCTTCCGAGTCGGAAATGAGCTCCCCGACGTACCTGCAGGGTGAGGCGGAGCAGCAGGTGAGAACTGGGAGGCTCTGAACACCAAGGACAAGCGTGTCAGCACCTCTGTGCCCTAAAATAAAAGAATGAAGCCCCAAGGAACTGTAATGGAACCCCAGAAACCCCAGGACAGGCCCTCAGACGTTCTGGAGACTTGTGCCTGTGACTGAACCAGGGTGTAACTTTAGGTCCTGGAAGACGATGACGATGGCAATAGAGAGAAACGTCTGCATCTGCGGCGTGGCAGACTGAGGACCCAGACGATTCTCCCCCCGGGAGGCACTGATGATGCCAGGTGACATCTCAAATGCATTCATGCGCTGATGAGAGAGGGACCGAAGGCAGAAAACCAGAGCAGTGGCGAAGGGCGGAAGTCAGCATGGGCTTGGTTTTGGGGGCACCCGACCTGCTCGAGTGGCTGCCACTGGGCAGGGGCAGGGCCCACAGCCCCCCACCCCACACCGCTGCAGGCCAGGAGGGACACGCCTGGCACAGGGGGCCCTTTGGCCCAGAAACGGCAGGTGCCGCTGGCAGACCTGGGGCGACCTAGGGACTCACTCACTCGCAGACAAAGGTGCCCAGTGGGATGTCCTGCAGGGACCGCACGCCCCAGCCCATGTCCCGCGTCCGATAGAGCTGCAGCCTTGCCCTGGAAAACATCGAGAGTGGAGATGGCCCGGGCCACAGCCTCAGCCCCCTGCCACAGTGGTCAGCACAACCCGGCCATCGACACGAGCGCGTCAGAAAGAAACTGGTTTTGTGTCTGAAATGCGGGAAGGTTGCAGGCGCCTCTCAGCGGCAGCGCCTCACGCCCTCAGGAAGCCGAGAACCTGGGAATCAGCCTGGAACACATCAACCCGTGACCCTGGCAAGTCACAGGCCCTCGCTGTGCCTCAGTTTCCTCATCTGGGCGTGCTCCACCAGGCTGCGGTGAGGACCACAGGGCCAGCCCTGGAGAAGCCCTCCTGCCGGGAGCCAGGCTGCTGCGAGGCCCGTCGGCTCGGGCAGCAGCATCCGCGTCCCAGACCCACAAGGGCTCCTCAGCGCTGGGCCGGGCCATGCTCTGAGGGCCCCTCACAGCCATGAGCACCCGTCTGTGCACGTGTCCGTCTACTGTGTCCCGTGGGCACGGAGGGGGACAGCATCCGTCCTCCGCCCCCAGGACTCTGCGCCACACAGAAGACAGGTGGGCTGGTCCCGGCACTGTCCTCCCGTCCAGCACGGACCAGGACCACTGAGGCTAAAAACAGTCACAGTACTATGAAAATTAGTGTTCAGCTAAGTTTACAGTGTGCATTATTTTTCCTTATAACTCGGGGAGTTTAGGTTTTCTAATCTCAGGCACATACACAGAGGGACAGCTCAAGACCAGAGCTGGGGACGGGGATGGGGCGCCGCGTGAGCCTCACTTGACCGCGCGCTTGCGTGACTTGGGAACAAGGAGTCCCCGTGGTCTGAACAGTGTCAGAACACTATCAACTCTGGCTGTTGGAGAAACACAAAGAATACGGAATATCTAGAGAATAATTTGGGTATTAAAACAGAATTCTGATAACCCTAATCCGCTGAAGAATGTGAGTGTGAACTTGGTGGCAAAGGTAGCTCCACGCCACGCCTGTCCCTGTGCATCAGGTCACACGAACTGACCGTCTGTCCGTCCTCTCGAGCCCCAGTCTGAGCCGTGGAAGCAACACCTGGCACTTACGGCCCACGGAACACTCGCAGAGGATGCAGGGCTCAGGGTAAATCGCGCTTCCACCTGTGCGCATGTGCGTGCGCACACAGATGTACACGCACACATGCACGCACACAGGCGCGCACACACACACACACACACCAGGTCCTCGTGTGCTGGGGGCGGCCTTCGCACCGACACGCACGCCGCAGGGGCGGAGCGTGGTGGGGCTGTGCGGGAAGCCCCCTCACCCCTCACCTGAGCCCGTTCTGCACCACGCGGTTCCGGCAGTTCCTCCAGCAGGAGCAGGCGTGGTTGCACTCGAAGATCAGGGGCGGCTCCGCCATGTTGAACTCCGGCAGCAGCCGGCCGTCCTGCGGGCAGACGGGCCGTCAGGCCAGGGGCCACTCGCTCTTTCTGAAGGAAGTGACGCCAACACCTCTCACAAAGTGCCCTGTGTGGCCTCAAACTGACTCAGGAACAACGGTTTCCTGTGAAACTCTAACACCCGAGAGCAACAACGGGGTGAGGCCTCACACTTGTCGTCTGATGGGAGGCTCCGGCCCGGGACTGGTGCAGAGGGCGGCTGGGAGAGCTCCTGCCACCGCTGACGGGCGTCTCCATCCCCAGGAACCGCGGCCGTGGGCCCTGCCCTTCCTTCAGGGGGTCAGTGCCTGCTGGACCCTCCTCCACCCTCGTCCGTGCTGCCCTGAGAAGCCCCAGCTCTGGAGGAAGCTGAGACCTGCTCTCCTGCCCACACCCGACGCCAGGCTGGCATGGTGACACCAGGTTGGCACGGCGACGCTGGGAGCAGCCAGCACCGCCCAGCCCAGCACTGCCCAGCCCAGCACTGCCCAGGCTCACTCTGGCCCGACGGCTTCGGGAGCTGCTCCAAACGATGGGCTTTCTTCAGTGTCCCAGCCTGCCCAGCCCAGCAGGGCCTGCTCACACAGCACTGGGATAAGCCCACCAGCCACACACCCGCCCTCGCCCTGCTCCCTCCTGGGGCCCCTCGTTCAGGTGACAAACACTCCGCCACCCATGGCCATCCCCTATTCCTCTAGGGCCAGCCTGCGGGAAGAGTCTGCCTGATGCCTCCACGCTCAGTTTCTGGCTTCTGCTTCCACCAATGACCTCTGACTTCTCGAAACCAAGAGCCTTCACACTTCTCTGCCCTGATGCTCTCCCCGAACTGCACCCGGGCCGCCCGGCTCCTCCTCTGCTCCCCATCTTCCCACTGGGCTCGGCCCGCGCGCCTATGGTCTGGTCTCCCCGCACAGTGTCCCCGACGCCTACCACCCCTCCACCCCCCAAGCCCCGGCCTCTGTCTTCCCACTGGGCATCTCTCGGGCCACTCACGTGCCACAGCACAGAGCAGAGCTCACAGACCCCACGACAGAACCACTGTCCCCACGGCCACGCCAGGCCTACCAGCTGGCACGGTGCGGGCTACCACCGGCTTCCCCTGCCGCCGTCCAGGAAGCCCCAAAGGACTGGGGACACCCCTCGGCCCACGGCCTGCCTTGGGGCCTGTCCCCTTCTTCCTGGGGCCACACGTCGCTCACCTCCGCCGCCTTCCCAAAGCCGCCGAGAGTGTCGGGCTAGGAGAGCCACTGCCGCTTCCCCGAGTCCCGACCCGCAGCGCTCACCGCCACCCACCGCGCACGCGGCGTAGCGCGCAGCTGTCCTCACCTTATCGTACCAGCAGCGCATGCTGAGCTGGCCACACATGCAGTTGCTGGAGGAGCAGTCGTCGATGCACACGCAGTACTGGGGACAGAGACGCCACGTGGCCCTGTCAGCGGGGCAGCCGTGTTCTGCCCCGCCCTCCCCGTCCCACGCAGTGTGGGTCTGACCTTTCTCAAGGACACCAGGGCAGTGTGCGGCCTCTCGGGGGAGGCTGTGTGGCCAGCAGGAAGGCTTGGGCCACGGAGACAGGCGCTGAGGACGTGCAGGAGGGGTGTGGACAAGGACCCCGCAGAGGGGCAGGGTGGGGACCTATGATGCAAGTGACGTGGGGACAGCGGAGGACTGGCAGGGAAGGACGCGCCAAGAAGGAGCTAAGGAAACCCTGCTGCCCTTGAGGGCAGGATGCCCACAGGGAAGGTGAGGCGGCGGCGCCCTCAGACCCTGGGCCGCGGCCCGCAGGGGAGGACAGCACTAGAGAACACGTCTGCTGCGGGCCAGGAGGGGGACACGCACAGGGTGAGCCGCGCAGGCCCGCGGGCTCGGGGGCGGGAGCTGGACTGCGCTCCAGCACCCAGGGCGCCCGGCAGGTGCCACACAGGTCCGCACCGGTGCCTGGGGAGGAGGCGGCGCCAGGCCGGGAGCTCGGCACTGCTCTGGGGCCAGTAGGATCCCCAGGGGGACCCCGGGCTGTGCACAACATGGGGCTTGGGACCCTCTTCCCGGCAGGATCTTTATCTGCCGTCCAGCTCTTTCCCAGGGGCGACGGCAGAGCGCAGGTGCTCTGGGAAGCCCCCTGGGCCCTCGTGCCTGGGAGTGGACAGGAACCTGGGACCCAGGCCCCCACCAACCTGCAGGTGGGTGATGTTCCTGTCGATGTTCATCGGGGAGGTCACGCAGCTCTGCGACACGTACTTGTAGTTGCTGGGGCAAGGCTCCCCGTCTACCGCGTTGACACAGGGGATGGGGACTCGCTCGTAGCCGCGAGCAATGTCCCTGCCACAGGAAAGGGCAGGGGTCAGCCTCTGCGGTGACAAGCCCTGCCCAGCAGGTGACACGGAGCGTGACAGGGCACCAGCAAGCACCTGGACCCCACAGCTTGGACTCTGCCCTGGGACGGTTCCACGTCAGGAGAAACTTTCATTCCAAGTTCCTAACGCCCCGTTTATCGACACTTTGCTACAGAAGAGCCTTGGTTCTGGAACCTTCTCACCTGCTCACCGTCCTCTCCACGGGGGCGGGCTTGTCGGGGGCCGAGTCTCGCAGCGCCTTGCTCATCTGCAGGGCCCCCCAGACCTGGGAGTTGAGGCTGGCGCACTGCAGGGGCGTCTCCCCCTCCTTGTTTTTCAAGGTGACATCTGAATCCCGAGAAAGAAAGAGGCTAAAAGGGAAACGCAAGCCAACAAAACAGCCACATCTTAATGTCAGGTGCGAAGGTGGGATCTATAAAACGACTACACTCACTAAAATTAAAGAGAACACACTCTTCATTTTGAAGTATCTTTAACACGTTTGCTCACCAACGACCCTACTAAAAAGACTGGCTTCCACTCACCCAAAACCACACACTTCACTACTCTCCCACACGCAAGCACAGCCTTTCTGGCAGGAAGAGCGTGTAAAGAACGAGGGATGGTCTTTGATTTTTCCCTCAGATTCACCCTCCGGGGTAAACGCGGAATGACAGAGGAGAATCGAGCTCGGGTGGCACGGTCAGTGGCCCCAGGGGCTGGATTCCAGCCCACGGGGTCGTGACAGGCCCCGCCGTGGGAGGGCCTGTGCCCACTGCGGGGCCGTGGAGACATCTCGACACCTGTTCCCAGGTGAAGTGGGGAGTCACTAGGTCGCACCACGAGGCAGGGCTCGGTCCTGCCCTGGGGGGGTGGACCCCCCAGGAGCATAACAGAGACCCCAGCCCGGGACCCCGACCACAGCTGAGCACGAACGACTTACAGGAAAAAGGCCTCAAGCTTAAAAAGGGCCCCGAGCGCCGGCACCGCCAGCATCTCCAGCCCTGTCTGCAGGGGGGGCCCCTCCCAGGCGGCACCCAGAGCCTTGAGGCTCCGAGCCAGGGTCCCCTGGGAGAGAACTGTCCCTGTGCCACCCTCCCAGCAGGGTGTGAGATCCGAGACTCAGCCTGAGGTGCAACCTAAGAACTCGGGAGTTTTTTGTGACGATCCCCCAAACCAGACATAAACCACAGCGATCTCGGTGTGGATGGGGACGTCTCTCTGCTGAGAGGACACCAGGACGCGCCTCCTCCCCGGCAGCAGAGGCTGCAGCAACGCCAGGGCAGGTGGGCCACACTCACACGACGCAGTCGTAGCGGTTCTCCCGGGCGGCGATGTGCAGGGGTGAGTCTCCGTGGATGTTCACGGCGTGCAGGTCGCACTTGGCAGCCAGCAGGATCTCGGCGATGTCCACGCAGCCGGAGAACGCGGCCCAGTGCAGGCAGATGTTCTCCTCCTGGACAGAGACACAGGTGAGAGCCCGGGACGGCGGCTTCTGGCCGGCGCATGACGCATGCGCTCACCCGAGGGGAAGCGCCAGGTGCGTTTGGCCAAACGGAAAGGGCTTCACGGGTCGTCAGAGAAGAGCACCGGGCACCCATCCGAGCTCTGGAGGGCACTTCCCTTCTGTTTTATTTCTTCATTATACAAGTAACATAATCACAGTACAGAGTATTTTAGAAATAGAAAAAAAAATCACAGAGTTATGCCACCCGAAACTCAGCACCTGAACACTCAGGGGCACTGGTTTTCTACCCGTGTTAGAAATTATATTCCTTCCCAGAGTTACAGTCACAAAATAGGGTGACGCTCGTGCTAACATGTGAAAAAGGCACATTAGATTAACGTTTTTCTTTAAAGCCCTCTATAAAATAAAAAATTTTAAATAAAACAAAACTTGGAAAAATATGTAAAATATATATGACTTATAATTACCCTGTAAGTTTATTATTTTATTACTACAATTCTGAAAAATAAATGTGCAAAGGATATGAGAATGAAACTCACACAGAAAAAGAGTAAACATAAATATGAGAGAATGTTCAGCCCTGCCAGACAGCCAAGAAACGGAGACTAAAACACTAAGGCGACACTTGGCTCTGTCACACCAGGGGTGCGGTGGCAGTAAGTGACGCTCCGGCCGCCGCCCGGCCCCCACCCGCACCGTGGCTCCGCCCACGCAGGGCTCCCCGCGGCTGCCGTCCACGCCAGACCCTCAGCGGCCACCTGACTGTCACACAGCCCACACAACTCTGGACCTTCCCTTCACCAAACACTTCACGTCTGTCTGTAACCGGATGTGACGCCAGAGAGCACTTTAGTGCTTTTCTATGTCCGAATTATTTCTCCAGGGACTGCTGGGCCAAAGGACATGTCGCTGCCCTCGGGGCGGCCTCTCCTCCCCCGGCGGTGTCTGCGTGGACAGGCTCACCGCGGCCTCCCTCCTTCTGGAATAATCGGCAATTGCCACAGATGCCACAAGCAGAGTTGGGCCCGACTGTCACTGGGTTCTGGGGGCCGCAAGAGGCCGAGCGCCCTCACAGACCCACCGCGGCGCTGGCGGCTTTTCCCTGCGGACCCTGGTTCCTCAGGCTGCCCTGGACGGGCCGACGTGCTTCTCCCTAAACCTGCTGCCCCTGGGGAGAGGCCCCCGCCCCACCCAGTGACCACCCCAGGGACGCTCTGCCGTCCTCAGGGTGCCGCCCCAGGGAAGGGACACATTCCCACACTGTACGGTAAAATCAGCGCTTTTCAGCTCAGTGAACATTAAAAAAGATAAAAGCCAAACAAAACCGAGTGGCCCTGTCTCTCGACCCTCAACAGCAAACAGCTCCCGGCCCCAAGCACAGGCTTTGTTGTTTCCTCTGTTTCTACAAGAGAAAACTAAAAGCAAACTCCTTTTGTCAACCTCGGTATTTTCTGGAAAACCGCAGCTTATCTGGGGCATTCTCTTCTGATGTTATTCTTAGTCACTTTTCTCTCTCTGGTCTTTGTTTCTGGTTTCCATCCTCCATACATGCGGAAGTTCCCTGAACAAAGTACTGTTTCCTTGGGGGACTTTTTCTTTTTCTTTCATCAGAATGATTTATGATTTCATGACCACAATTCCATTTCTGAGACCTGCCAGTGCCCTCTCCTGGGAACGTCCGAGGGCCCGGCCTTTCTGAGGCTGCTGCTAAGCTGCACAGGGCTGGCCCGCACCCTTTGAGCGCTCCTACTTTTAGAACAACAGAGGTGACTTCTGCTTCCTGCAAAGGTGCCTGACGCAGACCATGGTCCCTGAGGTGTGGCAGGAGGGGGCCTGAGACGCCACTCACTGCCTGGAGAGTCCAGCCACGGCACCGGCAGGGACCTGGGTGCTCAGAACAGAGGCCAGAGCTCCGGAAGGGGTTCTGGAGAGCAGGGGATTCCGGCCCGGGACAGCCAGCAGGGGTGGCCATGTCCTGGGAGGAAACGCCCCAAAGCCAGGCAGGAAACCCTCCCAGCCATGGGCGGAGGCTGGAGGACACAGGAGGGACCTGCCTCAGTGGCTCCAGACCCACCAACAAATCTGAAAAGCAGAATCCATCATCAGACCGATTCCAAGTAACTGAACTGCTTCCCAGAACAAAGCTCAAGAATATTTACAAGAGGATAAAAATCCCAGCACCCGACAAGGTAAAATCCGCCCCTTCCGGTGTCCAGCTAAAGGTTAACAGCCAAAGCAGCAGGTGAGGCACCCCACGACGGGGAGAAAGAGCCATCGGTGGAAACCCAGAGCCGCGGACGCTGGACCCGCAGCTGGCATGACTGTTCCGTGTACGCCCAACAGTTAGGTAAAGACACGTCAGAAAATATCTAGAAGACTCCAACAGAACTTTCAGAGCTGAAAACCACAATGCCTGAAACGAAAGTACCCAGGATGGGTTGACATCACGATTTGCGTTGCAGAAGAAAACATCAGTGACTTGAAACCACACCAATAAAAACCAGCGAAACTGAATTACAGGGTGAAAAAATAATTTTAAAAAATTGAAAAGAGCATCAGTGAGCTGTGGAACAGCTTCGAGCTGTCTGGAACATCCGCGACTAGAACACGTGCAAAGGGTGGCAGGCAACAAACACACGGGAAGAAATAATAATCGGAAAATCTCCAAATTTGACAAAAACCCTAAATTCACAGATCCAAGAAGCTCGATGAACCCTAAGCACAAACAAAATAAAATAACACCAACACACCTCGATGACAAAATTGCTAAAATCTAGTGACAAAGAAACAGTCTTAAAAATATCCGTAACTGGGCACAGTGACTCACACCTGTGATCCCAGCACTGTGGGAGGCCAAGGCGGGAGGATCGCTTGCACCCAGGAGTCCAAGACCAGCCTGGGCAACAAGGGGAGATCCTGTCTCTGCAAAAGATAAAAAAGATTAGCCAGGCATGGTGGTGGCACCTGTAGCCCCAGCCACTCGGGAGGCTGAGGCAGGAGGATCGCTTGAGCCCAGGAGTTGGAGGCTGCGTGAGCTGCGGTTGCTCCAGGGCACTCCAGCCTGGGCAACAGGCAAGACCCTGTAGCTAGAAAACAAACAGCAGTAAGAAAAAAGTCACTCTACCTACAGAGGAACAAAGACGAGGATGACAACAGATTCCTCATTGCTGCAAATAGGAACCCAGGGAAGTAACATGCTTAAAGCACTGAAAGAAACAAAAGGCCACTTAGAATTCTACATCCAGTAAAAATATGTCCTCAAAAATGCAAGCAAATCAAGGACTTTCTAGGCATTAAAAAGCTGAAAGAATTCACCATGAGCAGACGGAGACCACCAGAAATGTGAGAGGAAGAGACTGGGTGGAAGGAGCACGTGTCGGAGGGAAGGTGAGTCCACGCGGCCATGGCGGGAGCAAGTGAGGCTCTTTTATGAAGGAGACACAACCCTTTTAAATCAGCATCAACTGTTTAAACAAAATACAAACATGGTTACTGTGGTGCTTAAATCGTATGCACGGGCCCAATGAGTAAGATCAGCATGAAGTCTGGGAGAGGAGCAGGCGAGGCGCCACGGAAGGCTTTTCTGCTCCGCGATTTCAAGGCCTGCTGGGAAGCACGACACCAGCGTACCGACAGACGGACCAGTGCGGGGCACAGAGCCGGCACAGACCCACACGTACGCGGACGAAGGCGCAGAGTGTCCCGCGGAGCGAGGACGGCGTTCTCAACAAGCGGCGCTGCAACAGCTGGACATCACTCATCTGCCACCCCAGACACAAAAATTAAGTCCTGACATTCACAGACCTAGATGAAAACCTAACGCCATGTAACTATTATAAGAAAATATCAGGCAATGATTTCTTAAAAAGAATACCACAAGCAGGATCTATTAAACAAAACTGATAAGCTGGACTGTATCAAAATTAAATAACTTCCGCACTTCCGAAGACAGATTTATAAAGCACATATCTGATAAAGGACTTGTATTCAGAATACAAAATAAATTCTCAAAACTCAAGAATAAGAAAATAAACCACCCAATAAAAAACAAGCAAAAGATTTGAGCAGACCTAAAACGACGCTTAGCGTCACATTCATGGTTACAGAAATGAAAATTAAAACCACGGTGATACCACGATACGCCTACTGAGGTGGCTAAAACCGACAAGACTGACCACGCCAAGTGCTGGGGAGAATGTGGAGGAAGAGACAAGTCAAACGCACACGCTCACCGTACGACCGGCACCCTACTCCTAGGTGCTATCGAGGGAAATGAAGGCACGGATGTTCACGGCAGCTCAACCTGCAGCAGCCCCAAACTGGAATCACCCCGAATGCCACCAGCAGGTGCGGGATTAACTGACTGCCACACAGGGAAATGCTCCGGGTCGCGAGAAGGGACGGCTGGCGGTGGCACGGAGGAGCCACAGAATTAGCGGTTTGAAAACAGCACACGGTGTAGGTTCCTCTCCCACAAAACCAAAACACGCACCCTAATCTGCGGTGGAGGAAGGCCACACGTGGACGGCTGGCATGGGTGAGTGGCAGAAGGAAACTTCTGGAAGTGGAGGAGGGAGGTGTCACTATCCTGATTGTGGTGGCGGTGTCTGGCGTTGAAACTCACCCAACTGCTCTGCATACCCGCAGTCTGCCCACCACGCGTCCACACAGTGGGTAAAGTAACAAGGTGCTTCACCGTGCAAGTCACAAACCTGGAATTTAATCAATTACCCACTTCACGGGGACGGCCACCGGCACCACAGAGCGGACCCACCCGGCCAGGCTCTGCGCTGCCCACGGCCACGGTGGCCACAGCCGCCCTCACCACGCCAACCACGGAGCAAGGAAGCCACCGCCGCGTGACCTCTGCCATGGCGACGCGAGACCCTGTCCTTTTACCCCGCGACCCTCACGCAATCCCGCGTCCCTCACGCAGACCCGCGTCCCTCACGCAGACCCGCGCCCCTCACGCAATCCCGCGTCCCTCACGCAGACCCGCGTCCCTCACGCAGACCCGCGACCCTCACGCAGACCCGCGTCCCTCACGCAGACCCGCGTCCCTCACGCAGACCCGCGTCCGTCACGCAATCCCGCGTCCCTCACGCAGACCCGCGTCCCTCACGCAATCCCGCGTCCCTCACGCAGACCCGCGTCCCTCACGCAGACCCGCGTCCCTCACGCAATCCCGCGTCCCTCACGCAGACCCGCGTCCCTCACGCAATCCCGCGTCCCTCACGCAGACCCGCGTCCCTCACGCAGACCCGCGTCCCTCACGCAATCCCGCGTCCCTCACGCAGACCCGCGTCCCTCACGCAATCCCGCGTCCCTCACGCAGACCCGCGTCCCTCACGCAATCCCGCGTCCCTCACGCAGACCCGCGTCCCTCACGCAATCCCGCGTCCCTCACGCAGACCCGCGTCTCACTGCCGCCCACCGCGCACAGCTCCTTGCGTGTGGCGCCACCGTCCTCGTACCCGCGGGGACAGACTGACAGGACCAGGAGCGAATGCCCAGGGGCCTGCCCACCCGGCAGCCGCGGAGGCCGGGGCTCAGGCCTCGCCCACCAGAGCCGCACGGCCGAGGCCCGGCCGTCCCCAGCGCAGCCTGTGCGCCCACCGGGCGGTAGGGCCACTCCCCGCCCCACGTGGCCTCCCACAGCGCTCTTCGGAAGTCACCATTTTCATGCCAAGCCTTCTTTGTTTTTATCAATTAATGAGTCTGTTTGTGGTCGGACTTTCCATTCGAGGCTTCCGCAGACTCTCGGTAAAGGTGGACGCGCTCTTCGGGCCACGCCGTGCCAGTGCCAGGTCGGCCCTGAGGCGGCCTGAGGGCCCCGCCAGACCCCCGAGGTCACACCCGTGCCCACACCCGACCCTCCTGCAATCCCTCTGGGTCTGCAGGTCCCTGAAGCCCTTCCGGCGACCTCCCTTTCAGTTCATCAGAGCCACCTGCTGCAGCTCAGCTGGGCTGACGGAGCCGCCCAGGACCGGCAAGTCCACCCGGCTCCAGACCCCGCAACCCTCGCCCCCAACACTGCGTCAGCCGACGGTGCGGAACCCGCGGCAAAGCAACCTCCACTCTTCTCTGCTACGGCAAGTACAGGCGGAGCCGGTGGTCGCCACGGACCACGCTCCCCGGGGCCACAGCACGTGCGTGTCGCAGGAGGGAGAGCACGGCGGCGGCGGCGCCGTCTGAAAGTGCAGATCCGCCCGAGGGCCCCGTCTGCCCGACTTCGCACCCTCCGTCAAACCCAGCACAAAACCACCGCAGCAAACCGCGCTGCGCTCGTGAGCCACCGACAGGAAGAGGTCAGAGGTGCCACCACGCGCTTGGGCTCTGCTTTTGAGAAAAAGGAACCTTCCGGAGGAGGATGTCACCCCTAAATGGTCTCCCATCCTCCAGCCGGACGCTGCTCCCTGGGGGCCCGAGACGCACAGAGACTCACGTTGTCCCGGATGTTGATGTCTGAGCCCCTGGACAGCAGCAGCTTCACGAGGTCCACGTGCTTGTACTCCGTGGCCCAGATCATGGGCGTCCAACCCCCATCATCCTAATTTCAAAAGAAGGAGACAAAAACCTGGCACAGCGGCAGAAACGAGCCATGTCGAGTGACAAGAAGGGCCCCGTGCTGAGGCGTCCGTGACCCCAGGCGCTGTGCCCCGGCGCACATGGCCCCCTGGGGACCTGCAGGGCGGCCCAGGGCGTGGGAGCCGGGCCTTAGCCTGCCCTGGGGGGAGTGGGGCTGCTGGTCAACTGCCCTCTCCAGGGCAAGTTCCTCCGGTGGAACCTCTCAACACACCTGAGCACACCTGCTCTCGTCATGCAAGCCAGGCGGACCCGAGTGCCCACAGTCCGTGTGGGTGGGACGCCTGCTCGGGGGTGGTCTCTGCTCACCCTGCTGTCCCGGACGACAGACTCCAAGCAGGAGAGCAGCAGCCGAGAGCGGCAGAGACAGGCGCACGCCGGGCACGAGGACCAACGCTCCCGCCTCTTCTTGAAGGGTCCCCCCACCCCCGCCCCCGGGGAATTCCATTCAAGCCACAAAAAAGGTGACTTTTTAGGAACTGAGTGTTGCACTGCTAGTTCTTGGTCTGGAGGCAAAACCTCAGCCCCCTCCCCAGCACCTGTAAGAGGACCGACCACCTTCACCCCCACAGCCCCCCGCTCCTCTGCAGACGCTCCAGCCCACGGTGGCGCTCGAACTCCCTGCAGGTCCTGGGGACACCGCAGGGACAGCACCGCAGCAGCTCCCGGAGCCCAACTACACGGGTACGAGAGGACTCAACAGTCGGGGACGCTCTGGACACCTACGGCTTGTCGGGGTGGACACTGGGCTGTGTGCCCGGGAACGGCGGTTCGGGTCTGTCTGGGACCTGGCTGTGGCCGTGGCCGTGGCCGTGGCCGTGACGGCACGGGGGCCGGTGTGCACAGCTGGGCGGGCGGCACCACAGAGCCTCCCGGGGGAGGAGCGTGTGAAGGAGACTCGTCCCAGACCCGACTGCTCACAGCAGGGACCCCCAGGGCCCTTCTGACGCCCTGATGCCCCCCTTCTCTGGGCTCTTTGGTCACTCACTGGTGCTGCAGACACCTCCAGGTGCCTCCCTGGTGCCAGGCCCTGACGGGGCACCACAGACCACGGTGCACGTGAAACAGACCAGAGCCTGCCCTGCGGTGCCGACGGCAGGGGGACGGGCAGGGGGACGACACACACACACACTCACACACACGCACACGCACACGAAGGCCAGTGCCCAGGGGCAGAGCGGGCAGGGAAGGAAGCCGGGGCTGTCGGGGCACAGGTGGGCAGGGGCGCCGCACTCAGGTGGTGCCGTCTGGACACAGACCTGGTGGAGGCCGGGGCAGCCCAGGCAGACACAGGGCGAGTGGGGAGGGGACGAGACCTTCTCGGGCCCCGTGAGCGAGCCCTCTGGGTGCAGGTGGGAGCCGCGGACCAGGAAGCCGGGCCGCAGGTGTGGCGGAGACGGTGGCGCGGCCAGCTGGCCAGGCGCTGTGCTGCGAGACCGGGCGCGCCCTTACCTGGCAGTTGACATCCATCTGTCCATTTGAGAGCAGATACTGAACCACGTCATAGTGGCCTTTCTTGGCAGCCAAGTGCAAACACGTGGAGCCTTCTGCATCCTGCAACATGAACGCCATTTAGGTCCAAAGAAAGCACCTGGACCTCCGAGTGCAGGCCCCGAGGCAGGGCCACAGAGAACGCTGCTCCCTGCCACGGGAGGCGCTGTCACTGCCCTGCTGCAGGGAGTGACAGGAGAGCCAGGCCACGGGAGGCGCTGTCACTGCCCTGCTGCAGGGAGTGACAGGAGAGCCAGGCCGCGGGAGGCGCTGTCACTGCCCTGCTGCAGGGAGTGACAGGAGAGCCAGGCCGCGGGAGGCGCTGTCACTGCCCTGCTGCAGGGAGTGACAGGAGAGCCAGGCCACGGGAGGCGCTGTCACTGCCCTGCTGCAGGGAGTGACAGGAGAGCCAGGCCACGGGAGGCGCTGTCACTGCCCTGCTGCAGGGAGTGACAGGAGAGCCAGGCCACAGGAGGTGCTGTCACTGCCCAAGGCCACCCGCCCCATGCTGCTCCCTCCGGGCCCCTGTGAGCTCAGGCCACACAGCGGGTTTCAGACAGTGCCCGTGATGCGGGAAGAGCGCCCCCGTGCGGCAGGGCTCACAGTAACAGACGGCAGGAGGCGCGGGGAACAGGGGTGAGCCCGCCACGCAGCCCCCAGACCACGGCACCGTGGCCTCTGGCTGGTCCCGTGGCCTCTGGCTGGTCCCGTGGCCTCTGGCTGCTGGGCCTTCTCGCAAGCTGTCAACTGTGTCCCCAAGGACATTAAAGGGATCACACCAGCCAATCCACCTCAAAGCGGGGAGAAAGCCACCCAGAGAAGGGTCGGACCCAGGGAGCTCCGGGAGAGGCAGGAGAGCCACCGGCCCCGGCTCCGCAGGGCTCCTCCCGCCTGCGCAGCACAAGGCCCCCAGGACATGCTCGCACCGTCCTCTCCCCCCGGCTTTCTCCTCCTCTCTGTCCCTGTCTTTGTGCCGGTCCCGTCTCCCACCGTCGGTGCGGCAGTCCTGGACTTTAACCCGCGGCGTTAAGCTTATTCCTAATCCCACGGTGCCCACCGGGACACCCTTTCTCCAGAAACGCCCACACAGCCGATGCCCTCGGGAGTGGTGTCAGCTTATCGTTTTATCACACACAACGTACGGCTGCCGCTCTAGAAGTCGCCGGGAAAGCGCAGCTGGGACACCCTGGAGGCTGCGCAGGGCAGAGGCAGGCGCCCAGCAGGGCCCGAGAGCGGAGCCGGCGTCCAGATGAAAGACGCGCTCGAGGAGGGGGCGCCCCAGTGGGCGTGGCCAGGCCCCGGACGGGGGGCAGAAGGTGAGGGGAGGCCACAGGGGTCTTGGGAGGGGAGGGCGGCAGAGTGGAGACCCCCATGGGAAGGAGCCGTGGGGGGGGGGGGCTGCAGGGGTGGCGGCTAGTTCCGAAGTCTGGGCCCCCACACAGGAGCTCCTGACACCGACTCCACAACCCCACCGGTCCCAGGGAACACCCCACACCACGCCCCGTTCCCAGGAGAAAAGTCACCGCCTGGATGCGTTACTTGTCATCCTGACACACGTGCTGTGCACGTATCCACACACGCTGGTCATCCATGTTTTTAAATTGTCCGTATCAACCGTCCATAAATTGTCCAATATTGCCACGTTGCATATCCTTCTGCAATTCCTACTTAGTGCAACATTGTGTTTTTGAGATTGTCTTTATAGGTAACAGGTAGCACTTGCTCATTTATTTCAGAGGATGTAAAACTATTTCCACTTTATACATCCCTCGTCGAGGAATCCAGTTATTTGACTTTTTGCTAAGGACGCGCTGAGCACGGCAATGTTTCCCTGGTTACACGGGCACCTCCTGAGAGCAGCCGTGTCCGAGCAGTGCCAAGCTCCGGCACGACCGGCAGTGAGTGACCACTGCGCCCCGGGGTCCACGATCCCCCCGGCAGCAGCCACAAGGAGGGGCCCACAGCTGCCCACTCGTGCCGGCATCTCCAACACTCGCGTTTTATGTAATTCGATGATCATAAAACGGTATCTCAGGCTTGTTTTCAAAAGGCTGAGAACTTTCCCCTTGCTTGTCGGTCCCTTGTATTTCGTCTTCTGTGAACGGCCTGTTTATATTCTTTGCCCAGTTTTGTTTTTCTTATTTGCAGTCGTTTTGGGACAGGGGTCTCTGCCAGCGTGCCGTGAGACCTGCCCCAGGCTGCCACTGCTCCGCACCCACTCTGTGGCAGCTTGTGTTGAATGGAATTTCTTAAATTTTAATGCACTTAACTTTATCAATCATTTTTGTGCATTTCTGTGTCTTAAGAACTCCTTCCTGTACCCAAATCACGAAGATGATGCTCCTTGTTGCTTTCTAAGAGTTCTATAATTTTGCCATTTTCCTCGGATGCCCACGCTCACCGCCTGCATGTCTATCCCCTCCCGCCTTCCCCACACCTGCGTCTGCACCTCTAACGCCGTGTGCAGGACAGGGCCGGTCCTCGCTCTTCATCCCGTCGGACGAGACCTCTGCCTTTCCCCACGGAGTTCAGGCTGCACCCCCCGGGCGGTGGGACAGGGCCAGGCTCAAACCGGTCGCTGCCTGTTTGCTTCGACCTGTTTTAATTCTCTTTCCAGCATTTCAGTTGCACAAATTATTTTCCAGTATTTCACTTCACTTCCTCTATTAGCTTGTTTTTCCATAAGGCTGTATTTCTTTTTATATTCTTTTTTTAAAATTTTATTTATTTTACAAACTATTTTGGGGGGTCTCCCAGTGAGGACGGGAAAACCTGCTAGACAAATTCTGCAAGCGCTGTCTGGCTGCCCGCACACTCCAAGCTCCCGCTTACGTCCACCAGCCGTGGCAAGCCCGTGTCCTGGGACGCCTTCCACCAGAAGTCGCGGCGCGAGACCCACTGACACGGTGAGTGGAGACTTACCGCACTGCTGAACTCGCACACGCTCCACCTCGCAGGATCGTTCGGTATCATTCGTGCTTTAAATGGTCTCCTGTCCTTTAGAGAAGTTACAGGGAAAATTTCACACTGGCCACTTCTCACGCTTTTCCTTCATTCCCAGGGCTGCATTTTCCTTCCGGAGCCTCGTATCCCTTTTAGTGCAAATCTGCTACGGAATCTTATCAGCTTTTGTTTTAACCGGAACACATTTTATTTCACTCTCATTTTTTGAAAAATATTTTTACTGGACATAGAACTCCAAGATCATTTCTTCCTTTTAGGTTTTTTCTTTCCACACAACGAAGACGTCATTCCCCCGTCTCGAGGTCTCTGGTCCACGTGGGAGGTCAGGAGCGTTTGGTAAGTCGTTTGCCTACATGTGTGACGTACTGTTTTCCTCTATTTTTAAAGATGTTCTCTTTATTGTGGATTTTCAACAGTTTAAGCATGAGGTATTTAGGTGTAATTTTTTTTTTATTCATCTTGTTTGGGGCTTGCTGAGTTTCTCAGACCTGTAAGTTGCTGTTTTTCTCCAAATTTGGAAAATTTCTGACCATTATTTCTTCAGTACGCTTTTTTCCTACGGGGTTTTCTGCCCGCTGTCGTCCTGGGACTCTGAGCACGCATGGTGGACCATGCGACGCTGGGCCACCATCTGTCTGCAGACCCGTTCAGGTCCACGGTCAGCCGTCACCTCCACCCTAGCCCTTCTGCCCACGTCGTCCCACCTGCTGCTTAGCTCAGCCGTGAACGTCCCACCCCAAGCACCTGCTCCAGCAGCACCGCGGGGCCTGCGGCTCCCTCTCCCGCTCTGTCCCGGAGGCTCCAGCTGCTTCCGCAAAGCTCCGAACTCCGCCGGTCTCTGTTTCTCCACTCGCTGGAGCTGTGCGCGGGCACCAGCTGTCTGAGGTGAGGTCTGGAACTGCCCCCGGGCAGACGGTGGGGCAAGTGTGGAGCCTTCTCCCCCAGCATGACGCCAAGGATCACCAGTAGTCATCGCCAGTTATTTATTGAAAAATTAAGGCTGCCACATCTCAAAAGCCACCAAAACCAAGATAAAGGACTAAATACCAACTTGAAAAAACATATTTGTAACATATGTGAATAACGATACACAAAAAATGTTGACTTTAACAAGAGCAAACAGTAAAAAACAACACTCAACACTTGCGCATATCCACCTGTTACCATGGACCCGAGATGGCACCAGGCAGGTGGGGGCAGGAGCTCGGGGACCACCAGGGCCGTCGGGGGGAGCGGGGGGGCAAGAGCTCGGGGACCACCGGGGCCATCCAGGCAGGTGGGGGGGGCAGGAGTTCACGGACCACTGGGGCCGTCTGGGCAGGTGGGGGGCAGGAGCTCGCGGACCACTGGGGCCGTCGGGGGGAGGGGGGGAAAGGAGCTCGGGGACCACCGGGGCCGTCTGGGCAAGGAGGGGGTGGGTGGGGCAGGATCTCAGGTACCACCGGGGCAGTTTGGAAACAGGTAGAAAAAGCCTTGGAGATGTTCGTATGTTTTGGTCCAGCAATTCCACACCTAGAAATCTGTCCCGACGAAGTCAAATATGTGCCAAAATTTAGCTATGAAAATGTTCATTGGAGCACTGTTTATAATAGAAATTGAAAATAAGATAAATACTAATCAATATGCAAAACTAAAACTGATACAATTATATCATAAAATATCAATGAGCCATTTGAAGTGACGTTACAGAATAATATTTAATAATAGGAAAACAGAGAAAATTTAATTTGATGTGAAAGGAGCTGACAGATTAGCATGGAGGGTACGATCCCGTTTTTGTTTGGAAAAGTGTGTACTAACATGAAAGACTACAAGAACTGTTTTTACATTTTTTTATTGTGGTAATACACACAACTTTCCATTCTCACCATTTTTAAGTGTGCAATTCAGTGGCACTAATCACATTAACAATGTGCGGCCATCACCACTGTCTCCAAAACGTTTTTATTACCCCAAACAATACTCTATAACCATAAAGCAGTAAGGTGCCCTCTCCCCTCAGCCCCTGGCACCTCCAATCTACTTTCTGTCCCGAGGACTCTGACGGCTCTGCGACCTCACCTCAGTGGAACCAAACAGCACTTGTCCTGTCTGGATTCGCTCGCTCAGCACAGCGTCCTCAAGGTCCACCCGTGCTGGGCACGTGTCGGGAGACCACGGCCTCTTACGGCTGAGAATGGCCCCACTGCCTGGAGAGACCGTGTGCTCCCCACCCCCTGTGGGGGCCGTTTCCGGCGGCTGTGAGCAGCGCTGCAATGAGCAGGGCCGGGCCGAGACCCGCTCCTGTCCCTGCCCTCCGTCCTCTGGGTCTCTGCGGGCTCGCGTGTCGACTCTGTGCTGAGCTGCTCTCCACGGTGGCAGCAGCTCACGTTCACCATCTAGGCGTGAGGGTACAACCCCCTCCACGCCTCACCAACACTCCTGTCCAGCTTTTAGACCGTGGCCGTCCCCAAGGGCGTGAGGCGGCATCTCCCTGTGGCTGTGATCTGCGTTCGCCTCAGGACTCGTGGTGCCGAGCGCCTGTCCGTGGGCCACTCTGGTCACTGGTCTTCACGGGAGACACATCTGTTCAAATCCTTTGCCCCATTTTGTTAATGGATTGTTTGGTTTCTTTGTTGCTAAATTGTAGAAATATATTCTGGATCATAAACCCTGATCAGATACAGGATTTGTAAATACACTTTCCCATTCTATGGGTTTTCTTTTCACTCTCTTGATAGTATCCTTTGATGCACAAAAGTTTTAATTTTGATAAAGTTTATTTTTTTTGATTGTGCTTTTGGTGTCATATCCAAGAAATCATTGCCAAATCCAACGTCATGAAAGCCTTTCCCCATGTTCTCTTCCAAAAGTTCCATTGTTTTAGCTCTTAAGTGTAGGTCTTTGATCCATTTTCCATGAATTTTTGATATGATGTTAGGTAAAGGTCCAACCTCATTATTTTGCATGTGGCCACCTAGTTTTCCCAGCACCATTTACTGAAATGACTGTCTTTTTCCCATCAAAGGGTCTTTTCACCTTGTCAAAAATCAACTGTTTACACATTTTTATTTTACTCCATTGGTCTGGATTTGTCTTTATGTCAGTACCATACAGTTTTCAGTACTACAGCTTTATACAGTAAGTTCTGAAATAAGGAAGTGTGGGTTCTCCAACTTCGTTCTTTTTAAAAACTGTTTGGCTATTCCAGGTCCCTTGAGATTCTATAAGAACTTTAGGACCGGGCACAGTGGCTCACACCTGTAATCCCAGCACTGTGGGAGGCCGAGGCAGGAGGATCACTCGAGGCCAGGAGTTCAAAATCAGCCTGGACAACAGCGAGACCCCATCTCTATAAAAAATAGAAAAAGTAGCCGGGCGTGGTGGCATGTGCCTGTAGTCCCAGCTATTCAGGAGGCTGAGGCAGGAGGATCGCTTGAGCCCAGGAGTTTGAGGCTGCAGTGAGCTTTGACGGCACCACTACACTCCAGCCTGGGCAACAGAGTGAGACCCTGTCTCAAAATAAAAAAAAAAAAAAGAAAAGAAAAAAAAAAAGAAAGAAAGAAAGAAAAAGAAATTCAGGATGAGTCTTTCTACATTTATAAAAAACACTGTCGGGATTTTAATAGGAATTTCATGGAAACTGTAGATTGCTTTGGGTAGTATTATTAATACCATTTTAACTGTATTAAGTCTTTTAATGAACAATTCATTGCAGGTACATAGAAATAAAACTGACTTTTGTGTTTCATATCCTGCTACTTTGCTGAATTATTAGCTAACAATATTTTTGTGGATTCTTTAGGGTTTTGTACATAAAGATCACGTCATCTGTGAACAATTTTAGTTCTTCCTTTCCAATTTGACTGCCTTTTATTTCTTCTTGCTAACTTTCCCGGGTGGAAGACAGAGAGTGTCCCGAGGGAGGAGGCCACAGGCTTCCGCACAGCAACCCCCTGCTTGGCTGATCTGCCCGCTGCCAGGCCCTGCGGACCTAGCGCTCACTCACGGTTCCACTAACAAACCAGGCAACCAGGTAAGATGAGGAAGCTACTGGACAACCGGGTAAGCGTGTGGAGGCCGGCGACCGCTGAGGCTGCTCCCGTGGGGAGCTGCCCCTGCTCACGCCTCCGAGAAACGCGCACACACAGGACCGACGCTGACAGGCGCCTACCTTAGGGTCCACCTGCGCCCCGGCCTTGATGAGGTACTTCACTGCATCCAGGTGGTTGTTTTCCGCCGCCTCCATCAACGGGGTCCTCTGGTCCTCCGAGCAGGTGTCGATATTGGCGCCCGCCTAATGGAACGACAGTGCAGGCGTGGGGGGGCGCCCACCGCAGCCCCCGCCTGGCGAGGAAATGAGCTACCTGCTTCCACACGGGCAAGACAGCTACGTTAAAATTGTCTGACTGATAACTATGTCTGAGTCTTCTAAAAATGTATTCAAAAACTTAATTATTCTGTTACGATCAAGCTTTCAGTTCTAGCAGAATATTTGTGCTAGATTTCATTTCACTTCTAGGCTAATTTGATAGAAAATGTTTACAGCACAGCAGGGTGACAACACCTTCAGGAGAGCGAGTGACAACAATCACCTTCTTCAGCAGGCAGAGGGGAGGGGACGAGGGGCCTCAGAGAGGGGCGCCGACCCGGCCCTGCAGGGGCACAGACCCGGCCCGGGGCCTGCTGCCACCTGGCCTCGCGGTCTCCGTGCCCGCCGCAACAAGCAGAACCAACGCGAATTTCTGGCAGTGTGCACTGTGGAGCAATTCCAGTGTTTCCAATACAGCGAGAAACTTGAAGGACTAGCAGGGATACGTAGGTAAATTTTTGTTTGTGTGACACTTAAGAAGCCCCCAACTTTAAAATTGGTTGTGTGCTAAAAGGAAATCAGCTGTTTGGCGGTTGAAACCTCTTCTCTGCAGCGGGAAAAACGGTCTGACTTCTTAGACTAATATTCTAAGAGCTAACAGTTAGCATATAAAACGAATGCTATGAAGAAAGGCTGAAAATAGTATTGATTTTACTATTAGCAAGGTAAAGCCACAGAAAGTAAAGCTAAATTCTATGGCAGCTATTTTTAACAGGAAAATAAAAACACAAAATAAAGCTCAGAGCGCAGCCCAGGCCGAGCTGCGCAGGCCGTGGCGGGAGGGTCAGGCCCGGCCTGTGCGCTGAGCTCGCGCTCGGCCCTCCCCGGCCCCAGCACGCAACGCGGAGCGGAGGCCGCCCCACGACGGGGAGGCCAGGCCGGACGGAAGGTCGAGGGCACGGGCTGCAGGACGCCCGAGGGGCAGGGCCACATGCTGGTGACCCTGAGCAGAAGCTGAGCGAGGGCTGGGGGCCTGTCCCTAAGAACGAGGGTGGGGGAGACCCGGCCAGCCCACGGGTGCCCGTTTGAACGCGGAGCTGCCGGCTCCACCCACACGGCAGCCCAGAGCCCCGGTAACCAGGAGAAACCGACCACCGCCCGGCAACGTGACGGGGCTCAGAGACAAAGGCAAAAAATCTCCAAGATCTTCGGAACACAGAGAGGAGTAAAGGGAAGAGAGAATCAAACTGAGAGATCGCCAGGTGACGAAAGGGCTTTCTCGGCAGAGAGACTGGGCCGTGCAAAGAACGGGCCTGCCCAGGCCTGGCCTGCGTGAGCAGGCGGGTCGGGTCAGGGAAGGAAGACTGGACCCACGTGGTCATGGGGGCGGTGAGAGATAACAGTCAAGGAACTTCTAAAACACATTGAGAGATGAGCGAGAAGCAGACGGCTGAAAACATGGGAGTCCGTGGCAACGTCTCAGAGGAGGGCGCGGCCTCGCTGGGTGCCACCAGGGAGTCCAGATGCAGCAGCGGGCACGGGGCACCCCAGAGCGGGCAGAGGGCACAGCGCCCGACTGGGGCGGGGGGGCGGAAAGACACGGCCCACGCCTGCAGGGGAAGCCTGGGCCTGGGCGGCTGGTGGACAGGGCAGCCCTGGCACTGTGGACGCCACGGGACCAGCCCTGAGCCTCCCCAGCACCACAAAAGCTGCCCCAGGTCGGAGGCTGGGGAAGTGCTTCCTGGGTGAGTGGGTGTTCTTTCTCCACGTGCCACACGGCTGTGGCCCCGACCCCTCGAGGTGCAACTGCTGCGACTGAGGGGCACCCCCTTTTCTTTAACTGCTTGTCTGAACGTGGCATAGCCACACGTGGCAGGGCCCAGCTGGGGCAGGGGGACTTGAACCAGACGAGAGCTCTGGTGCCAGCAAGACCCCCTCGGTGAAAAGGAAAACAGGCTGCATAAATACGACCACGGCTCTAGAAGGTGCCCCTGTGCTGGGACAGGCTACTCAGTCCAAAATTCAGCAAGGACAGGAACCCGGAGAGGGGAGCCCAGAGCAGGGGGTCCCCGAGAGACAGTGCCGCAGCCTGGGCACAGCCGCGTCACTCCACGGCTGCTTCTGGACAGGGCCTGCCGGCGAGGGGTACGAGATGCCCGACACCCCACAAAAGCTGCAACCCTGAGGACCACCACCCTCGGAGTCAGGGCAAACGAGAAACAAAGCCATCCCATCTCTTCCTGGAGAATCGCAGGAAAACTACTTAGGTTCTGAGAGGAAGGAAAAATACACAAAACTAAAAACCCATCTAAGAACTCTGGAACTTAAAATTATAAGATATTAGATATAAATAAAAATATGTCAGAAATTAGAAGTATAACCGGACTAAAGGTTTCTATTAAAATACTGAGACTGTTAGACCAAAGTTTTTTTGTGTCTTTTGTTTTGCCTGTGCTGGAGTGCAGAGGTGTCACGACACCTCACTGCAACCTCACACTCCTGGACTCGGGCGATCCTCCTGCCTCGGCCTCCCAAAGTGCAGGGCCGACAGGCGAGAGCCACTGTGCCAGGCCTAGACCAGGTTTTTAAACACTGAGCTGCATGTTTAAAATACATGTATGCAAAAAGGAGGAAAAAATGGTCAGAATAAAAGGATGGAAAAACGTTCCAGGCAAACAGCAACACTGTGTCCCCAGCGGTGACCAGACTCATGTGACGGCACTCAGACAGCAGGGGTGTGGGTGGCTCGGCAGGTGGCTCGGCCTCTCGGGTCTCCTTCTCTTGGCTCCAAGAAAGGTCCAGACAGGTCAGCGTCTGAGTGGACGGGCCTTTCAGAGAGCCGTGTTTAGGGGCCCCCAGGTGACCCCCAACCTGCAGGTCACCCAGCAGTTGACAAGCTCCCCCCAACCGAGAGCCCACCATTGGCATTTCAGTACTTCAAATGTAAACAAACAAAATCACCAGGCATTTGAGGAAAACCGTAAAATCCGAAAGGCAGACTAAAACAGACAGAGCGGCTTAAAACTGAGAAACAACTGCACGATCTTCAGGGGACGAGGGAAGCACGAGAGGCCATAGAAACAGGACCTGCCCGAGAGCAGGACAGGGCTCCCAGGTTCCGGAATGGCGCGGCGCACACGACGCCGCCTGGAGCCCCGGCTGAGCCGAGGACCTGCCCGGACGGTGGAGCCAGAGGTGGGAGGGGCCGGCAGGGACTCGGCCCAGAAGGTGCCGCCCCCGGCAGGAGCCAGCACAAGACGGGGCTCCTCCCAGAAGTCTTGCCCAACGCCATGGACAGGGAGGACCTGTGCTACCACGAGGTGAATCGTTCCTGAAGCTTCCAAAAATAAAAGGTCACATGTGAAGGACTGAAGTCAGACTGCACCGACTCAGAACGTGGCATCTGAGAAACAGGGAGCCCAACAGAGGGGTCGGCGCAGGGGCACCCCCACGGGTGGTCACGGCATCTGTCTGGACACGGAGGCGCAGCCGTGTGTTCCGCAGGCAGACTCAGCTCAGCCAACAGAAACAAGACGAGCATCAACGACAGACAGACTCGGGCTCTGTTGGAAACGTAGTCACATGATCACATGATGCAAATTCTGCGTGACAACTGCTAAAAGGGCCGCACGGACACCAGGAGCTGGGCAGGGACGCGGCGTGCACGCCTCGCCCTCCCCTTCCCCACAGGAGTCAGTCGACACTAAAAACTGCAAACAAAATTGAAACCAAAGAAAAGTAAATCAGGAAACAGCCGCATTAGCAGCAAACGCAGAAGAGATGGCGGGAAGCCCGCGCAGCGGCAGGACAGGGGGGACGGGAACGCTGACTCTGTTTCCCCTCACAGCACCCGTGAGCTTTTCACTGTGAGAACTACGAATCTGGTACGATTTCGCTTTGAGAAACACAAACGAGCAGGTGAAGGCCCGGGAGGGCTCAGACGAACCTGGACCAGCATGTGGCAGATGTCCACGTGGCCGGCCTCCGCCGCGGCGTGCAGGGGTGAGCGCTTACTCTGGTGCTCCATCTTGAAGTTGGGGTCGATGCCATCAACTGCGAACAAACACGGTTTCACTCATTATTCACATGCAGCCCACGGTCCCTCCTGAGGACGTCACGAAGGCTGACAGAGCCCAGCACATGCCCTTCCTCTGTCTGTGGCCAGGTCAGGCCCTGGGAAGCTCTGCGGGAAGCGTGCGTTCTGCGTGGAAGTGACAGGCAGGCCCCGCGGTCAGAACCAGCCTGACCACGCACACTCCTTCCTACGTCTGCGCTGTGCCCAGTGCTCCTGCCGCGGCCGCCCAGGCCCCGTGAGGAGGCCACAGAGGCAGAAACCCCTGGGGCAGAGCAAGGCCCGGACACAGATGACTTGGACACATGTCCACTCCCAGGAACCCTAAATGGACAGTGAACCAAGAGACCAACCGTGCGGCCAGGTGACTTTAGCATCGGGAATGTGGAAACGATTAAAGCTGCCATTCTGGTCAACATGAATAAACCCGTTTTTTAGACCAAATGTTCAGCTTCTTTCACGATTTACTGTCAAGTAAGGGGGTTCTAATCACCTGCTCAGCCCAGAGAAGACGAACTTCCGAGAAGTCAAACCTGGAGCTGTGCGCTCAGGGACGCAGTGGCCCTGGGAAGGCTGGCACAAGCGTGTTTCAGGCATTAGAAACCCAGAGCCGCAGGCTTATCTACCATAAAATGCAAGTGCAGCAACGTGCTCCGATCTAGACGTGACCGAGTCGTGCTCTGCCCACAGCGCGGCCCCGTGACCAGCGCAGAGAGGACGTCCGCGTCTCCTCAACGCTGCACGTCACGAGGGGACCTCGACCCACGAGTTCTGTTTTTTACATCTACATTTCTGCTTGATTTAGTGATTACATATTTAATTCCCCTTTAAACATTAGAAATTCACAGAGGGTATTTCCAGGACCCGGAATAACTGAATGCCAATATCGTAGGAATCACGGAAGGCTGCTCACCGGCGGGCAGCCTACTTGCCCTGAGCGGAGGACGAGAATCACACGAAGAGAAAGACAAGACGCGACTGGCCTCGTGAGAAAAGGGGGACCCCTGTTCTCTGCTCCCCCGAGTGCCCGCGGCGCCCCGCGAGCCAGGCCGGGCTCGGCACTCACCCAGCATGAGCAGCACCTTCTGCAGCTCCCCCTGCCTGGCGGAGAAGTACAGCTGCTTCGGGTGGAAGCGAAGCTTCTTGGGCCTGCGGGAAAGCGCAGCTGTCAGTGACGCTGGAGGCCAAAGGCCCGGGGGCACCTACCCAAAGCCCCTCAAGTCAAACGCCCCAAACCCACCAATCCTGAAGTCTGTCACAGTGAAAGTAAAACCACCCCACAACGGACGGCCGTCTTCTTAGTCACCGTGTGAGAGTGCCGCGCGCAGTCAGGCTTGCGCACAGTGTACGAGCACCCGCGTGCTGAATGAGGTGTGGCCCGCTCACAAGGGGTGACACGCTGTCCCATGGGCCCCTCGGGCAGGTACAGAAGGTGCCTGGGCAGCGGGAGCCGGAACACAGGCGTGTTTGCTCTGAAACCTGACTGGACAGCTACGTGGGTAACCAGGGGACGGGGAAGGAGGCAGGAGCCGGGAGCAGCCTGGGGCCTGCGGCGAGCAGGGGCCGTGGGCGCGAACAGGCTCAGAGACGGGAGACTGGCTGCAGACAGGCGGACAGGAGCCAGGGCGGAGGCCGTCCGGGCGGGAAAGGCGGAGCACGAGGACCCCGTCAGCGCTAGAGCTCCCTCCTCTATCAGGCGAGGCTGAATGCGATGCTTCCCCTCCCAGGAGACCCGGCACGGCGGCCTGTCTGCCGCCCTATGGAGAGGAGGACGTGGGCCCGTCGGGCCAGAGGGAGGGTGTGGCGTCTGGGAGCTGTCAGGTAAGCCACGGGGCACCTGGTCTGACCTCGCATTGCACAGACAGGTCAGGGACCCGGGGAAGCGGCCACCTGAGGCGGGTGCAGGAGTGTCGGGGACATGCCCTAAGAGCGCACCTAGGATTTCACCCTTAGCACAATGAAGAGGACAGTAACTTCCAAAAATTTCCCAAAATAGTGTAAAAATTCACCAGCTGTTATGATGAACAGCATTAATCAAAATGCTACAAAGTATCGCAGTGACGCCGCGGAGCAGCACACACGGCGCTGATCAAACAGGCCCCGAGACGCCTCTAACCCCACAGGTCAGCGCTTACTTCTCCGAGTCCAGAGCAATCAGAGCGCTCTCCAAGGTCTCCTTCCCTGGTCCCTGGGAGAGGCCCGGAGCCGGCCGGATGAGCCCAGCGGGTCCCGACGGATCGAAGCCCTCAGGCGCCTGGGGGCCTGCGCCGTGCGGCTTGTCGTCCAGCAGTGGCCCGGCCGCGCTGCGGGGGAGGAAACCGGTGGGGCTGAGTCTAGCGGCCACAAACCGCCTTCTGGCGGAAACCAGTGACAGCACAAACCGTGACTGACTCCAACCTAAGTACGCTGCTCTTCTGAAAGAAAACAGCCGCCAGCTTGCTCACTGTCTGCTGAGGCCCTGGGTGAGGGGTCTGGGGTTCAGAATCAAATTTCCTGAGAAACGGGATGTTCAAAACTGCAGGCAATGTTTCCAGGACTCCGGGCCCCATGTCACACCTCCCTCAAGACTGACTTCACACTCACTCTATCCAGTCCACTGGCCTCCCCACAAAAGGCAATCCCGCAGCAGTTTTTACTTAAACTTATAGATTAATGAGGAGGAATAGATACCTTTCTGATTGTTAGTTTTGATATGTCCACAATCTGAGTCTCTTTGAAATGACCGTCAATGAAGTTTTAGTTTTTATGTGACATTTATGTTCTTTTTTCTCTCTTTCTGCTGGGTAGCTCATGGGCTTTGCTGCTGTTCTCAAAGCGCATCTCTCTTCATCCTAGTCTCTGGAGGAGGGTCGCTGACAGGGAACACGGCACCTGCCTTCCGCTGTCTCTGTCTTACCTGATCCTCTCACTGACTCCTTTTAGCTCTAAAAACTTTACAGCTATTCCTACCGGATTCTTTTAGGAAGACAGTGATATGCGTCCAATATGAACACTTCTAATTCTTTTAGATCATTCCTGTCTGCAGCTAGGGCCTTCAAACCTCAGTGCCAAGCGCTGCGGGAGAGATGCAGCAGCCGGCGCTGCTCCGGGTGTGCACAGCCACCTGCAGGGGCCAGGCCAGCAGGGAAAGACTGCGAAGCTACATCACTGAGGGCCGTGTGCAGACTGGTCAGAGACAGGCAACCGAACCTATCAATCCACTGAAAGAGACCTACGTACGGTGGCACTAAGGGAGTCTCAGTGTTTCTGAAATGCCAGCACCCACAGTGAGCATCAGTCAGCTAGACTGCTGGGTGAGACGGCAGCGATCAGTAAGGACCAAGGTGGCGCCATCTCCAGGTAAACCACATGGAGAGCGTGGCCACGCCCCTGCCAAGCACCTGCCCGTGGTGGTGTCAGCCCTGCCCTCCAGGGCCGAGCCTTTGTCCTGCCCGGGCACCGGCGTCACTGTGGAGGTGGTGTCTGCCTTCGCTATGGTCACCTCTCTGGCCTTGGAGGTCTCCTCCCCGCAGTGGGGGCAGTAGCTGGCACCGTTGACTCGAGAGGCACAGTCTTTGTGGAAACGGTGGGAGATGCTGCTCTCGGGCTGACACTCCATGAAATTACCCTAAAAACGAGAAGAGGGAAAATTACTTTTCAAAACTTGGGGCTAATATTCAGGAAAACAAACGAAGCGCCACTAAGCTAGTGAGCCTCCCGCGCCGGCCGGGCTGAGTGGGCGAGTCCAGTCCCGGCTCCCCGTCCCCAGCGGGCGAGGAGGAGGAACAGAGCACCCCAGGCCTCCCGCCGAGAGACAGCCGCACCCGATCCTCTCGGGGCTCATTAGCAGATCAGGTCTCCACGTGCATGTGCGACACGTGCCCCCCCAACCGTGTTATGACGTCACCCGTCTGACACGGTAAGGAAAAAACATAAAAAAACAAAGCCGAACCTGGCAGAGGTCACCTGGCTGACCCCGTCCCACCCCCGGGACCCAAGAAGGCCAAGGCCTTGCTCTGCCCGAGCTAGAGGCTGCACGGAAAGCACAGTCCAAGAAGGGCCCGGAACAGGCCCGTGTTCTGCAGGCTGACGAAGGGACAGATGTGACCACAGAACACCCAGGACGGCGCCGTCTGGCAATTCAGGCCGCGGGAAACCACTAGGAGGGACCCACAGCAGTAAGAACAGCACGTTCTTGCAGAAAGCTAGAAAAGCAGCTTCTCGCACTTTTAGCAGAAGCAAAAAAAACGATGTTTGAAGACAGGGGAGGGAAGAAAAGGTGTGAAATCCAAAGAGAAACCCCCCAGAGTGGCAGCTCCTGGCCCAGGTCCACGGAGGGGCTGCAGGGCCTCTGCGGTGTCTGCGGCTGCCGGCAATGGGACCGTAGGCACCCAGGGGCACCAGGGCAGAAGTGCACCCGGGGCAGGCTCACCCGCATGGGCACACGGACACGTGTGGGTGCACAGACACGCGTGGGCTCACACAGGTGTGCCCGCGGGCACGAGGCCCGTTTGCAGGGGCCCCTGGGTACCGGTGAGCACAGCAGTTTGATGGAGGACGGAACCGGCAACACCAGGCCCTAGAGGGCGGCAGGCGCCTCTGCTCGGAGGACGCTCTCTGCCCCGACAGGATGCTCACAACTGCTCGAGGTGGCAGGGGCTGAGAGGGCCAGGCAGGGTCCCGTCATCTCCGGAAGGCTGAAGGCTCCCTGGCAGCAGTGGGGAGGTGGGGGAGGGACGCAGCTCTAGGGCAAGACACCTCGAGAGCCATGGTGAGGGGTTCGTGAGGCACTGGGGGCCTCAGGGTGGGCCCCGTCCAGGCTCCGGACAAGCCGCTGGGACGTGCCTGGTGCCGTCGGTGGCTGCCCCGCAGCAGGTGGACATGGGACGGCAGCAAGCGCTGGTGACCAGATGGCACGTGCTGTACGGGACGCAAGAGGCCACCAGGAGGGCTGGGCTCTTACCGCTGTGCAGAAGTAGCCGCAGCCGGGACAGCACTGGTGCTTCACCATGCGGCCCCGGTGGTCTTCACACAGCACCAGGAGGGGCGCCTTGTTGGACGGGCGCATCAGCTCGTACTTGACCACGCTGTTGGTGCACCGGCCCAGCTGCAACCGACAAGACCCGGGGTCCGTGAGAGAGCCACGAGGGGACGGCTGTCCCACCCTCCAGGCCCTAGGCGGTGCCCGACACACGGGAGGCTCAGCAAGCGTGAGCCGAACGAAACAGCAGGGAGCCCTGCGAGGCCGGCCTGGGTTCCTGAGCACACACCTTCGCCCGTGCTGGGCCGGCCGAGAGCCCCGCAGGGTGCCACTGCCTTCTGCACGGCCCGCGGAAGACGGCTGTCACACGGCCACACCCAGTGTGCCAGGGGCAGCAGGCACACGTGCACCAGAGAACCAGCTGCTTGTCTTGGGCAGAAATCAAGGGAGTGTCAGGGTCAGAGTGGGTCTGGGATGGGCGCGGAAGGAAAATGGAGACACACCAGGCAGGACAGCCAGGCCAGGCCAGCAGTGGGGAACGGGGCGGCCAACCCGTGGACCCCCAATATCCCAGAGCAGCCAGAGCACCCCACACAGGGCGAGAAGCAGACAACACAGTCTCCTGGGTCTGCCTGAGGGACACGGCCACTGGAGGGTTCCCAGAGGACCAGAGTTTGAGGATGCTCCTCCGGGGGCAACAGGGGCTGCTCTGGGGGCGACCCCCGGACGCTACTGTGCCCTGCAACGTGCCACACGAAGGTTACTGGTTTGCTGCGTAAAGATCTCGGACAGCCCATGAGAAGCAAAAAATAGCCCAACAGAAAAATAAGCCTCTGCTTATTTTTATTGTAAATTCACAGAAGAACCACAAATGCCCCCAAAACACATGATGAAATGTTTGAACTTCCCGGGAATGAAAGAAATGCACCATGAAAAGCCTACGGCATTCCTCCCCTCTGCCTGGGGCAATGTCATCGTCCAGCCGGTGGCCTGCGAGAGAGGCTGGCGCCCCTGGGGGCTGCAGGAACGGACACAAACACTGAGCTCCGTGCAAGCCCCACCGCACTTTGGACAAAGGCAGGCAAAAGCTCCCAAGTGCATCTTCCTCTTTTCAGGCCCACCTGAGTAGGTGCACAAGCATGTACCTAGAAAGACGCAGCATTTGCAGCAACAGAACAGGAACAACCAACATGTCAATCTGCACAACAGTGGCCACAGGACATGCCTGGGTGGCACTACTCATCTACTTGTGAAACCCACGAGGACATCACTGATGCCCAAAGGAGACTGTATGAGAATCATCCAGGAGTTTTTTTTCAGACAGTCTGGGCATCACCCCGTGTCTAGGGAACACAGGGCACGTACACCCTGACCCCTCCCCACCCACCACACACACCGCCAGCTGCCTCTGCTGTGGACCCTGGGCAAGACCCGTGGACCTAAACATCCACAACTACTGATTTTGAAAAATGGTTACAATATTTAAACGAAAAAAGTTTTTTCTTTTTTTTTTTTAAATTCAATGTAGCATAGACATAGAAAGGTCTAGAAGGACATAAAAAATATGAAGACTGATTTCCTCAGTTTTGGAATAAGAGGTGATTGACACTTTCTTATTCGTGCATGTATGTAGTGTCTGAATGTTTTACAATGAGCACGCATTGCTTACGTCATTGTGAAGACGACAGAGGTGGGTGACTTTGTCTGGGAGACCTGTGAGATGGAGACGGGAGAGCTGGGGACTGAGGGGCTCCAGGCAGGAGGGCAGGAGAATACAAGGAAGGGGGTGTTCTGGGAAGAGTCCTTCACATGAATGACAATGGAATCTAGTCAGGGCTGGGGAAAAAAGACAGGACAGGCCAGGTGTGGTGGCTCACACCTGTAACCCAGGCACTGTGGGAGACTGAGGCAGGAGGATCGGTG
Organism: Eulemur rufifrons; assembly: GCF_041146395.1. Lineage (NCBI taxonomy): Eukaryota > Metazoa > Chordata > Mammalia > Primates > Lemuridae > Eulemur > Eulemur rufifrons. Next base: position 286,380,795 of record NC_090989.1, on the reverse strand, counting down.
AGCTATGATGATGCCCCTGCACTCCAGCCTGGGCAACAGGGGGCAGGGAGGGGAGAAATGCAATCAGCGCAGACCACGGGGCCGGGCCGGCTGTGCATGTTGCCACAGCAGCCGCAAGCCGCAGGGAGCCACAGCCCTGGACGCCAGTGCTCCTCGTCCTCGCCAGTGCTCCTCGTCCTCGCCAGTGCTCCTCGTCCTCGCCGGCCCCTGCCAGCTCACACTGGGTGCCCGGAGCTCCCCGCCGGCCCCTGCCAGCTCTCACTGGGTGCCCGGAGCTCCCCGCCGGCCCCTGCCAGCTCTCACTGGGTGCCCGGAGCTCCCCGCCGGCCCCTGCCAGCTCACACTGGGTGCCCGGAGCTCCCCGCCGGCCCCTGCCAGCTCACACTGGGTGCCCGGAGCTCCCCGCCGGCCCCTGCCAGCTCACACTGGGTGCCCGGAGCTCCCCGCCGGCCCCTGCCAGCTCACACTGGGTGCCCGGAGCTCCCCGCCGGCCCCTGCCAGCTCACACTGGGTGCCCGGAGCTCCCCGCCGGCCCCTCCCAGCTCTCACTGGGTGCCCGGAGCTCCCCGCCGGCCCCTCCCAGCTCTCACTGGGTGCCCGGAGCTCCCCGCCGGCCCCTGCCAGCTCTCACTGGGTGCTCACAGGCAACAGGGCAGGTACAGACCCAGGGAAGTCGCCCTAGAGCCCACGTGGACCCTCCTCCCTCACTGAACAGAGGAGCCAGGAGGCGAAGCAAAGCCAGGGCACAGGTGAGAACCTACGGTGACTGAGGGAAGGGCTACAATCGAACCCCCCTGCTCCCAGTGCAGGGCAGTAAATAGTTCTGGGCCCAGGACCCTGCAGGGAGACGGCTGAGGCCTCCTGCACCCGGGGGTGAGGGGGGAGGGGGGCGGTGGGGAGACCCACCCCCGACGCAAGACTGCGTTTCCCTGCCACGGGCAGGAAGGACAGACGCAGGTGCACAGGGCCTGCCGAGGACTGGCTCCGGGAGGACGGAGGCCCCATGGCCAGGCTGGCCCAGCACTGGGTGACACGCAGCAGTGACCTCCCACGGGGGGCAGGAACACAGAGAGAACCCTCCCTCCCTCACTGAAGCGGAGGCACACAGGAAAGGCCGACAGCCAGGGGCGAGGCAGGAGCACCACGGAACTACTGCCACCGCGCAGTCACCACCCACCGCACTGGTCTAAGGACAAGGTGACTACGGAGCAGTGTCTCCACTGGGGACAATTTGCCCCCCTCAACCTCCCAGGGGCATCTGGCAACATATGGAGACATTTACGGTTGCTAGAAATAGGTGATGTGACTAACATCTAATGGGTAGAGACCAGAAATGCTAAATATTCAACGAAGAGCAGAACAGCCCCCTTCCCCCAAAGACGGGGTCCAAAATATCAATGGTACTGAGGTGGAGAGGACTTGCTCTAGAGGAGTCTGAACCCACTGTCAAGAGAAAAAACCAGCAGCAGAAGCAGACTCAGAGATGAGTGAAATGAATTACAGACTGGGAATTCTAAGAAAGTCAACGTAAATGCTAGAAATCACAAAACACAGTAACAGAGACAAATGCCTTTGACTGGCTCCTAAGCATACTCAACAGGGAAGAAGAAAGAATTAGTGGATTTGAAAAAAAGGCCAATATAAATAATCTATACCTAAAATGAAAAGAGAAAAAAAGAGCAGAGCATCAAAGAGCTATGGAACAATGTCAAACAGTCTAATCTGTGTAACCAGAATCCCAGAAAAGGAAGAAAGACAAGAACAAGGCTGAAGAAGAAAAGCACTAGTGGCCAAGAATTTCCTAAGAATCAGTAGGTATCAAACCAAAGACCCAAGAAGCTCAGACAAAACCTACACAGGATAAACACTGAAAAAGCAAAACAAAACAACAAAACTAATACACTTAGGCACATCATTTTTAAACCAGTGAAAGCCAAAGATAAACGGAAAATCTTGGGGGCAGCCAGAGAAAAAAGACACACCATACGCAAAGGAACGAAGGTAAGAATTACAGCCAACTTCTCTGAAGCAGCTGTGCGGACAACACTGGAGTTCCATCTCTAAGGGCTGGGGGAGGCAGAAACTGTCAGCCTAGAATTCTATATCCATAAAAATATCTTTGAAAAATTAAGGCAAACAAACAGAAGCTGAAAGCATTCATCATCAGTAGACTTGTGCCATCAAAAACAAAGAGAACAGTTAACGGAAGGTCTTCAGGCACAGGTACTATAACACCAGACAGGAATTTGGATATAATCAAAGAAATAGAGACCCCTGGATACATTTAAGATGAAGGTTAAGACTACTGTTATGTTTAATCAATTTAAAAAGTAACTACAAACAAAAATTATAGCAATATGCAGTGGGCTTTTAGCATACATAAAATTAAAATGTAGGACAAAGCGTGAGGGAGGATTTGGAACCACACCACTGCAAGAGTCTTACACTGCATGTGAAGTGCCATGATGCTAATCGCAGGTAGGTTGTAATAAAGATGTGCCTTGTATACTCCAGGGCGACCACTAAAAATATTTTTAAAAGGTATAAATAATAAAGCCAATATTGGGATAAACTGGAATCATACAAAATTTCAATCCAAAAGAAAGCATAAAATGAAGAAAAAAGGAGTAACAGACGGCATAAATAAAAAACTATTAGGAAGTTACATTGTAATCCCGCTGTATTAATAATTACGTTACATGAAGATGATCTAAACACACCAACCTAAAGAACAGAAACTGTCACACAATCACGCATCGGTTAACAGGGTATGCCCTGAGAACTACACCATTGGGCGACTTCGCTGTTGTGAGAACATCAGAGTCCGGGAACCTACGTGGCCCAGCCTGCACGTGAGTTTCACGCTGCCTGTTTCTCCTGGACTACACACCCACACGGCCTGGGGCTACACCGCACACTGCAGGTGACTGTAACACAACGGGAAGTGTCTGGGTGTCTACACACATCCAAACCGAAAAGGTACCATATTCCCACAGTGGAGGTTGAGCATCCCACACCTGAACATCTGAGACACTGTGGTCCAAAGCATTTCGAGTAAAGGACATTGGACATACATGACGGTCTCAAGGACACTGTCACACACGGGGCCCCTCAGTGACAGAAGCGCCGTTGGGCAGCTCGTGACTGCATTACACCAAGGAGCAAATGCAAGGAGACGCTGTCTGCAAGAGACTCGCTTTAAATTTACAGATAGGTTAAAAGTAAAAGGCTGGAAAAAGACGTACCGTCCAAAATTACTCCAAAGAAAGCTGAGCAGCATGTTACCATCAGACAGAGCAGACTTCAGAGTAAGCGGTTTGAACGGGGACAGGGACACTGCACGGAGACAACGGGGGTCGCTCAGCAGAGTGTACACACGACTCACAACAGAGCTACAAAACACATTCGGCAAAAACTGACAGATCTGAAAGGTCAGTAAACACCCCCAGTGCCGCTGGACACTTCAACACTCCTCCCTCGGCAGCAGACACAACAAACGCACAGACAAGGGTCCGGGACCTGAACACCTGGGTCCTGACGGTGCCGGTGGCCACAGAACCGTGCGCATTTGTCGTGACGTACAGAACTGTACACAAACAGGGTGTATTCACTGTGTGAGAATTATGCCCCATAAGCCTGGCTGAAAACAAACAGAAAGGAGGAGGTCTCCTTCTGGCCAAGTGGAACAGGTCGAGCGCCACAGAGACACACCTTTTGGGAAGACCGCGGTGGCCTCAGCACCTCCTGGAATCCCACACAAAGCAGAGGATCGACTGGACAGCAAAACCAAACTCACAGACAACATCTGTAACAAAACCACGCCGTCAGCCAGTGGGCAGAGACAGACCCTCCCGCCATGAGACGAGGACGTGCGCGTCGGGGCGGGCAAAGAGGAGCACTGAGGGGGGCACGTCGCACCCGCGAGCGCCGGCCGGGGGGCAGAGCAGGGCAGCCGGGGGGGCGAGACCTGGAGGGGGTGGTGCAGTCCGGCCCCCAGGAGCTCTCAGAGCTGACCTGCTGGGGTCCCACCAGCACAGGAAAAGCTGGTGGGGACAGAAAAGGGACGGCAGAGGCAAAGGGAGCAGGCCCGTCGGCGCTGGGGGGACTGTCGAGAGAGCTCAGCCTGGTCCAACAGCTCTCAGGACCTCTGGTGTGAGGGTCTTATAACTCTTAAAAATTATTGAGGGTCCCAAAGAGGTTTTGTTTAAGTAGGTTATTGTATTGATATTTATCATATTTGAGATTAAAATACAGAAAATTTAAAAATATTCATTTAAAAACAGCAATAAACTGGGCTGGAAGCAGTGGCTCACGTCTGTAATCCCAGCACTCTGGGAGGCTGAGGTGCAAGGATCGCTTGAGGCCAGGAGTTTAAGACCAGCCTGGCAATATAGCAAGACCCTGTCTCTACGAAAAATAGCAAAACAATTAGCCAGGCGTGGTGGTGTGCGCTCTTTATCCCAGGACTGTGGGAGGCCCAGGCAGGAAGGTCAATTGAACCCAGGAGTTGGAGGCTGCAGTGAGCTATGATTGCACCACTGCACTCCAGCCTGGGCAACAGAGCAAGACTCCGTCTCTAAAAACAAAAAACAAAATAAAACAAGGTAAAAACAGCAATAAACCTATCACATGTTAACAAAAAAGAACATATTTTAATGCAAATCTATTTTTCAAAACACAAAAATGTTAATGAGTAGCACTGTTTTATAATAGTTGCAGAATTCTTTAATGTCCAGTTTAATACAGCTGATTCTCGTATCTCCTTCTTCACTCAGAGCAGATAATCACGGATATTCTTGTTTGAAACTACACCAAAACTCAACAAGTGGTAGTTTCTTAAAGATTTGTGGCAATACAGAATCTCAAAAGCATTATCAACAAACTTGTAGTACAATTGCCTTAAAATCCATTGATCTTTCCTGCACTTTGAATGGGTCTTTTACCCTTGCTTGGTTTTGCGACACTGCGGAAATTAGCAGCTCACTGAGCTATGCGGATCTTCCCAGCGTACAAAACTACAAACCCCACTACACGCTCTGTGAAAGCAGGACTGCAAAAAGGAACACAGCTTCTCAGCATCATCCCAAAGACAGTCTGGTCTTCCGGACCCCACGACAGAGTTCAGCACGAAGGCGTCCTGTGGGCCCAAGACACGGCAGTAACGGGGACACAAATACGTCTAAACACACAAGCTCACAGTGATGTTTACAAGAGAGAATTGCTCAATCTCAGAACTGCTCAATCTCTGTCATCTCAGAAGATGACAGAGACCCAATTCCGTATCGTAAAGACAGATAAGCACAGGGAGAGAATCCAACACTGAACCCGTCTTTCCACTGTGAGATGTACTACTGGGCATTAAAACGGGAGCCGAGACCTGTCTCTTTATAAAACCTTTCCAACCAATACATGAACCGTAAATGACAGGATGAGACCATTCTGAGACTTCCAGTGAGTAACAGCGGCTGACGTCAGGAAAAGAGGGACAACAGGCCCCTGTGGCCCCGAGAGTCTTGCACAGGGGAGAGCGAGGGGACTGAGCCTGCGCGGCCTCTGCACCCAGCGGCAGCTCTGCAGGGAGCACGGAGCTCCGCTGAGCTGGGACCGCAGGGTGGAGGCCACACCGCCCAGGGGCTGGGAGCCTTGAGGGGCCGAGTGGCTCGGGAGCCAGCACCGAGCACGGCAGGCGGCAGGCGAGGAGGAAACCCATGGGTGGGAACAGGGCAGAGAAGAAGGGCGAAGTTCTACTTCTGGACCTCAGTGGTGGTCACCAGAGTTCACCTCAGGTGATTCGTTAGGCCCAACATTTGTTTTATATGATGTTCTGGATCTATGTTTAATTTTTAAGAAAAAATTTTACAACACATTCAATATGGAAAAGACCGTGAGTGTCTGGGAACGCCAAAGGCAGACGGGGAGGTGGAGAGGACACAGAGGGGTAAAGCCGAGGCCCTGGACACCACTGGGGGTTGAGGGAGCACCAGCTCGCTCCTCTGAAAGGAGAGATCAGTAGCTATTTACTCTGCCGTCGTGAAAAGACCTATTTCTGAAGCACCAAAGAGCGCTAGCAGGTGGGGCTGCTAGGGAATGTCCTCCTCTACCAAAGAATTCTAGCTGGTGGCTGCAGGAGGAACGACAGAACTGCAAAGTCACCATTTTGCAACTTGTGATGAAAACTGGATTCAGGAGGTGCTCACGGGCAAAGGCAGGTGAGGGAGGGAGGGGCGGCCGCTGCAAACTCCCGGATTCATCTCGGCACCACCCCTACCTCCCGGAGCCCCCCCAGAGCAGCCTGCCACAACCGAACCATAAAATAAAAACCTTAAGTGGCTGAACCTACCCAAGGCTTCAGATCTAACCTCCAGGCTGCAGGAACTAGGGAAACGACTTACATAACACAGCAAGAAAGCCGCCAGCTAAACCCAGGACCTGCCGTCCAGCTTCAGCGGGAAGAAGGGGAGGCAGAGGGATGTTCTGGGTCAAAGGAGACACGAGAGACTAAAGACACTGCAACAAGCTTAACGAGAGGAACCCGCTTGGATCCAATTAGAGAAAAAAAGGAAGAGGCATTTCTTTTGACGGACATTGAACTATGGACTAGGCACTATGTAATAACAGGAAAGTATTGTTCTTTTTGTTACATGTGAAAATGCACTGCTGTTATGTGAGAAAATGTTCTTTCTTAACGGAAATACACACTGAGATACGTGGTGGTAAAACGGAGTTTAACCCAGTAGCTCAAGCCCAGGACAGGACAGGAGGCTGAGAGAAAGCACCGGGGGCCCCAAAGGCTGCGTTCTGCTTTTTCATTATAAAACGTTCTTTTAAAAAAGTAAAGGATTCTGTGGCGAGGTCGAGCGTGACAGAGTATGTGGCAGGTGACATGCATGTGTCAGAGGGGGGACCCGCTGGCCACACGTGCTGGGTGGGAACCGCCGAGACAGGGTCGTCCAGCCAGGCTGGGGTGGGCGGAGCGACGCTGGCGTCCGAGTCAGAGTGGGTGCCGCACACCTGAACTAGGGACATTGCGTTCACGTGGAAATAAACTTCTGAACTGAGACACGGCCTCGAGTCCCTCATGCCACGCTGGGGGAGAAACGAGGAAGCCCGTGGTCCCCCAAGGCTGGGCCCTGGACCCGCAGCATCAGTAGAAAAGCCAAATTCCAGCCAGGCGAGATCTACTGGCCGGGAACCGGGAACCGGACACCGGGGTGGGGGCTGTGGGCAAACCGCGCAGTCGGACCCCAGGGCAGCCCCTCCCAGCACGGCCCCTCCCAGCGCGGCCCGCGCTCCCGGACCTCCAGCCCTGCCTGTGCTGCTGGGAGACAGGACTCTGGACACCGGCTCGCCCTCTCTGCCCTCCCCTGCACGGCTGCCACGAAGACCAGAGCAGCCACGTGGGCGGAGTCTCGGCACAGGGCCCGGCGCACGGGGAGCGCCGTGTGAGCTGTTGCTGCTGTCAGTGCTTCACTGATTCCTAAAACTTACAGGTGAGACTCAACAACTGTGCTGATGAGGATGGCTCCACTGACCAAAAAGACGAGATCTCCCAGGAATGGTGGCCAGACACCTGCGTCGGGACGCGGACAGAACTCAGAGCACCTGTGCTGACCTCGTCCCCAGCACACACAAAGCTCCTGTGGCCGCGAGTGCGACGTCTCTCCCGGCCTCACGCCGACAAGCCTCTGCTCAGCCCCTCCCCACGGCCAGCCATGGCCCAGTGGCTCGAGGGCTAAAAGAAATCTTGTCAAAAAGAACTGGAGAGACTCTCAGAAATCGTGGAGTCCCTCTGTGCTCTGCCTGTTCCTCCTGTCCTGTTCCAGAGGGAGCGCGTGGCGGGGCGGCCACGGCACGGGGCGCAGGCTCCCCTCGGCACAACTCTCCCGTCTCTACCTAGTCACCTCCCACCCCAGAGCGGAGCAGGACCACCTTTACAAAAGCATGATCATAAAGGAAACAAACAGGCCACTTGCATTCAAACACAGCCTGCACACCGTCTTCCTTCTGAACACGCCTCGGCCCTGCGCTTGGCTTCGTCACCTGCAGTTACCTCACTGGCATTTGCGCGGCCGGCTCCGGGCACAGGCTGCCCAGCGTCCCTGGCTGCGCGGCCCACGGCGGGGGGCGGGGGTGTCTGCGGCTCCCCGGGGCAGGGCTAATTTCTTGTGTAAGTGAAAACGAACGGCTTACTTCACGGTCCACGCTCTCGGTAGCCATGCACTGGTTGTTGGCCAGGGTGCTGATCTCTCGGCTCCTCGGCGTTTCCATGCGGCAGCTGCAGAGGGGCACTTCCTGGAGGCCGTCCGTCTCCAGCGCGTCCGGACCGTTGGCCAGCCCTACCGTTACACAGACACACGTCAGCACAAGCAATCCTCACCTCGAAAGAGCTGTCCAGAAAGTGATCACTCATAGTCTGGACAGCGATCTCGTGTGCAAGGAAATAAACGCAGCACGGATGATTACACGGGCACAAATGGCACCGCACGGCGGGAAGCGTCCGGGGCGCACCGAACACCCGGCACGGCTGAGGGCACGGCACGGCCGCCTGCGTGTCTCCAGCCAACACGCCGCCCGCCGGGGCACCAGAGGTGCGTGGTAATCTGTGTTCTCGACCCAGGGCCTAGGCTCAAAAGACAGAGGCCGCACCTTCAGCAGCAGCTGCTAAATCTTTTGGTTTCCACACAAAAAAGCATTCACTACACACTGAGACCTTGTTTTCCTCACTGGGTTTGAGAGTTGCAGCCATCAAAAACTGTTTTCGATTGGCAAGGCTTTCAGAGTGGCTTATTTGTTACCTAGAGTATCACTCACCTACTTACGACGACAGTCCAAAGAGCCCATTTATTAGGCTGAGAGAAGAGTTGGGGAAAATTAAACAAAAAAATAAACTAGAGGATAATCAGGGCTGAAGAAGTTACTGGCAGTGACAGCAGGAATCACCCCCAGGGCACTTAGGGGGGCGCTGGGAGCAGGGCTGATGCCAGGCGGGCAGGCGCTGGCCACCAGGGAGACCCCTGGACCCAACTAGCGGCCGCCGCTCCCACGGGAAGCCAGGCGGCGCTTCACGCTCTCCCTTGTGAAACAAAGGAGAAACACAAGGTGAACAAGTGCTTCAAACACTCACTGTTGACCTCCCTCCATTAAAAATAATTAACTTGTGTTTCCACATCTAAAAAATACACTGTTAAAGTAAATCAAAAGGAAGACAAAGCCCAAAGAACCCCAAGCAGACACGGCCAGGCAAGCCAAGGAGGCTGCCCTGACCTTGCTTGACTTGGAAACGTGAATAAAACTGGGGGCTGTTTCTTGCAAACGTTGGTATTAGAGAAACATGAAACTTACACTCAACCAGTGGGAAGCAGCCACCCGACACACGCCAGGGAGGGTCCAGCAGGACGGACAAGGCAGCCGTGCGACCCTGGCCAAGCTCCCGTCTGCTCTGCTTTACCTCCACGTCGCCCGGGGACAGCCGCCCCCGGTGCTCCCCTGGTGGAGCTCCCAAACCACTTCTGCTGTGGGGCTGCCTCGTTCACAAACTGCTGTTTGTGCCTCAGTTTACCTCTGAACAACACCCATGCTGAGTCAGTCACTCTGCTCATCTCTAGCCTGTCTGGAACCTGACACTAGTCACAGCCAGGAGGGAACCTGGGTCCGTGCAAAGGGCCAGTAACACATTAATGGATACATGAGTCGTATTTAACTCACACCAGTTTTGACCCCAGGGCCTTGCGAAGCACATGTAACTCACACGTCCCTCCCCTGGGAGCTGAATGAACTATTTCTCAAGTTGCATATAACTCATGCACAGAAAACGATAAAAAATAACAAATTTTTCATTAAATTAGAAAGGGTCGTTTTGTTTTCGAAGCTTTTATTCTGTTTTCATAATAAAACACTGTGGCCCCAAGGAAAAAAATCTGTTTTTCCTAGCGTGGCCGTCGCTGCGACACACAGGTGGATGGCACAGCCGCGGTCCCCGCAGGGAGGAGGCTGACGACCTCACCACGGCGGCGACGCTCTCCCGCCGCCTGGCCCGCACCCGGAAGGTCAGGAGAGTGAGGAGGCAAAATTCAAGTCAGGACTGTTACAAGGTGAGAACTGGGAGGGCCTGAGACATCCTGCTTAGCGATGCAATGTTGAAAATGAGGAAACAGACAGGAACTGCATGAAGCAGCTGTCGGGGCGGCATCCTCAGCAGGCTGAGGTGACGCGGGCGAGACCAGGCTCTGACACCCAGGCAACGCCGTCCCCTTGGCCTGGGCTGTGTCCCCACAGTGGGGAGTCTGCAGGGACAGCCAAGGGGAGGAGCCCAGGGACTCTCCTGCCGCCCACACAGCCACGGCCGCTGCCCCACCCACCCGGCCTCCCGTCCCTCGGCCTGGGCTGGGCGAGCGGGGGCAGGGGCAGCGAGGAGGGACGAGGCAGGTGTCCCATCTCCGTGCAGAGACTCTCCTGAGTCCGAGGCTCAGCCTGGACCCTCCTGGGCCACCACCAGGGCCGTCCCCAGCCCGCTGGCCACGCACACCTGTCCTGTCTGAGGCTCGCTGCCTCGGGCCCCAGGAAGCCCGGCCCCCCGCCCTGCCGCCCAGCTCCAGGTGCCTGGGCCTCGAGCACGGAGAGCAACGCTGCTGCTCCTGCCCTGTCGGCTCCGCGCGTCAGTCAGTGCTGACCAGGCACAGAGGAGACCTCTGGGAGACCCTCCGCAGAGACTTCTCAGCAGAAACACTCACAGGCCGCAGGGCCTCTGTGCCACCTCACGCTCCCGTCACTCGGCAAGCCCAAGGTCACCAGAGCAGACGAGTGGATTTGGTAAAACGAAGTACTATTTCCTGTTCACAACCAAACCTATAACTTCCTGATACCTCCAAATCTAAAAGCAAGTTTAGAAAACTTATATGCACAGTGTTACACTTAACCAAGAAAGCAGGCGTGGCAACTTTGCCAAGGACTTCGCCACACTCAAGAGCTGGGTGTTTCTGCTCCATTTGGTGGTGCAAGAAGGAAAACAATCATTGTTTCTCTGATGGACAAGCCTGGCGTTTGTGTCTTAAGCTAAAGATACGATTTCTTAAATTACACAGGTGCATCAAACCTCGCCTAGTGTTCAAAGCCCTAAAAAGCTGCCTGTTTGTCATTTTAAAAATGATCCATTAAACCCAGTGTTCACCCACAACCCCCCAATGCAAGATCCACGTGGAACGTCAACACCACGGGATCCCAAATGCTCCCGTATTACGCTTCAGATACATCTTCCAACGATCAAACAGATATTGGTTGCCTGCCATTCATACAAGCGTTTTTTTGGGTAGATGTTTGTTTTTACTGTTACTTGTCTAAAACATTCTGGGTAATACAATAAAACATGAAAAAAAGATACAATGATTATAAATGAATGAATGAAAAGATAAAGTACAGTTATTTGCAAATGATAAGATGACATTCCTCAAAAACCCAAAGAACTGCGGAAAATCCTTTAGAATAGAGGTTCTCAAATTTATCTACTCATTGACATCCACATGGGGAAGGTCAGAAACCCTAGCTGCCTGCGCCTCAAGCCAGAGGCTATGAGTTAGTTGTTCTCGGGTGTGTTCTAGATTTTGGAATTTGTAAAGATCCCTAAAAGTGATTCTAAAGTGCAGACAAGTTTGGTAGCAATTGCTTTATAATTAATAAGTGAGCTCAGTAAATTGGCTGTATCCAAGGCAAAGGTACAAAAATAAATGTTTCCTATTGAAATATGCATTTAGAAAATATAACAGAAAGAAATATCATTTATAATAGTGACAAACATAAGATACTCAAGAATGGTCTTAGCAAGAAAAGTGGGGTTCTTGTGAAAGCAAATTATGACATTGTAGTAGCGGCTGTGAGAGGAGCCTTAAATAAATGGAGAGATGCAGTGTGTTTATAAACACAATGCAGTTCCAAACATCCCAGGAGGATGGGGGGAGGTGTTAAGTGAAAGTCTAAGAAAATTACTTCAAATTTGGATAAAAGAGGTTTTTTAAAAAAAAAAAAACAACAACCCAAACCAACACAAACATTTTGAAAAATAAGAACGGAGAGTATTTGCCTCACTAGGTGCTGAAGCAGATTTGTAAATGTTGTAATTCTGGTCCACGAATGAGGAAATCAATGGAGCAGAGTAAAGGGTTGAGAAAGAGCTCCTACGCCAAGGACCACGCGACAGACCAGCGAGGAAGGCAGGGATTCGGTGCGTGGCACCATGGTACCAGCTTTTCAGCGGCTCAGGAGGAACAGGGGACAGAGAAAAGGGCGAGTGAGCGTTAACCACGGGCACAGGCACTTCCTCGGGAGCCACCGCTGCGCCCGTGACCTACAGGCACGGGGACAGCGCAGCAGCTGAATCTCATCCCTCGCGGACTGTGCCCGAGAACTGTCAGCTCAACACTACCCAGAAGACATTTTCAACCAAGCAGGGCCACACTGGAGACCAGTAGGCACAGTCCCCAAAATCCTGTCCCCGTGCACACCCGAGACATGGCCAGGCAGAGGAGCGCCTCCTCCCCAGGGCCCCTGCGGAGAGGCGAGCGGGCCCGCGCAGGAGAGCGAGGGGAGACGACCAGCACGCTGCGCCTGCCTGGGGTGCGTCCCACTCCCCCCGGGGGCTTCCAGGACTTCTGCTTCCTGCTTGACCGCTGCGAGGCACAGCACACGCGCTCTGTACCACGCCTACGCGGTCACCTGTAAGTGACATGTGTGCCCACATTTCCCACTAGCATCCACCAGGGGGTGTCCTGCTAGCGGACAGAGAACCAAGATGGTGCCCGGCCACGGGCACAACACGGGGTTCACCTTCAGCTCCCGAGGACAGGATCCCTTTGACGCGCAGATCCAGGGAGTCCAGAGAAACTTCCACATACCCTGTGCTGCCTCCTGGCGCCGTGGGCTCTGTGCTTCCCGAAGACGACTTATAGGCCTCAGAACCTAGATGCAAAATGCACAGACTGTGAAACACTGCGCTAGAGCCACCTGCCCAGAGACGGCAGCCGAGCCCCCAGACACGGGCTGGCTCCAAGCCGTCTGCACAGACAGACGGAAACCCACTGTCACTCAGGACGTCCCAGCCCCAGTCAGCCGTCCTGTGGCTCATTGCTGCCCCTACGTGGTAGTCAGGGGACAGGGGGCTGTCAAGAAAATCAACACATCTTTCTCTGCAAACATGCAGCCACATGAAAGCCAATCAGATGATCGAGCAAGTGGATAAAAATGTGGCAGATGTGTATTCTGTGAATTACTTTAAAATAACAGAAAATTCTCATTTGAAGATCTGAAGGACTGGCGGACATAAAGTGGCTACAGAGACAGCCCCAAGGGCGCCGTGTCCCTGGGAGACAGTGTCGGCTGGCAAGTGCCCAGCGATCCCCAGGGACACGGCGGTTCAGCACAGGCGCCCCTCCCTGGAGGGCAGGAAAGTCGGAGTGTGCCAGGGAGCGGGAGGCTGACGGGGCAGCGGGCTCCCGGGTTCAGCAGCGCGGGAAGGAGGAAGTTCAACCACTTCCGTGGCCTCCTCCGCCCTCGAGGACACAAGTGGCGGTGGCAGCGGCCCAGCCCTCACGCACGTCCCAGGAGGGCCAGGAAAAGCAGCCCAAGGCTGGGTGACTGTAAGGGCATTCACGGAGCCCAGGAGTGGTCACTTAACAACAGGTGACCTCTAACCCCAGCGCAGGCAGACGACGGCCCTCACGGCCACGCTGCCACACGCGTCACCAACATTCCAGTGACCGGAAAGAAGTGAGCCGCTAGCACAGAGAGGTGGGTTATCCCTGGTCTTTAACTCGTGCCAGATGCTGCACCTGGATCTTGACGGACAGGAAGAATCAACCATCTTTCAGAAATCATTATATTGTATCAATATGAAGAACACGAGTGCTCTGTACAATTTTAAACTTAAAGAATAAAGAAATAAAAAATAAAATTCATAAAGAAATAAAATCCAGACTCCCATGTAAATATTTGAAAGCATGCATGTTACACATTACAGCCGGGGTGACAAAGGCAAAATCTCTACCCCAAAACAACTTTTAGACCCGGATCTGCAAACCCTCTTGTTGGCCAACAGCAAAACCACATCAAGTTCTGACGTCAGCGGACAAAGCTGAGGAAAAGAGAAACGGGACTGAAGGAACAGACGCAAGTTCCAGGGAGGCACCAGCTCACCCGCAACCCGGAGCCCCTGCGACTGGGCACAGCTGCCTCTCGGGGGTCGAGAGGATGAGCCAAGATGACTGAAAAAGAGAACAAAGTGCTGCAGCTCCCTGACACTGGTGTGAGGACAAACAACGGAACAGACTACAAAGTCCAGAAACAGCCCCAGACACCGACTGTCTGCAAAGGTCCCAGGGTGATTCACAGGGAAAGAAAAGCCAGTTCACCCAGTGGAACAGGAACAAGCGCAGGTCTACACCTGCACCCCAGTGAGCTGGCCACACCCTACACATGGGAATGTGGGTGCAAAGCGGGCCAGACACCTGCCTGCAAGCACTGAAACCGTGAAAGCTCACGAAGAAAACATGGGACAAAAGCTCTGTGCCTGGGTTAGTCAAAGACTTCTTAGAGCAGAGAAGTATGAACCATAAAAGAAAACAATTCACAAATTAGACTTTAATAAAACATTTTACACTTTTGCTCTTCTAAACATACCATTAAGAAAATCAAAAGGCAGGCCTCAGACTAAGTACAAATACATGTAAAACACTCACCTGATAAAAGACTTGTAACCACAGTATTTTAAAAGGTCCTACAACTTAATGAGAACAACCTGATTTACAAAGTGAGCAAAAGAGATGAACAGAAGCGTCCCAAGAGCAGGCAGGCGGGGCTGAGAGGCGCCGTCTCCCTGCTGGTGAGGTGCACACAGGCTGCACACAGGCTGCACACGCCGCAGAACCTCCGAAACCAAGGACTGACCCGCACGGGGGTGGACAAGGACACGGGAGAACTGCAACTCTCCTGTGTGGAGGGGGCATCGTCTCCCAGGGCCAGCGCTCTCGGAAACAGTTTGGCAGCTTCCTACAGACCTGAACGTGCCCCTGCCCTCCGCTCTTCCGCTCCCAAGTACCCACCCGAGACACAGGAAAGCACCCGCTCGGCTGAGCCTGGCACAGTGTTCGCAGCAGCTTTGTTACTAGCGGCCTGAGACGAGAAATTAACCGCGTGTCAACAGGCGACCGGATACACAAACCGTGCTGCGGCCACTCAGAACACGGCCGCGAGGACAGGAAGAAACCAGCCACACACAACATGCGATGGCGCTGAAACTACCTGAGTGGTCCCAACAGCCACAGGGAACAGAACACACTGAGCGGCTCCGCGACTCTGAAGGACTAGGAAGCGCTAACCAACCAGCAAAATCGGAGCAGCTCAGGGGCTGCCTGGGGGCAGGAAGGGGCAGTTGAGGGGGGCAGGGTGACCATCTGCGTGGACACTCCCCAGGGACACTGCCCCTGAGGGGAGGGGCCTGGGGCGACAAAGTGCTCACGGTATTGATCGTGGGGATGGTTTCATGGCTATAAATATGTTAAAACTCATCAAACTGGGGACTCTGTTTATGTGCGTTTTATGACAGGCCAACTGTACCTCAATTAAGGTGTAAAACAAATGACCCCTGGCACCCTAACCTGCCGCAGCCTCCCTGGGTTTGAGTAATTCACAGAATTACCCCTGAACAGGGGACTCTGACCAAAGGCCGAGGCCGCCACGTGGACCAAGATGCAGGCCGCTCAGGACCCCGAGGGCAGCTACCGGGGCCACAGAGCCCCTCCCCCGCCCCCTGGGAAACGTCGGCATAGGCCCGCGGTGCCTGGTCACCCCGTGAGGGTCAGCATGACAACGCGGCCACCGCCAACCAGGTGTGCCAGGAGGAAACCACCTCAATCACCCGAGGGCCACGAAGAAAGCCCTTGGGAACATTTTTTTTAACCGTGGAGGCTTCTTTTCAAATGAAATCCCCTGAGAGCCGCCACCCCCCAGGCTGGGCCCGGCCGGGCCACGCGGCGCTCACCCAGTGCGCTGCCGGGCTTCTTCCTGCTTCTCCGCCTCCTTTTCCGAGCGGGCTTGACCCAGGGGCTGTCGGCCTTGCCTTTCCTCTTGAGAAACTTCTTCTTGATGCTGGATTCGGAGCTCTGGAGAACCAAAGGCAGGAGCATGAACAGCAGAGCACAGGCAGCTCTTGAAAACAAACATACTACAAGTTTTGTTTTTCTGCAAAATAAAATACTTGCTATATCTTGATTCTTCAACTAAAAGGTTAATTTTACTTTTAGACACTTTTTTGGATCACATTCTTAAAGATATCCATGCTGTTCCCTGAACATCTCCCCAAGCTCAGTCCTTTAGACGCGAAAAAGCCAAGAAAATTAAAATGGTATTTATAAATCTTATTTGAGTTTGGCACAAAAGAGAAGAATAGATTGGAAAGTTCTATTCAGAAACTAGATGAATAAGCTCAGGAAGAGAATCCACGTTTAATCACACGCATCCACTCGTCCTGCGCACAGAAAGGAACAATCAGTGCCTCCACTGATGCAGAATCTATACCCACACTCATTATCTACGCACAGAACAAGGAAAGAGGCGATTATTAATTCATAACATTTCAAGTTTTTTGAAGTATCTGTTTCTAAAATCTAGATGCGGAAAGGAGCCAGGCGTGGTGGCGCCTGTGGTCCCAGCACTCGGGAGGCTGAGGCAGGAGGATGCTTGAGCCCAGGAGTTGGAGGCTGCAGCGAGCTGGGATCACATTGCTGCACTGCAGCCTGGGTGACAGAGCGAGACCCTGCCTCCAAAAATAAACAAACAAACAAACAAACAAATAAAAAACAAGGAAAACAGACACAGATGCAGAAAGGGCGCTGAGTGCCAGGCTCACAGGTGCGGCGGGCACGCCCAGACCTTCCGCACGGGCGGACACCCGGGCGCTGGAGTGAGGAGGCCTCGCAATTCCTTCCTGCCGCGGCCACACAGGCACAAAGGCAAGTACGGCTGCTGCACCGACAACGGAGCAGGGCCCCTGCCCGCCGCCCACACGAGCCCTGGTGTCGGAGCTCTGTGTCACGGACAGCCCTGCTCCAGCTGTGCTCCCCACACAGCAAAACTGCCAGAAGGAACAGCGCGGCACCCAAAGTTTACTGCTGCTTGAATCCAACTGCCCTCCACCGTGCCACAGGAATGACCCTTTGTCACCAAGCCCCTTCTGTGTCCTCCTCTCATTCCCCCACTCGACCTCGGACTGCTTCCTCCCTCCTCGGGGTGTTTCTCAGGCCCCCCCCAGCCCCCTGAGCGCCCTCCCAGCATCCCAGAGACCTCAGTGTCACAGGCCGCTGGTTCTCCGTTCAGCCCTCGCCAGCGGGCAGCTCCTCAGCCTCGCCTGGCCTCACCCCGCTCCCCACTTCCACGCTGCTCCCCCACTTCCCGCAGACCTGGGTGGACGACTCAGATCTGGACCCTCCACTGGGATCAGCAGACTTCAGCGTCTCTCCCCACCCCCCGTCCTGTCCCTCCCCGCTGTGTGGCGGCGGACCCACCGCGGTCCTGTCTGCTCTACCCAGAACACCTGAGGGCCGGCCTCCCTCCCTCTCACCTCAGCCACCACAGCAGAATCCAGGCACTGCCCGTGTGGCCACCCCGCGGCCACCCCACTCGCGCCGGCAACCAGCAAGTGGGGCCACACTCTGCCCCCCGAGAGCCTCCGCGCCCCGGTCTACCCTCCCAGCTCCCAGTCGGGCAGCCCTGCACCTGGCCCTCCCTCACGTGACTCTGCCAGGCAGGGACCACAGCGCCGCTCACCAAGTCAGACTCGTCACCGCCTTCCTCTTCCTCCCCAGTGTCGGCAGACTCTGGCTCCTCCTCAGACTCCCCGTCCACCTGATCGGCCGCGCAGTCCAGAGGCGGAAAACCAAACAGAAAATAAAAACTAATGAGATTCCCTGGTGGCAGATGATTGGACCCAAAACAGATTTTTAAAAACACTGCAGCAGTGCACGCTGGGGACGCACACGAGAGGGACCCGCCCGTCCAAGGGCCGGACCGGGCGGCTGCGGGAGGGACCGTGTGCCGCCCAGGCGGAGAGTCAGGGACGGCCTGAGCTGCTGCTGCTGCTGCCCCGAGAGACCCCGTCCCGGACAGGCGTGCGCCTGCGCCGTGTGCTCGCGGGGACAGGACGGCGGCCGCCCCGGCGTGCGCTCAAGCAGGGCGCCCTGGCGGGTCCGTGCACTCTGTGCGTTTTACATGTGGGAGAATTCAATTAAAAAGTAACAAAACAAATACACAAATCATAAAAAGACTTTCAGAGGAACATGCAGTGCAAAACCTTCCCCACACACCCAGTATCGCCGTCCCCAGACCCCCCACCGCTGCGCTGCCCACACCTCCTCGCCGGCGTCCCGGCACACGTGGGCCTCAGGGGAGGGTGCGTCTGCGCACAGGCGGCCGGCACTGAACACGGTTTTGTGACTGTGTGTTCTTCTAATTAAGAGCGCTTTGGCATTCTGTGCACACCAGAACAGACACCTTGTTGATTCTGCTGTATGTACCTGTTCTGTCTGCACAGGTAACACGCGCCAAAGCCCCTAACACGGGGGAGTGCCCACTCACCCCGCGCCCGCCCACGCCCTGAGGCAGGGACGTGGTCTCTTTCACTGCGGCCACGCGTGTTCCCCGCGTTCCCTAATCCACATGCCCGGTGACTACACACGTAACGCGTGCTCTAGACAAGCCAGAACTCCCCCGCACAGACACGGGCTCCACCTGCACAGGACGCTCTCGCATGTGGCGCTCCCGGGTCAAAGGGCACACACCTCTCCCACCGGGGCCTCCCGCCGGCAGCGCCCACACAGGCGCCACAGCCCTTCTAGGCGCGCACGGTCCCGGCTCGCGCCCGGGCACAGAGGGGGCTGCGTGTTTCCCGTGACTTCACTGCACGCTTCCCTCTCTCCTCCTGTCTGGCTCAGCCGGGTCCACAGCCCACCGTTCCGCCAAGTCCTTGCATTCTTGCTGGCGTGCAGAAGCCACACGTACTGCACACACACTACACACACACGCACTATACACACAAACTACACACACATACTACAGATACGCTACACACACAACACACGTACTGCACACACTACACACACGTACTATACACACAAACTACACACACATACTACAGATACACTACACACACACACAACACACATACTGCACACACACTACACACACACGCACTATACACACAAACTACACACACATACTACAGGTACAGTACACACACACGTACTATACACACAAACTACACACACATACTACAGATACACTACACACACACACAACACACATACTGCACACACACTACACACACGTACTATACACACGTACTATACACACAAACTATACACACATACTACAGATACACTACACACACACACAACACACATACTGCACACACACTACACACACGTACTATACACACGTACTATACACAAACTATACACACATACTACAGATACACTACACACACACAACACACATACCGCACACACTACACACACACTATACACACATACTACAGATACGCTACACACACACACAACACACATACTGCACACACACTACACACACACGCACTATACACTACAAACTATACACACATACTACAGATACATTACACACACACACACAACACACATACTGCACACACTACACACACCCTACACACACACAACACAATACTATACCCTACACACAAACTACACACACATACTACACATATCCTACACACATACACACACTACACACACATACCCACAACACACTGCACACACACAACACACATACTATACGCTACACACAAACTACACATACTACAGATACACTACACACATACTACACACACATACTACACACATATACTATAGATACACTACACACACCACACACTACACATATACTACACACCCTGTACTATACACACTATACACTACACACACACTACACATACTAAATACACTAAACACATACTACACACACATAGGACAGCAACTCTTTGTAAAATATGTTACTGAGATTTTTCCTATTATGTTTTTTAAGCTTTGCATCTGTTATCTCTTGTTAAGGAAAACTTTTAAATTTTATCTGAACAACTCAAAGATGTCCGTCTTTCCTTCGTGGCTCCTGGGTCTGTGTCTCACAGTGGAAGGCCTTCCTCATTCGATTAGATTAGAAAAATAGTTTCCAGTATTTTCATCCGTAGTTCAATAGTTTGTGTTGACACTTTAAGTCTTCTGGAACTCACTTTTCAAAGTAAGCGCTGTGGTGACATACAACCCACCGGTTCCAAAACGGGCCCTTCGGGGTGCACCGCGCCGTGGTTTGGGCCATTCAAGAGCTGTGCGGCCAGCAGCACCAGCTCCAGAGGACACGCAGGTCTGCTACACACCACGGCTCAAGCGCGGCCTCTGCTCTTCCCCAAAGGCTTAGCAACTGTCCCCATAGTCTTTATTACAAAGTTCATGACCCCCTGACCACGGACTTGAGACCCCGCTCTCACAGTAAACTGCACCTTTCACACACACACACACACGGGTCTGGGACGAAGCCTGCTCTGCTCACACCTCCCTGCCGGTTCTCGCCGCCCCGGCTGCCGCGGAGGAGCCGGGCGTCCACACGGACCACACGGACCACGCGGCCACGGCTGCCGCGGAGGAGCCCAGCGTCCACACGGACCACACGGACCGCGCGGCCGCGGTTCCGCGAAGTCCGCAGGGCGCTGACGGGAACTGCTCCGAGTCTGCTGACGAGCGTGGGGCTGACAGAGCAGTGGGGCTTCTCGCTCAGATACCGGGTCTTTATGAACTTAAGTTGCTTTAATCTCTTTCAGCAAAGTTCTATTTGTTTTTTTCTTTTCTTTTCTTTTTTTTTTTTTTAAGGCTGGTCAAGCGGAGCAGGGGGGGTGGAGAAGGAATATTACTTTTCCTTTTAGAGGTCACACACTTCTGTTAAGTTTATTCCTAGGTACTCTGCTGATATTATAATAAGAAATTACAGCTACTTTGGGTGTGATATTGTGGTGTTTTTTTCAAAGATTCCTTCTCTTTTAAAGACCCACACTGAAATATCTGCTTCAGACGATCCAAGCAGGGACAAGCCTGGCCGGGGAGAGGACAGCACACTATTCTCTGCACTCTGTGCGTCTTGGAGTTTCCCACTGAGAGCGGTTTCACGACACCCAAGGCATCCGCTGACACTGCTGACGCTGCCGCTCTACAAGAAAACGGTTTTCACGTCTTGATCACGCGCGAGTTCAGCTCACCAGACTTAACGGTTTTCCCGCAGATCTTCCTGCCTGTCTTAGATGCACGGCTGTGTTCTCAGCAAACTCTTCCTCCTTGTCTTTTCAAATGTTAATGTTTCCTTCTGGTTCTTCTCTGGCAGAATCAGCAGGAGCCCTCAGCAGGGCTGTGCTCGCCCCAGCAGCGAAAGCAGCAGGTCCTCCCTCTGCTCAGGACTGACAAGAAATGCTCTGAATTTCTCACCAGGAAATAACCTTTTCTGTAGGATTCTGACACCTTTAGTCAGCTTGATTTAATGTGAGTTTCCTTTTAATTTCACTGGGTAGTTTTCTATTTTAAACAGGACGGAGCAATGAAACCACCAACCGAAAGGGGCAGATTGACACACAGGTATCTTCACTCCTGCCGAGCTCCGGGGAGGCGCCTGCAGAGGAAGGCGGGGCCGCTCCAGCGAGCACCGCACACACGGCAGCCAGGGAGCACGCACACGGAACACCCCGGGAAACTGCACAGAGAAGGGGCAACAGCTGACACAAAAATAAATATGCAAATAAAAAGGGAACTGCATTCTGAGCTAGCTGAACCGAGAGAGCTAAAACCTGCGTCGGCCAGGAAGAGAGAGAGACTGGGGTGGCAAGCAGGGGACCCCCAGCTGCCCTCGCCCAGCTCCCAGCCGGGACCTGCCAGTCCCTGACCCAGCAGGACACAGCCCCCGTCACCAAGCCCAGCTACAGCTTCGGCCTAAAAGGTGAGGGTCCAGCTTCCCCCTAACCGTCCCCCAGAGTGACTGCCACGCCCAAGTGACAAGTCTTGGAGACTGATTTCCAGTCTCAATGGTGAGAGGAGGATTCCAGTCACTCCTGTGAAAAGGCCGCAAGTGGAGGAAGAGATCGTGTTGACTGCACATACAACACGGGCTCATTTCCAGACCCAAGAACTAACTACAAAATGCTTTTCAAAAAGGGCAAACGACTCAGTAAATAAATGGCCGAGACTTAGACTTGCACTTCACAAAAGGCGCATCCGCACGGCAAATCAGCGTAAGAAAAAGTGCTCAGTCTCCTGGGCCATCAGGAAAGTGAAGGTGCAGGTGAGAACTGCAGGCTCTGGCAGGCCCGGAGGGTGGACGGACACTCGCAGAGCCCGGGGTGTGAACTGGCTCCCTCCCCCCCCCAACCACGTGGCAGTGTCTGCCATGCTCCTGTGAGGCCGGGCGAACCCACGCCTGGGCGTGCCCCCAAGGAAACACACGCGTGTACAAGGATGCTGGCAGCAGTCTCCTCTGTGACAGCCCCAACTGGAAACCCCGATGACCATCAACACGGAATGGACACAGGAACCGGAAGACAGCCATACTAAGGAGTGCTTTATCACGGTGGTTCCCAGACATTTTGGTCTCAGGACCCCCAGACTCTGTAAAAAGAATCACTGAGGACCATAAAGAGCTTTTCTGTTAACATGGGTCATAGCTACCGACGTCTACTGCAGGAGCAATCTCAGCTGAGGCTGGACGCGGTGGCTCACACCCGTGATCCCAGCACGCTGGGAGGCTGACACGGGAAGATTGAGCCCACGAGCTTGAGAGCAGCCTGGGCAGCATTTGAGACCCCATCTCTATAATAAATAGAAAAAAAATTAGCCAGGCGTAGTGGCGTGAACCTGTAGTCCCAGCTACGCCGGGGGCTGAGGCAGGAGGGTCGCTTGAGCCCAGGAGTTCCAGGTCACCATCAGCTGTGACTGTGCCACCGCACTCCAGCCTGGGTGACAGAGAGAGAACTCGTCTCTTAAAAAAAAAAGAAAAGAAGAAGAAGAAGAAAGGAATGAAAGGACAAGGACAAGAAAAAGGAAAAGAAAAAGGAAGAAATTTAAGCTGAGAAGTGTTCAAACCACAAGGACACACTCTGAGCCACCACGGCAAAGGCGTCCTCCTGCGCAACTCCACGGAGTGGGAGTGCAAAGGTAAATAACACCTTAGCATCACTGTAGCAGTCTTGACCTTGTGGACCCCTCGGAAAGGGTCTTGGAGACCCCACCACCACCACTTTGAAAAACCACTATTCCATAACAATGGAAATTAACAACGTAGATAAATCCCACAAATATAATGTTGAGTAAAATAAAAAAAATGCATGCTATGTAATTGTACTTCTGTGAAGAACAAAAACAGACAAAACCCTACAAGTGCTAGCACTCAGGAGAGAGGTTACTTTTGGGTGTCGGAGGTACATAACTGGGGGGGTCCTGAACTGCAGGTGACACTCCAGACTTTGGTCAGGAGGAGGTCACACGGGGACGCCTTCCTGTAACCACTACTGGACGGTGCCTTGTCACACATGCAGCTACAGAGTAGACCCCCAATGCAGAAACGGCACCGACTGAACTCTCTAAAATGCCCCTTGAGCACATATGTAGCTTTTCTCATTTATTCTGCTCACCTAGTAAATCCTGTTGACAGATTTCCAGCAACGAATCCGTCGTCTTCCCTCTGAGCGTTACTAGTTTAATACATAATTGCATTTGACTAGTATTTTATTTAGGACTTTTGTACGAAGGATGTTAAGCAAGTCTGGCCTACAGCTCGGCCTCAGTGCGGGCTAGAGTGCTTCTTCCCTCTTCATTCTCCCGACGCTCACGTCCTAGAGATCTCTCAGATTTGTTCCTGCTCTCTAATTTTGCTTTCTACTGACCACATTTTCTTCCTGGATTTGCTTGTTTCTCGATTCTCTTCTTGTCTTGAAAGTCACTTAATTTTTTTACTTTACATCAATAACTAGAGTTATTCAATGTCTAGATTCTCTCTGGAAGATGAGAACCTCAAATCAGGAGAGAATCCGGAAACAGACTCAAATTCACAGGCCACATGACACATGATAAAGGTGGCATTTTAACTCAGAAGGGGAAAGAAATGTCAATGAATGGTGTCTAAACTCTCGCCTAACCATTTTGAGGGAAGCCCTGGGACCCTAACCTCACATTTTATTTTAAAAGCTTTATGGAGATATAATTTATTTACCATAAAATTCACCCACTTTAAGTGTATCAACCTGGCATTCTGTTACAAAATAAATTCTACATGAATCAAATATTTATGCAAAAGAATGAAATCAAAGAAGTATCAGAAGATGGCTTATATCAACTTATTCAGAATCACTAGTGAGAAAGGTCTAATCTGTCATAATGAGAACGCAGAAATCATGAAGACACAGACAAGCACCTGAGAGTTATGACATCGCAGACAAGGCCGAAAGACAGAAACACCTGGGGAAACGGCTGCAGCGCGCCCTGGCGTCCAAGGTCAGCCCTCCCCATAGCCCACGGGCCTGCTCTGCAAAAGGTGCACACCGGGGAGACGGGCAAGGTCCTTGGCAAGCGGTTCACAGAGGACACACCCGACGGCCAGCGGACACGGGGAAGCTGCCCAGGCTCACGCGAACTTCAACAGTAAAACACTGAAACTCCAAAAGCACAGATCTGATATTGAGTCAACACATTTAAGTGGGGAAAAACATAATAAACTTAATTTTGTTTTAAAAAATGTTTTGATTTAAAAAACAACAAAACCCACAGATCTGCTGGGGACAGTGGGAGAAACATCACTCTCAGGTTGCTGCAGGTAGAACAGACTTAGGGTGACCTGCAAATCAAAACGCCACATTTTGAATGCAGATGACATTCACTATCCCCGAGGACACCCAACAAATGTGAGACCCTAAATGCCCCCGAAATGTCACCTATAACAAAAGCAAAATGGTAAAACCCACAGAAGGGAATGTCACGCAGCCGTGAGACAAGACGGGACCCGCACACCCGTGTGGAGAGCAGCACAGCGAGGACACAGGAAGGGCGGGAGCCAGGGGGTCGGCCCTCCTCCTGGGGGCCGGGACGTGCTGGCGGCTGCGAAGGCAGCTGTGACGCTGGTTAAGGTGCACAGGCATGAGCCAACATGCCCAGCTAATTTTTTCTGTATTTTTAGCTGTCTATATAATTTCTTTCTATTTTTAGTAGAGACGGGGTCTCGCTCTTCCTCAGGCTGGTCTCGAACTCCTGACCTCGAGCGATCCACCCGCCTCGGCCTCCCAGAGTGCTAGGATTACAGGCGTGAGCCACCGCGCCCGGCCTTGAATAATTATTAATAACTTTAGAGCTAGGAGCAACATTTTAGAAATCTGCCCTAAAACCTTCTAAAAAAGTAAAACAGACATAACTGCTAAAAATGAATTTGAACTTGAAGCAAAAATAAGACATGTCCAAAACTCTGACAGATGAAAGAAAATGCTTTATACACGTTAGAAGACGTGCCCCAGTGCACAAGGCAGGCTGAGCGTGTGGACAGCTCATCAACAAAACTGCACACTTCCCAGCAAGTCTGTTTAGACGCATCCACCTGGAGTTCTCTGCCCACCGTTAGTTTTAAAATAACTCACTAGGTGTAACACTCCACCTTAAATAAAGAAGGACAAAAGCTTTCTCAAAAAAGTCCGATACGCTTGAACAGTGAAACCAACCGGCAATAACTACGGCGGCCTGATTCTTAACTTTCCACTGTTCCTCCCTGTCCACGTGCTGGTCCTAACTTACCCCTCTCAGAACTGAAAGAGACCAAAAGCCCTCACGCATCACACAAGGTATCCATGTAACAAAAACATTTGTACCAGCCGGCGCGGTGGCTCACACCTGTAATCCTAGCACTCTGGGAGGCCGAGGCGGGAGGATCACTCGAGGTCAGGAGTTCGAGACCACCCTGAGCAAGAGCGAGACCCTGTCGCTACTACAAAAAAATAGAAGGAAATTATCTGGACGACTAGAAATATATAGAAAAAAAAATTAGCCGGGCATGGTGGCGCATGCCTGTAGGCCCAGCTACTCAGGAGGCTGAGGCAGGAGGATCGCTTGAGCCCAGGAGTTTGAAGTTGCTGTGAGCTGGGCTGACACCACAGTACTCTACTACCCTGGGCAACAGAGTGAGACTCTGTCTCAAGGGGAAAAGAAAAAATTTGTACCCCCTAAATAGTGTGAAATTAAAAAAAAAAAGACAGAAAGAACCAAAAGAGCATGAATTTATGCCTAAACTTCAAAGACTACTCAGAAATTCTTTTTCTAGGGTTCCCTGAGATGCGGGGCTCAGTGCTCACGGGCTGCCTGTGTGTGCCCGTGGCAATGACACGGCTGAGACACAGCCCAAGTGCACGGCCCGTGCCCACCCTCGGGGGGACACAGGAGAAGCTGTCCCTGAAGAGAGCGTGCTGGCCTGCCTGTGATGAAGCAGGTGTTAGCAGAACTGCACACCGTTCCCCAGGCCGAAAACACCAGCCTGGATGCCTGCTCCGCGGGGAGGGCGAAGCTACAGCCTGCGGGGAGAGCGGCACAGTGGGGGGGGGACAGCACACTGCAGAGTGTCCAGGTGCACTGAGGACAGTCGTGCAAAACCCAGCTGCAAGCAGCCACCACTGGCACAGGGTGACCGTCAACCAGCACTCCAGATCATTAATGTCATTATCCTGCCAACCTGGAGTTTAAGACAAAGCTCACGAGGCTTTCTTCAATAAGTGACGTATGGGAAGACAAACACTCAGACGAAAATAAACTGAGGTAGTAATTCCAGAAAAATAAAATATAAAAATCCAAGTCAAAAGCAAATAGGGGATTTTATCAAGGTCTAGAAGCACCCAGACTGCTGACCCTCAGAACCGACGACGGTCTCGGCGATTCTCCTCCTGGTCCTGTCACCCCGGACAGCGGCGTCCTACCTTCTGGGCGCGGTCGGTCTCCGACATGCTCTCCTTGGAGGTCCTGCTGTCCTCGGTGGGGAAGGCGGCTGCCTGCTCCGCCCCGTGCCCTTCGTCCTCCTCGAGCTCCTCGGAGTCGTCCTCGTCCGAGTCCATGTCCAGGCTCTCCCCGTTCACGTGGAGGGTGCTGTCCCCCAGGTCCTTGTCACCCTGGAACACAGCAGGTGTACACCCCAGGGCAGAACCACGTGCTTCACGACCTGCTCTCACCTACAGCTCCGGGAGCCTGGGGGGTGCCCGGCCCCGGGGGGGGGGGGGGGGGGCGGCACTGCAGGGCACCTGGAGAAGAGCCCGGCGGGGGCTGAGCGGGGGACGGGCAGGGGGGACGGGGTGGGCTTCCCAAAGGACCCTTGGGTGCGAGGCTGTGCCCCTAGACAGAGGGGCTGTAGAGCTCTGGCTCCTTCCACAGGGACGAGGTTCGCTCAAATCGCAGGTGGCCTCGCCCTGCTCCGGTGGCCAAATGGACCCTGGACACAAGCACTCCTCCACGCGCACGTGGCGCATGACTCCGGCGCCCCTCTTACCTTGGAACCCACAGTGGAATGAGTGATACTCTTAAACATCTCAATCACCGTCCTCTGCTTTAACACTTTGGTCTTTTTCTTAGGAACCAGGCTATAGGTTCCCATTCTTCGTTTTTTCTTCCGAGATACTGCAGCTGCTAAAACAAAAGGCAAGCAAGCTAAAAAAAAAAAAAAAGTCAAAAGGGGACAAGAAAGGAAAAGAAACACCATTCAAATGATTTTTAAAGGTAGGAGACAGTTCATAAAACCTGATCACCACCATCACCAGCCAACCCTCACACAGGCCCCCTCCCAGGGCCGGCAGCCCCCGCTCCCGACAAACCGCAGAGAAGCAGACACACTTCCCAGACCACCCGTCCATCTGTCTCCTCCGCAGTAAAACACGGGCAAACAGCGTCACCGCACCCCGCAGTCAGGAACCACAGACCCCCAGGAGCAGCGCCCCGAGGAGGCTCCCACCCGCCTCCCTGGCGGTGGACGCAGGACACTGTGCCCTTGAGAAGTCCCCTCGCTCACGACACAGACCTGCACGAACGGCACGTGCAGACGCCACGCGGGGCGGGAAAGGGACAGCCGGCCCCACCGCCCAGCCCTGGGGTCCGGCCAGGGTGGTCTCCCCAGGACTCTGCATTCCCACCGCAGGGAGGAGCCGTCTCTAGAGCTCTCAGCCCAGCCCTTCACCACCACCGGGGTCCCGCCCAGCACAGTCCTCCTCTCTCCGCAATCCGGACACGGAGGGACAAGAAGAGCCCTGAAGACACCGTCCAGCTCACTACCCAGGGGCCAGACGAGGGCGAGGAAGGGGAGGCAGCAGCAAGGAAAGCGGGGGGCCTGGGGGGCCTGCGGTTCCCAACCTGACTCTGAACACAGCAGCTCTAGGTTGACTAGTTTTACATAATGAGACTACAATCTTTTGTTTTATTATTTTTTTTAAAGTTCTGAGGCGTAAAGAAAATCTAAAAGCCATTGCTGTGACATAAAGGAAACGCTACCACAGGGCTGGGGAAAAGCACGTCATGTTTTCAGCCGGGCACAGTGGCTCACGCCCGTGGTCCCCGCGACTGGAGAGGCTGAAGGGAGGATCCTGGAGCCCAGGAGCTCGAGTCCAGCCTGGGCGACGTAGCAAGACCTCATCTCTTAAACACACACACAGAGACGCTTCGGTTCTACAAGACGCAGAAAGAGAACGTTGGCAGGACACAGTGTGGACCGTCCCACGCAGCTGGTCCCGTGGACGCCAGGGGGTCTGGGGCACGGTCGCCCCGTCCAGCCCGCAGTGTGCTCATGGCGGGGGGGCTCCGAGCACACGGCCCATCGTGCGGACACCCGGCTCTGCCTGTCCACGCCGGACATGCGGCGGGTCGCCAGCACAGCTGTGCTCCAGTCCCCAGCGCCCCTGGGCAGCCCTCAGGACGCTAAATTCACCGTCACAGTCACCTTGATATCCTGAGTAGGTCTGGGGGAAGGAATGGTGGAGGCCTGGATTCAATCAGTAACTCTTAAGTCTCTCAACTTTAAAAACATTTGAGTCTTGAACACCACAGGCTGGAACTGCGCAGATCCACTCATAAGAGGGTTTTGATTTGCGAGCAAACGCGGATAGAAAACGGTGTTCTGCGATGTGAAACCCGCGCACAGAGGGCCAGCCTGACACACGGGGACTCCGCGAGCCCAGGGCGGGACGGCAGCCTGCTCAGAGCCTGGTGCGGGGAGGAGGGTGCTGGAACGAGGCCCCACATGTGCCAGAAAACAACCGTGTGTTTTCCTACCAGGTTTGTTCCCTTGTTTCACACGGCACCCACGGTTACTGGTGTAACAGACCAGGACGTGGCACCTGTCTCGTAACTACAGTCCCGCTGGCACACAGCTGCACGCGCTGCCCCCGACTGTCACGCTGCCGCAGCACGAACAGGGGCACACAGGCAGCGCGGCCCGCGAAGGCCCACACGCCCGCTGCCTGCTCCGCAGAGTGGGGACAAGGGCACAGACGCGCCTGTCAGCCGCCTAGGAATCAGCTCAGGAAGTCTGTCTGTCGGACCCAAATGAAGCACCATGTTCTAATGGTCTTTTCTTACTGGTTAAGTAGTTATCGATGCAAAATGTGTCAGTTAGGTATAAAATTTACCATCCCATAAAAGAGCACAGAGCCAGGCACAGCGGCTCACGCACTTCGGGAAGCTGAGGCAGAAGGATCCCTTGAGCCCAGGAGTTCAAGACCAGCCTGTGCAACACAGCCAGACCCTGTTTCCACAACTTAAATCTTAGCCAGGCATGGTGCACCTGTAGTCCCAGCTACTTGGGAGGCTGAAGCAGGAGGATCGTTGAGTCCAGGAGTTTGAGGCTGCAGTGAGCTGTGATGACACCACTGCACTCCAGCCCAGCAAGAGCAAGACCCAGTCTCAAAAAAAAGAAAAGAAAGAAAGGACGGAAGGAAGGAAGGAAGGAAGGATCTATTGAAGCCCCTGCGTGTGTACAGCCAGTGGCTACAGCACAAAGAGGAGCTGCCTCAGTGCCGCAGGGGAGGCTTCCCGCCGTGTCCAGGGGGGACGTGGCCCTGGGCCACACACTGGGGCTCAGCAGGGCCAGGGCCCGGGAGGGGGAAAGCCGCAGGAAGGTTGGCGAGAAGTTCAGAAGGGCTCGAGGGCCTCCTGGGGAGGAGGATCCAAGTCCAGACCGCAAAGGAGAGGGCGCAGGCCCTGCAGTGGGGTCCGGCCCACGGAGGCACAGGGTGGGGAGGGCACCGCCCGGCTGCCCTGTGCTCCAGGGAGGAGGGCGCGGGCGGCAGGCAGCAGGGCGGGTGGGCGCAGAGCACCCACACACACGGCACAGCGGCCGGCACGACCACCACAGCCGCTGCCGCCGAGTCCCAGGGTCCCTCCCTCCAGCCAGAGCAGGACCCGGCTGTCCTCAGCCCACGGTGGCAGCACCCACAGGACTGAACCCACCGTGGGACTGTGCCCGCCACGGGAGCCGCTGTTCTCCTTCCCCGCCGTCTGACAAGCCCACAGGGAGCCCCTGGGCCCACTAGTCACACGGACAGCACAGACACTCCGTGTTCTCAAAGCGCATGAATCAAGCTCCTTCCGGGAGCGCCCAGCAGCGACCGGCTACGAGGCGCAGAGGACGCAGAGGCCCCTCGGCAGCACGAGGACGACGCGTGACTTCCCCCGTCAGCGTGGAGACTCTCGCTGCTGTCTGACGGGAGTTTATTTCCACCCCCACCCCGTTTTTTTACTGTGCTAAAATAAATATAACAAAATGTACCATCTTTATCATCTTTAAGTGTACAGTTCAGTGGTATTAAATACATCAGAAATGTTGTACATATGACTCAAGGGGCATCATTTTTTAAAAATATGTTGTACAACCATCGCCACCCTCTGCGTCTATAATGCTTTCCGCCTTGTAAAACTGAAACTCAGTCCCCGTTAAACACTAACTCCCCGTCTGCTCTCCCACCCCCTGGCAGCTACCGCTGTACCTTCGTACCTGTGACTTGGACTACTCCAGGGACCCTACCGTGGAACCAGACAGCATTTGCCCTTTCGTGACTGACACGTTTCACTCAGCATGATGTCCTCCAGGTCCGTCCCTGTCGCAGCGTGTGTCAGAGTCCCCTTTCCTTGCGAGGCTGAATGATGTTCCGCTCTGTGTGTAGACGGCATTTTTCTCACCCGTTCATCCGTCAGTGGGCACTTGGGTTGCTTCCACGTTGTAGCTACTGTGAATGACGCTGCCGTGTACACAAGTGTACAAACACATCTTCAAGACCCTGCTTTTGAGTAAATACCCGGAAGCGGAATTGCTGGATCACGTGGTAATTCTGTGTTTGTTTTTTTGCAGAACTGCGGTACTGTTTCGCACAGTGGCTGCACCATTTTACACTCACACCGGCGGCACACGAGGGTTCTAATGTCTCTGCATCCTTGCCGACTCTTATCATTTGCTGTGTCTTTGATAGCAGCCGTCCTCGTGGGTGTGAGGTGGTATCTGATTGTGCTTGTGACTTGCATTTCCCCAGTGATGAGTGACGTCGAGCATCTTTTCATGTGCTTTTTGACCATCTGTATTTCTTCTTTGAAGAAATGTCTATTTAAGTCCTTGGGCCGTTTTAAAATCAGGCTGTTTTTTGTTGTTGCTGAGTTGTAGGACTTCTTTATATATTCTGGATAGTAACCCCTTATCAGGTAAAGGATTTGCAGATACTTTCCCTCATCCCACAGGATGCTCTTGCACTCTGCTGATGGTATCTTTTGATGCACAGAACTTTTTAATTCTCATGAAGATGCTGTTTTTTCTTCGGTTGCTTGTACTTTTGGTGTCATACTCAAGCAATCACTGCCAAATCCAGTGTTGTGAAGCTTTCTTCTATGTCGGCTTCTGGGAGTTTTGTAGTCTCAGGTCTTACATTTAGATCTTTGATCCGTCCTGAGTTAATTTTTGTACGTGCTGTTAGATAAGGGTCCACCTTCACTCTTCTGCACGTGGACGTTCAGTTTTCCCAGCGCCCTCTGTTAAAAGCTGTCCCCTCCCCATGGAATGGTCCTGGCACCCTTGTCAAAAATCAACTGACCATATATGAAAGGTTTGTTTCTGGGCCCTGCATTCTACTCGATGGGTCTCTCTGTCTGTCTTTGTGCCAGTAGCATGCTATTTTGATTACTGTAGCTTTGTAGTAAATTTTGAATCTCTATCTTTTAAAATCTACTGAGGCTTAATTTGTGGTCTATCCTAGAAAGTCTCTCGTGTGCGCTGGAGAAGCGTTTTCTGTGTACCCTGTTAAATCGGGGTGGTTCACAGCATTAAGTCCTGCGCATCTTTCCTTGTCTCCTGTACAGTCATCTACCCACTGTTGACAGTAGGCACCGAAGTCTCTAAATATCACTGCAGAATTGTCTGTTTCTCCCCTCGATTCTGTCAGTTTTTGCAACATATGTATATTTCGGTGGCCTATCATTCATCAGTTGCATCTTTTTGCTGCATTGAAACTTATGTTGCTATATAATAACGTCCACCTTTGTCTCTTTTTTTTTTTTTTTTTTGAGACAGAGTCTCACTCTGTTGCCCAGGCTAGAGTGAGTGCCGTGGCATCAGCCTAGCTCACAGCAACCTCAAACTCCTGAGCTCAAGCGATCCTCCTGTCTCAGCCTCCCGAGTAGCTGGGACTACAGGCATGCACCACCATGCCCGGCTAATTTTTTCTATATATATTTTTAGCTGTCCATATAATTTCTTTCTATTTTTTTAGTAGAGATGGGGTCTCGCTCTTGCTCAGGCTGGTCTCGAACTCCTGAGCTCAAACGATCCTCCCACCTCGGCCTCCCAGAGTGCTAGGATTACAGGCGTGAGCCACCGCGCCCGGCCCACCTTTGTCTCTTGTAAACTTTTTTGATTTAAAAATCTATCTTGGCCGGGCGCGGTGGCTCACGCCTGTAATCCTAGCACTCTGGGAGGCCGAGGTGGGCGGATCGTTTGAGCTCAGGAGTTCGAGACCAGCCTGAGCAAGAGCGAGACCCCATCTCTACTAAAAATAGAAAGAAATTATATGGACAGCTAAAAAAAATATATATAGAGAAAAAATTAGCCGGGCATGGTGGTGCATGCCTGTAGTCCCAGCTACTCGGGAGGCTGAGACAGTAGGATCGCTTGAGCTCAGGAGTTTGAGGTTGCTGTGAGCTAGGCTGACGCCACGGCACTCACTCTAGCCTGGGCAACAGAGTGAGACTCTGTCTTAAAAAAAAAAAAAAAAAAAAAAAAAAAAAAAAAATCTATCTTGTTTGCTATTCGCTATAGATGCTCCTACTCTTCTGTGGTTACTGTTTGCATGGAGTATCTTTCCCATCCTTTCACTTCCGATCTATTTGTGCCTCCGGATGTAAAGCGGGTCTTGCAGAAGCTGGCAGGACCACGTGCTCTCACGCACTCCGCCTTAGTCCACTCGGCGCTGCCGTAACAAAGGAGACCCACCTGGCTCACAGGCTGGGGGCTGGCAAGTTCGGGACTGGGCAGCTGCACCTGGCGTGGTGAAAACCAGAAGGGGGCAGACGTGTGCAGAGGTCGCAAGGCAAGAAAGCCAGACTTGCTTCACCACTCGGGGTTGGGGGGTCCCATCCGTTCCCAAGATGAGAACTCACTCCCCCAAGGGAGGGCACTGATATGTCCACGAGGGATCTGTCCCCAGGAGTCAAACACCGTCCACTAGGCCCCACTTCCCAACAGTGCCACATGGGGACCAAATGTCAACGTGACTTTCGGTGGGGACAAGCCACCCCCCAGCCACAGCACTGCCAGGCTCTGTGTCGACTGGAGAGCTTCATCTGCGTACATTCAGAGGAACTGCTGACGAGGACAGACCTGTGTCACTTTGCTGTTTCCTATGTGCCTTGTAGCTTTTTGTCCCTCATTTTCTGCATTACTGTCTTCTTTTGTGTTTAGTTGTTTTTTTATAGTGAAATGTTTACATTTTTTTTCCTCATCTCCTTTTCTATATGTTCCATAGCTATTTTCTTTGTGGTTACCATGGAGAGTACATTTAACATCCTAAAGTTATGACACTCTAATCTGAATTTATACAGCTTACCTTCAATAACATACAAAACTCTGCAACTTTACAGATCTGTTTCCACCCCTTTCAGCTGCTGATGCTACACAATTACATCTTTATATACGGTGTGTCCCAAAACATAAACTAGTAATTCTTTTAAATGCATTAGTCTCTCCAATTATAGAGAAAACATGTGGAGTTACAAACCAAAGTTACAATAATACTAACTTGTAGATTGTTTCTTTAAAAATGCATTCACCTCTTAAATGTTGCAGAAAACAAAAAGTGGAAAACAAACCACGGCTACAATAATGCTAGCTTTTACCGCTGCCTGTGTCCTTCCGTCTGCTGCGTGTTTATTTCTGCACGTGGCTCCAGGTACCACCGGGTACTGTTCCACCCGCAGGACTCCCCGCAGCAGTTCTGGCAGAGCAAGTCTAACGGTAACAAACTCACTCAGCTTTGTTTATACGGTAGTATCTTAATTTCTCCCCGACTCTTAATGGGAAGTTTTGCTGGATATAAGATACTTACTTGGTTGACAGGTTTTTTGTTTCCTTTTAGCACCTTAAATACACCAGTCCGCTGCCTTCTGGCCCCCAAAGGTTCTGATGAGAACCCTGGTATGTGACGAGTCTCTGTTCTGCTCTTGTGATTCTCTGTGTCTTTGGATCTCTACAGTTTGACGGTCACGTCTTGGTGTGGGTCTGTTTGAGTTCATCTCACACCTGGAGCTCCCTGAAGGTCTGCCTTCACGGCTGTCACCAGGTATTCCCGAGGACCCCCCCCTCCTTTCTCCCTCTCTTCTCCTGCCCAGACTCCCAGGCGCACTTGCTGGTCCTCCTGAGGCCTCGATGGCTCTGTTCACTCCTTTCAGACTTTTTGTTTTTTCTAGGAGACGGGGTCTTGCTCCGTCGCCCAGGCTGGCCTCAAGCGATCCTACCACCTTGGCCTCCCGCCACAGCCAGCTCTTCAGTCTTTTTTTCCTGTTTCTTGGACTTGGAAATTGCCACAGTCCTGTCTTCAAGCCGACGCTTTCCTCTGCGTGCTCAGATCTGCCTGCAACTTCTTCTAGTGAATTTTTCACTTCAGTTATTGTAAATTTTAGCTCCAGCGTTTCTTTGTGTTCCTTCTCAGGCTTTGTACCTCTTTACTGACGTTTCCATTTTGTTCATACGTTTTCTTGACTCTCCGCATCTTCCTTTAGTTTGGGGCATATTTAAGAGAGTTGTTTTAAAGTCTTTAACCATCAGATCTTTCTCAGGGACAGTGTCTGTTCAACTTTTTTTCTTTGAATGGACCATACCCTCTTGTTTCTTTGTATGCCTTGTAATTTTTGTGTTGAAAACAGGACATCTGAATCTAATAATTTGGAAACTCTGGAAAACACATTATTTTCCCTTCCCCAGAGATTGTTTTTGTTGTTGCTGTTGTTTACAGTTTGGGGTTTTTGATAGCTGTAGGCTGTCTCTGTGCCAGGGGTCAGCCTGAGGCTTAAAATTAAGGTCTTTTCAGGCCTTTCCTGAGCCTGCACCTGTCTCTGGGCACTTGCGGCCACTTTCTGATTTTCCCTGTGCACACAGTAGCTTCAATGTCTGACTCCCAAAAGGAAAAAGAGGAAAATGAAGCGGGAAGGATTAACAAGGGCACCGTCCCTTTAACTCTCCTGAAGTCACCTGGGGAGGGGCTTCCAGCAACGGCACAAGGGCAGCGACAAGCCCCCTTTCCTGCACCTCTGCACTCAGAGCCCAGATCTCGCCACTGGAGGACAACGTCCCCGGTGCCCACCTGGCTCCCACGGGCTGTGCGCCAGCTGCTCCAGGAACAGAGAAGGCCGGGCCGCCGGTGCAGCACGGCCACCACGCTCAGAGCTAAAACAGTGCCACGCACCGCCCCAGCCTCCCCCTGGAGTGGCAAACCTCCCGGACACGGCAGAGTATAAAACAGTGGCCTCGGACAGACTCCACCAGCGCAGCGCGGCCTGCGTGGGGAGACGGAGCCCTGATGTGAGGCTTCCTGCAACACCACCTTCCCAGAATCCTCTGAAATAGGTTTTTGGCGTGTTTTCTTTTTTGATTGTAAACTTCTACACTTTGAAAAGATACAGAACAAGCTGCTAACGAAGACGCCAATCCATTTTGTTAAGAGAACTCACACTCATCTAGAGACTAATCTGCTGTCCTGGGAGCCTGGGCCGGTGCAGTCAGCCCAGGCCTGGGGCTGCCACGCCAAGCGGACGCACTGTGTTCCCAGCCTCTGGCACGGCACGGAGTCCCCCAGCTCCGACACCGAGGAGGCACCGTGCTCCCAGCCTCTGGCACGGCACGGAGTCCCCCAGCTCCGACACCGAGGAGGCACCGTGCTCCCAGCCTCTGGCACGGCACGGAGTCCCCCAGCTCCGACACCAAGGAGGCACCGTGCTCCCAGCCTCTGGCACGGCACGGAGGCGGCGGGGGTGAGACACGGGTGCTGCAGAATCATGGCTGCCTTGGATCTCAAACCAACAATGTCAGCTGCCCAAGGAAACGAGCCACAGGCACAGAGCTTTGCGAGGGCTTTGTGGTTCCATCAACGCACCTCCCAGCTGACGTGTGGACCTGCTCATCCTGGCTGCCCGTCGTACAGCAGGAGGAAAAAAGAACAGACCCTCTGTGATCATCCCCGCAGTAATCTTAAAAATTAATAAAAAGAGATGACATGAAATCACAACTTTTCTGAGGTAACTCTCTGAGGTGGCAGCTCCCACCCTGAACAGCAGGCGACAGTGAGGTTTGACAGAACCACCAGCCTGTTGCCGGTCTGCACAGACGCTGGGGCAACAGCGGGCGTCATGCGCCCCCCGACACGCCCCGTCCACACCCCTGCGTCTGCAGCCACACAGGAAGGTGGCCCAGCCAGTCTTCACGGGACGGGCAGCCTTGCGTGGCCGCTCCGTGTCAGGCAGCACTTCCAGGCACAGACCTGCAACTCTCCACCCTGCCTGGGGGTGGGGCAGGCCCTGGGCAGCAGCTGCCCCCCAGGGCTGGAGGCCGCCGCACACGCTGCCCGGGACGCACGCGCCGACTGACCACCCACCTGCAGCCCAGGAACGGTGGGGGAGGACAAACAGGGCTGCTAAATGCACAGCACAGCGTTTTCGAAAGCTCCTACTAAAAGATGATGAAATAATAAAGCTAAAATAGCAAAAAATCTCAGCACTATAACAAAGTACTCACTTTTCACATTCCTTGCCAATGCTTACATACGTGAGCATAACTCCACAGCTTTGCAAAATGCCAGGTATAACTGTTTAAAACAAATAATATTCAGTTGAAGAGCCAGAAAGTTGGGGGGCAGCGGTGGGCAATGACTGATCTTGTTCCCTAACTTCCAATCAAAAGAGCCAGGCCTCCCTGGGGAACAGCCAGTCGCAGAGCTGGGAAGGAACAGGCAGGACAAGCCTGGACCAGTCAAGCCAGAAAGTCTTTGGAAAGGGACGAGGTCACATCCAAGGACTCAGGAACCAGCCTGAAGGGGCCCCGAATGGCCAAGCCTAGGACAATTTCAGAAACAAAACAAATAACGACAGTAATGAATTACAGCCCAGAGATTCGAGTTAGAGTCCACGGGTCAACACTTGAAACTAAACACAGATGGCCGGGTGGGTGGGTGGATGGGAGGGTTAACACTTCCTTACGGCAGAACCTGAAAGAATCGACAGAGGGGGTGACGGAGTTAGAAAGCACCGCCCTGAGCCCACAACGCACGCTGGGTGCGAGTTACCAGCAGACACCAAGTCCCCATCAGGATGTCACCAAAAGCACCTGCAAAGCTCAGAGTCTCCCCCAAGGCACACTGACCAGAACCTGGGACACAGGAACTTCCTGACTGAGAGGCGCAGACTCCACCTGGCCACAGCAGGACAAAAGGCCACCAAAACGTCTCTCCTGAGAACAGTGACAGTCACCTGCACTGTTCCCTGACTTGACCTCGATCCTGGGAAACAGCAGGCAAACCCACATCTGGCACATTCTACGAACCCCTGGCCTGTGCCTCTCGAAACGCCAAGGTCCAGAGAGACAAGGCTGAGAACGTTTCAGATTAAAGGAGACTCTCAAGACACAACTACTAGGTGATTATAGGAACCAGGACAAGAATTTGGGTTTTTTTGCTGTAATGGACCTTAATAGGGCAATTGGTAAAAACTGAACAAGGTACGAAGTTTAGATAACAGTTTCACAGCAAAGCTAATTTCCTGACTCTGATAACTATAGTTACCTAAGAGAACGTCTTTATTTTGCGGGACATTACAGTTATTTTTAGGAAATAACACTAAAGCATTGAGAAATGAAAGAATACAATGTCTACAATTTACAACTTACATTCACATCTTAATACAAAAGAGTTACACACTGGGGGAGGGGTGGATAGTTGTACCAGGTGGTAAAATGAGTAACGGGCTCACAGGACTTCTTTGTGGAATTTTTGCAACATTTTTAGAAGTCTGAAATTACTTTAAAATAAAAAGTATTTTAAGGCTGGGTGCAATGGCTCACACTTGTAATCCCAGCACTTTGGGAGGCTAAGGTGGGAGGATAACTTGAGGCTAAGAGTTTGAGACCAGCCTGAGCAACACAGTAAGACCCTGTCTCTATATAAAATTTAAAACAAAAGGGCTGGGCGCGATGGCTCACGCCTATAATCCTACCACTTCGGGAGGCCGAGGTGGGTGGATCACTCGAGGTCAGGAGTTTGAGACCCGCCTGAGCAAGAGCGAGACCCCCGTCTCTACTAAAAAACATAGAAAGAAATTATCTGGCCAACTAAAAATATATATAGAAAAAATTAGCCAGGCATGGTGGCACATGCCTGTAGTCCCAGCTACTCGGGAGGCTGAGGCAGGAGGATCGCTTGAGCCCAGGAGTTTGAGGTTGCTGGGAGCTAGGCTGACGCCACGGCACTCTAGCCCGGGCAACAAAGCGAGACTCTGTCTTAAAAAAAAAAAATTAGCCAGGCGTGGTGTCGCGTGTCTGTAGTCCCAGCCACTCGGGAGGCCAAGGTGGGAGGATGCTGGAGCCCAGGAGTTTAAGGCTGCAATGAGCTGTGCTCCAGCCTGGGCAACAGAGTGAGATCCCATCTCTAAAAAATAAAATATTCTAAAAGTCCAGAAAAAGACATGCACCTGTGGCCAGGTGACAGTCCCCAAAGTGAAGCCTTTCAGGTTGGGGGCCACAGCCCCCAGCTGACCTCACCTGTGTCGGTAGCTCCTCCTGCAACACTCACAGAGGCCTCCCAGAAAGACCCTTCCCAAATGTCAAACTCGACTCCTTCATGATGGGAGTCGCCCACCTCGGGGATGACGCCAAATGCAGCCCTTCTGGCGGCTCTTGAGGGAAAGCCAAGGAGCCTGGGGCAGCCCCTCACTGTGAGGCGCACGAGCCCA
Source organism: Eulemur rufifrons (assembly GCF_041146395.1). NCBI lineage: Eukaryota > Metazoa > Chordata > Mammalia > Primates > Lemuridae > Eulemur > Eulemur rufifrons. Next base: position 286,341,226 of record NC_090989.1, on the reverse strand, counting down.
CCCACCCAGCCCCCAGTGGGAAATGCCATGTGCGTCCACTCCCCCAGCTGACCACAGGAGAGGCCGGCGCGGGCGAGCGGGGAGCAGCGGCTGGAGACGAAGTGAGAGCGGACGGCAGCTCTCCTCACCTGGGGCCAGGGGTCTCCCCGCACACCCCCGTGCTTCCCACAGCTTGGACTTACAAACTGGGAGAGGTGTCAAATCCAGAGTCTTCTACCCAAATAGATCAAGTTTTTAAGACTTTAGTAAAGAAAACAATCTTTATCTTGAGACTGAAAACAAGGTAGGAGTGAATGCAGGCAGGTGCCAGACAAGGTTTTAGAGCAGAGGTCAGCGGGGCCTCCTCAGGTGCACAGGTGAGCACAGAAGAACCTGCTGCTGCCAACGATCCTTCATGCGGAGCAGCACAGGCACCTACAGCCCACGCACCTCCCGTCCGGCAAGGTGCAGGCCTGGAACACACATCCACACAGCACAGCTGCTCTGAGCCGCCCTTTACCTGTCTGTGACTTCGTGGTGGCCACGTAGCATTGGTTCTGAGGTAGCGACTGATGAAGGGACGGGAAAGGCGTTAAGAGCGGCTGTCGTCCAAAGTCAGAAACGCTTTTGTTGATCTCCTCTCTTGGTTCCTTGTGGTCTCGAGCTTCTCTGGGGTCCTTACTGGCTGCATGCTTCAAAACAAAGACAGTCCGTGACTGCGACCGTGCACGGCAGACGGCCGCCGAGACAACACGCACCCAGACTCCACTCTTCCCCCGCTGATTCCCCGCACCTGAGAGAGGACATACTACGGGGAGAGGAAGGTCTGCAAACCGAGACAGCACAGAAACATCTGGACCTACAGCCCGTGTGCCAGCCACCCCAACGATCCTGGTTGGTGTCCCAGACCACGGCCCGAGTTCACCATGCTCACAGGTGCATGGGAAGAAGGGGGAGTGGGAGGAGGAGGGGGAGGAGGGAGGAATCATGTGTGGCAAAACCTAAAATACTTCTTTTCTATCTGTTTCTTTGCAGAAAAAGTTTGCCAACCCCTGATTTATGTAATAAATATCATTAAGCTAAAAAACACCCAAATGGGCAGCATGGAAATCTCTCACGAAGTGCTTTCCCACTGTCATGGCTACAAGCTGCAACATCCCCCAAGTGGTATACATTCCACAATTGACAATCACGTTGTATTTTCCAAATGGTCTTTTACTCACAGTCTTACTGATCTTCTAAATCTGTCCTCAGTCTCAGCACGCCCTAGTGCATGCTGTGCCAGGCCCCGCCTCCACCTCGCCCGCCAGACGCCAGACGCCTCCACTCACTGTCTGCTTCCCGAAGGTTGCCGACAGCCTCGCAATCATTTCATCCCAAGCCCAGTTCCATGTCACCAAACTTGACCATGCTCACAGCAGGTACGGTAAGCAGTGAGAAGTGTGCAAAGACAAGGCACGCTGCAGCAAATGTGCTGGGAAAACTGAACGTCCACGTGCAGAAGAGTGAAGGTGGACCCTTATCTAACAGCACGTACAAAAATTAACTCAGGACGGATCAAAGACCTAAATGTAAGACCTGAGACTACAAAACTCCCAGAAGACGACATAGAAGAAAGCTTCACAACACTGGATTTGGCAGTGATTGCTTGAGTATGACACCAAAAGTACAAGCAACCGAAGAAAAAACATCTTCATGAGAATTAAAAAGTTCTGTGCATCAAAAGATACCATCAGCAGAGTGCAAGAGCATCCTGTGGGATGAGGGAAAGTATCTGCAAATCCTTTACCTGATAAGGGGTTACTATCCAGAATATATAAAGAAGTCCTACAACTCAGCAACAACAAAAAACAGCCTGATTTTAAAACGGCCCAAGGACTTAAATAGACATTTCTTCAAAGAAGAAATACAGATGGTCAAAAAGCACATGAAAAGATGCTCGACGTCACTCATCACTGGGGAAATGCAAGTCACAAGCACAATCAGATACCACCTCACACCCACGAGGACGGCTGCTATCAAAGACACAGCAAATGATAAGAGTCGGCAAGGATGCAGAGACATTAGAACCCTCGTGTGCCGCCGGTGTGAGTGTAAAATGGTGCAGCCACTGTGCGAAACAGTACCGCAGTTCTGCAAAAAAACAAACACAGAATTACCACGTGATCCAGCAATTCCACTTCCGGGTATTTACTCAAAAGCAGGGTCTTGAAGATGTATTTGTACACTTGTGTACACGGCAGCGTCATTCACAGTAGCTACAACGTGGAAGCAACCCAAGTGCCCACTGACGGATGAACGGGTGAGAAAAATGCCGTCTACACACAGAGCGGAACATCATTCAGCCTCGCAAGGAAAGGGGACTCTGACACACGCTGCGACAGGGACGGACCTGGAGGACATCATGCTGAGTGAAACGTGTCAGTCACGAAAGGGCAAATGCTGTAGGATGCTGCTTACAGGAGGTCCCTGGAGTAGTCAAGCTCACCAGGACAGGGAGTAAAACGGTGGGTGCTGGGGGACAGGGGAGTGGAGGGGGAGTCGTCGTTTACTGGGGACAGAGTTTCAGTTTGTAAAGATGGAAAAGATCTGGAGAGGATGGTGGTAATTGCACAAAAACATGAATGTACTTAAGGCCAATGAACTATATACTTTAAAATGGTTCAAACGGTCACTTTTAAGTTACGTATCTTTTAACACAAGTGCGCACACACGCACACATGACAAGGCATCGCCGTCCCCTGGGGTCAAGACCAGGGTCATGAATACCTGTAAAATAGGTGACCACGGGGCTCCAGGCAGAGATGGCCACAGGGAGGCAGGTAGGCACAGAGGGGAGGCCAGGTGAGCGAGGGAGAGGCACACAGAGGGGAGGCCAGGTGAGCGAGGGACGGGCACACAGAGGGGAAGACAGGTGAGTGAGGGACGGGCACACAGAGGGGAAGACAGGTGAGCGAGGGACGGGCACACAGAGGGGAGGCCAGGTGAGCGAGGGACGGGCACACAGAGGGGAAGACAGGTGAGCGAGGGACGGGCACACAGAGGGGAGGCCAGGTGAGCGAGGGACGGGCACACAGAGGGGAGGCCAGGTGAGTGAGGGACGGGCACACAGAGGGGAAGACAGGTGAGTGAGGGACGGGCACACAGAGGGGAAAGCGGGCAGGTGCCAGGGTGGCCAGGGTGGCCGGGAGGCCGGTGGAGCACGTGCTTTCACAAGCTTGCGCGCTGTCCCTCCTTCTCTCCCTCTCTGTCTCACCTCACACTCTGCCCTCTGCTGGCTGACACTCTGCCCAGTGGAGACCCCCCGCTCGCCCACCCTGCCTGCCACACCCACCCAGGCCTCGATCCACCCTGTGCATGCAGAACGCTGCTGGAATGTGACACATCTGCTTCGAGAAATTTTATAAAAGTCTTTCACAAATGCACCGAGTGTGACTCGAAAGCAGTCACTGTCCAAACACAGGAACCAGACAGCGCCTTCTTGTGTCACCTACAATCGACCAGGCAGCCTACTGTCCACCTCAACTGGCGCTTGTACAGAGACACGAAACCCAATTTTAAAGCACATATAAATGAGGGCAGAATTAAAACCTGAAGAATAAATAACCACCCGAGGCTAATTCTTTCTAAGAACAAAACCTATTTTTTAATTTAAAAGGTTATCTTCAAAAATCTAGACAGTAAGATTAAGGACTGCTGAACCTGGGTGAGGATTCTGGATTTCGCTGGGACCCTTATCTAAGGGCACAAAGCTAAGGGGAGGGGAGGGAAGACCCACAGCTGGACGCAGGGTGGCGCGGCCACAGCCGGACACTCACGCACACGGCCACCAGGAGCCTCGTGTGCGCCAGCACCCAGAGCCCAGCGCGGGCACCTGGAGGAGGGGGGTGTGGAGACGCGGAGGAGGGAGTGGACGGGCTGCCACCCATGCCCCCCGGAGCGCGGCTCAGTCGGAACGGCTGCAACCCAGAAACGGGCTCCCTTCCAGCAGCCTCAGCTTTCCGTGCTCTGTCCCCGGGGGAAGCGGCAGTACGGACGTCTGAAGCCGAGCTGATGCTTTTGTAAACTTTTATAAGAATATTGGATTTAGTATCATAAGCCTGAAACATTCATTTTATCACTGGAATGACTGTCCTTAAAACACAATTTTCAATAAAACGTGGTGTCCTAAAAATACCCAACAAGACTGGACTGGCTTTGGGGTGGCAGGAAATTCCGAGGGGTGGGGAGCCGAGGCCAGGTCTGAGCCACAGGCACCCCACAGCCCCCGGGAGCAGAGCAGGGGCGCACGGCGCCCGGTCTCCGCCAGTAGCACATCCAGGGGCCCAGGGGGACAGCCACGGGGACAGCCAGCCCAGGTCAGTCTGCCTCCCCCTTCCTCCCACAGGGACCCCCAGGAGCAGATGGAGCTTTCTACGGTGCGGAGAAGGCACGGATAGTCTTCGGGAAATCAGGTTCCAAAGCCTCAAAACACCCAAGTTCTCTTTTCCTACAACTGACCAGTCTGCAAATGGTTAGTAATTTTCAACCAAATGATTCATGTTGGAATCAACTGTATACTATTAACTGTCATAATAACAACTCCATCCAGAACAAAGGTTTATGGTCAGAGAAATTTTTTGAGATTAAATTTCAAAGTGCTTTTTTCCCTAAAGGAATATAATAAGGTGACAATAAAAGATCCTCACAAATAAAAATATATTAGAATAAAATCCTGGAGATGGGAATGCAATAAAAGTGTCACTTCAAGGAAATAAAGGAACGATGTAAAATTTCTGATATGCACCCTAAAATGGGTAATGCTGCGTCATCCACAGACAAAAAAATGAACCTCAACCCAAGCCACAGACCTAATACAAACGTTAAACTCAAAATGGATTACAGACTTAAAGTTAACATAAAACTAAAAAAATTTTTAGAAAAAGCAATTAGAGAAATCAAGATCTAGGGCTAGGGGAAGAGTTCTCAGACGTGACACCAAGAACACAATCCATGAAAGAAAACTGATAAACTGGACTTCACCAAAATGGAAAACACTTGCTCTGTGAAAGACCCTTTGAGAGGAAGGAGACAAGCTTCAAACCAGGAAAAATACTTGCAGACCGTGTATCTCACGACAGACTCACACCCAGAGCTCCCAGAGCTAACAGGCCAGTTATAAAATGGCAAAAGGTGTAAAAGATGCGTCACCAGTGGTGCCAAGGTGGCAGGCAGGCACCTGGCGACATGTGACAGGTGTCGAGAGAGACGTCCGGTCCCGTGGAGCGATGGGAAGCCACCCCCGTGAGAACGGCTGGGTCAGAGCAGCAGCAGCACCACATGCTGGGGGTTCCGGAAACTGGGCTGCTCACACACCGCTGCTGAGACAGTAAGACGTCGCAGCCACTCTGCAAATGCTTGGCAGTTTCTTATCAAACCAAACATCTAGCACCCCACGGGCCAGCAATGACACACCTGAACACTGAACCCACAGAGAGGAAAACTGTCCACACACAGATGTGCACATAAACATTCAGGGCAGCTTTAATGTAACAGCCAGAAACTGGAAACACCGGTGTCCTTCCTGGGGGAGTGGCCAGGGTGGAGCCCACCACACCGTGAGCACACAGGAACCGGAACCGGCTAGAGCTGCGACCCGGACAGAGCTCAGGATAATGACGCGCAGCAAGAACAGCCGCTCTCACAGGTGACAGACCCTACAATCCCATCTATGTGACATCTGCAACAGGCCGGGTGTGGTGGCTCACACCTGTCTGGATGCTGACACCGTGCTCGGGTTATGAAAAGGTTGCCACTGAGGGAGACTGGCTGCAGCGTACACGGGACGTCTCCACCGTTTCTGCAGCTTCCTGTGAATCTGCAATCATTTTAAGGATTTTTTTTTTTAAAGCTTTGACACATACTGAAAAATATCGCAAAAGGCTGAAGCTGAGTCAGGCCGGCCATGCTGGAGGAGGCCGAGGGCCAGGGCCAGTGTCAGGTGCTGGCATCGGGAGGCGCCCACCCTGGCTGTCCTAGAAGAGAATGGAACCCCGGCAGCCATGGGGAGCCCTGGGGAGAGGGCAGCCCCCGCCCACCCCTGCAGGCAGGCACGTCACTCCCAGTCCGCACAGGACACAGGCAACACGCCCAGGGGACAGGAAGTCAGCATTTGCGAGGAAAGACCACCATGAACACAAGCTGCCGAGTCCAAGCAGATCTCTCACTTAAGGAACCAGAATTTATAACAGACTATAAAAGAATTACAATCACTATCTTTTGAAGGGTAAGACAAAACATAATTCAGAACAGTTTTTCTAAGAAAAACAGAAACAAAGATTAAAATCAGAGACACTGAATATAAAAAACACACATGTCAGAATAAAACATATCAACACATGGAATGAACAGCAAGAATGTGAAGGGCTAAAGAACAAATCAGGAAGCTGGAAAACAGGCAGGGAACTGTCCAAGGAACAGAAGATCCAACCACCTAAAAGAAGTCTATGGGAAGCAAATGAAAAACTACGCACAGCATTTTTCTGGAGCTACAGACACGAACCCTCAGATGGACAGGGCCCGTGGGGACAGTTCTGCACGCGAAGCCCTGAAGGGCTGCAAACTGCGGGTGATCCACAAAGGCAAGAACACGACTCGGAATGCTCACCAGCGATGTCAGATGGAGAAAGTCCAAGGGGATGTGCTCATACACCCAGAACTCGTACCCAGTGAACATCAAGGTGGGAGAGCAAGGTAACAGCACTGCACACAGTCTGAGAAACTCATCAGGCAGGTGCCACGGAAGACGAGGGCATGAGCCACAGACCAGCACGCGGCGGGCCCAGCCCAGGCCCTGCCAGTGCGGTCGTCCAGGCACAAGGCTCCCTCTGCTCTCAGGCGAGACCGAGTCCGGCGACGCGGGGTCGGGAGGGAGCCTTGGGCCTGGGCCTCACTCTCGCACCGTGGCCCTGCCCAGCTGCGCCGCTGCTCGCTTCTCAGTGGGGCAGGGATGAGCTGCGGTTCTCTAGCTGGGAGGAAAGCCCCAAGCCTAAAGCAGAAGAGGAAGTGGCCTCCTTGAAAGCATGTGACACATCCTCACACCAGGGGCTAAAGGGCCCTGGCAGAAGAGCTAAGCCCAAAAAGGCAGTGAGAGTCACTGGGCTCTGCCACACATTCAGGAGGCACGAGCAGCTCCTAACTCTCCACCGGCCCAGAGGCGACCACCTGTTGGACGGCCACTGAGAGCATGGAAGTCCACTCGCCATCATTAACACAGACGAGAAGAATGAAAGGAAACAGCAAGAGAAGACACAAAATTACCAGGCCCATGATGGATTTCGGCATGGTCTTGCGTGCCCTGTGAACTTTGACATCGGTGCCAGGGGCGGGGGGCTTCCTGTCCTCTGCGTCCACACTCCCTTCCCCGAGCACAGGTGATGCTGCGGCGGGCGTCTGGGGAAAAGCGCTTGGAGTCCTGCCTTTGGCAGCCCCTCCAGGAAGGGTTTTTGCAGCATGGCCAGGAAGCGAGGAGGCCAGTGCGCCGCTAGTCCTCGTGGGCTGCCCCTGCAGGCCCGCTTTACCCAGGAAGAATCCGTTGCTGCCCACGACAGAAGTCTGCACGAAGTCGTCGGTCGGGACATGGTTTTGCTTTCCCACTTCTGTGTCTCTTTCTGAAATCCCATTTTCTGCTATTCGGGTTAGTTTATTGGTACCTTCCTGTGGGCTGACTTTTGTGCTCTCCTGAGTGTGTTTCGCTGCATTCAGGTGACTGCTGGCATCGCTTTTTTCACAAGACCCGTTGGTTTCGCCGTCTGCGGCCATGTGGGCCTCTCCTGCCTGCTTCTCTGCGGAACCTTCATCGGCAGCCATAGATATCTCTGCGGACAGAGGACAGACAACCGTCACTGGCTGCGCACACCCGCCCTCCTGGGACACCACCACCAACACGAGGTCTTTGACTGGCTTATATGAAACTCCTACAGACAGTCCTTTCATTTCATATACAAACTAACACTTAAGTTCAAACATTAAAGATAAAGTTATTTCTTAAACACTAAGTTTGAAAGTTAATTGGTTAAGTTAGAGTCACCAGTGTAAGGAGAAACGGAGCGTGTTGGCGAAATAATAGAAAACAAGGCTTCAGAAGTAGCTTCCTCCCAAGAACAAACCTGAACAGGCAGTGAGGAAAGGGGCCGAACTTCCAGCTACCCTCGGTCTGCGTGCCTTGCTCGACAGACACTGGCGGATCTTACCCAGGACAGTCATAACAAGAAACACATTTTACACAGAAGATAGACAAGAATATTTAACTTCACCGTCAGGCTGAAGCAAAGAACTCACCATTACATCCCTGGACGCAGAGAGAGCTTCGATTGAGCTTGAGGCTCCACCACTCAGCGGGCCCTGACTGCTCTGTCTGTCGTGAGCTGAGCCGCTAACACTGCAGACTCTGCTATTTATCAGACTGATTGTCCTTCCTACCCCAGGATGTAAGTTCTACGAGGACGACACTCTTTCTATTTGTTCACAACTGTGCCTTGAGCTAGCAAGCAGAGCCTGGCACATATGTGTGTAATAATACTTTCTGAATAAATAAAAAGCCATTGATAATTTTGTAAAACCCTTAGCAAAACAGCACAGGTAGACGCCTCTTGAACTTGGAGAAGGCTATAGACCAAATTCTGCAGCAAATGTATACTTATTCACAATTATGAAATTAACCACATGTAAGATAAGAACATGAGGACACTCATTAATACTACTCGTGCGTAACACAAAGAAGGAGGTGCTGGGTGAACCTAAGTGGAAAGAGAGACGTGAGAGGCACGGGGGCCGGAGAGGAAGGGGCAGACCACCCTATCCCACCTGATGTCATCATCCCCTGGAGACAGAATCAACCCTTGACTAAACACACAAGTGCAGTACGATTGCTGAATTTGAAATCAAGTTAAAAAATCAAGGGCATTTCTCTACCCAAACATTAACTAGAAAATGTAAGAGAAAAAAAAAGCTATTATTCACAAAAGCAGGAAAAACTACAAAGGATATAAAAAATCAGCCAAGATTACTCAAAGCCTGTGTAGACAAAAAAATTTTTAAACAGAGGGCATTTCATGGTCTTAAATGGGATGACAACACTACAAAGCTGTCAGATCTTCTCAAATTAAATCTATAAATTCAATGATACTCTAATCAAAATTCCCACAGTGTGCTGAAGAACTCCATGACCTTAGTGTAAAATATATACAGAAGAATAAATTTTCACAAGTGACAAAGTAAATCATGAAAACAATAACAAATCATGGAAAAGGGAAAACAGACTCACTATAACAGAGAAAACTTCCATGGGCCCTGACCAACACCACGGGCACAGCTGGTTCCAGACGCCTGCTCAGCGGCGGGTCAGGGACCAGCAGCAGGATGAGACAGTGCCCTGCACCCCTGAGTCTGAACCCCAAGCCAGAGCCCCCCACCCCCGCTGAGTCTGAACCCCAAGCCAGAGCCCCCCACCCTCGCTGAGTCTGAACCCCAAGCCAGAGCCCCCCCCACCCCCGCTGAGTCTGAACCCCAAGCCAGAGCCCCCCACCCCCGCTGAGTCTGAACCCCAAGCCAGAGCCCCCCACCCCCGCTGAGTCTGAACCCCAAGCCAGAGCCCCCCACCCTCGCTGAGTCTGAACCCCAAGCCAGAGCCCCCCACCCTCGCTGAGTCTGAACCCCAAGCCAGAGCCCCCCCCACCCCCGCTGAGTCTGAACCCCAAGCCAGAGCCCCCCACCCCCGCTGAGTCTGAACCCCAAGCCAGAGCCCCCCACCCCCCCTGAGTCTGAACCCCAAGCCAGAGCCCCCCACCCCCGCTGAGTCTGAACCCCAAGCCAGAGCCCCCCACCCTCGCTGAGTCTGAACCCCAAGCCAGAGCCCCCCCCACCCCCGCTGAGTCTGAACCCCAAGCCAGAGCCCCCCACCCTCGCTGAGTCTGAACCCCAAGCCAGAGCCCCCCACCCTCGCTGAGTCTGAACCCCAAGCCAGAGCCCCCCACCCCCCCTGAGTCTGAACCCCAAGCCAGAGCCCCCCACCCCCACTGAGTCTGAACCCCAAGCCAGAGCCCCCCACCCTCGCTGAGTCTGAACCCCAAGCCAGAGCCCCCCACCCCCGCTGAGTCTGAACCCCAAGCCAGAGCCCCCCACCCCCCCTGAGTCTGAACCCCAAGCCAGAGCCCCCCACCCCCGCTGAGTCTGAACCCCAAGCCAGAGCCCCCCACCCCCCCTGAGTCTGAACCCCAAGCCAGAGCCCCCCACCCCCGCTGAGTCTGAACCCCAAGCCAGACCCCCCCACCCCCGCTGAGTCTGAACCCCAAGCCAGAGCCCCCCACCCCCGCTGAGTCTGAACCCCAAGCCAGACCCCCCCACCCTCGCTGAGTCTGAACCCCAAGCCAGAGCCCCCCACCCCCCCTGAGTCTGAACCCCAAGCCAGAGCCCCCCACCCTCGCTGAGTCTGAACCCCAAGCCAGAGCCCCCCACCCTCGCTGAGTCTGAACCCCAAGCCAGAGCCCCCCCCACCCCCGCTGAGTCTGAACCCCAAGCCAGAGCCCCCCACCCCCGCTGAGTCTGAACCCCAAGCCAGAGCCCCCCACCCTCGCTGAGTCTGAACCCCAAGCCAGAGCCCCCCACCCCCGCTGAGTCTGAACCCCAAGCCAGAGCCCCCCCACCCCCGCTGAGTCTGAACCCCAAGCCAGAGCCCCCAGAGCCCCTCCTGCAGGTCTCCGCGAGGCCCGTGGTGAGTCCCACACTCTCACGCTTGGGAAATAACGTCCCAGTCGGAAACCTCAAGTTCATAAAGGAAAATGCAGAAGAACAGATCTATGGCCTAGAAACTGGGAAAATTCATAAAACATCAAAAGCATAAATCGTCAAGAGAAAAATCTGATTATATCAAAATTATAGATGTTTGCTCTACAAGGAATTTAAATAGGCAGGTTAAGCAATGAAGAATGATACAACTGCAATTTCTAAAACTGACAAGGAATTGATATTCAGATACAAGTAAAGGCTTTAATCAGCATGAAAATGCAGAAACCCTACCCGAAGAAAAGGAAAATGACACAAACATTTTCCGAAAAGGAAATTTACTGAAAAGGAAATAAAAAATGCTATTAAGCATGTAAATGGCCTAAAACCCTAAATGAAAGGCAGAGATGATCAGAGTGATAAAAAAGCAATACAATAAACAATACAGCTACAAGAAAACATACTAGTAAAATGAGAAGCACAGGTTGCGGAGACGGCAAAGGTGAACCACGTGCTGTGCGGTCAGGGCTGACCCCATCTTGGATGCTAATTCGCCCTGGTGACTTCTGGTTCACCCCAGTCCTGCGAACGCCTCCTGACTCCTACCTTATTTACTGTCCTGAGTGCAAGAACGTGCACTATTACAAATCCTGCCTTTAGGGCAAAGCAACTGTGATGTCACTGCACAGATCACAGGCTCTGGCTCACGCGCACTCTTGCCTGTCTGCAGGGTGGCCTGTAGCTCTCCATGGCGCACGCAGCCCAGCCCCACGGTGTACGAGCCCTGGGTCTCGGGGGTAACGGTGCAGACACACACCTGTCCGGATGCCGCCCTAGACGCAAGCTTCCCTCCATAAGTTCCCCAATAAACTACCCTTTAGTGACAAACTGGATTTGCCTTCCTTGTTCTTTGCTTTCTTGGTTCCTTCAGCATTTGGGAGCCACTCTGCATATACAGCCCTTTCACAAACATGAGCAAAAATGAATTTTTAAAAAGCTGGAATGGCTACTTCGATAGCAAAGTAGATTACAGAAAAAAGAATATACAGGCCGGGCGTGGTGGCTCACGCCTGTAATCCTAGCACTCTGGGAGGCCGAGGCGGGTGGATAGCTCGAGGTCAGGAGTTCGAGACCAGCCTGAGCAAGAGCGAGACCCCGTCTCTACTAAAAATAGAAAGAAATTATATGGACAACTAAAAATATATATAGAAAAAATTAGCCGGGCATGGTGGCGCATGCCTGTAGTCCCAACTACTCGGGAGGCTGAGGCAGTAGGATCGCTTAAGCCCAGGAGTTTGAGGTTGCTGTGAGCTAGGCTGACGCCACGGCACTCACTCTAGCCCGGGCAACAGAGCGAGACTCTGTCTCAAAAAAAAAAAAAAAAAGAATATACAATAAAAGGGCCTCAAAATACTGGAGTCAAGCACCAATGGAATTGCTAAGGGAAATAAAAAGTTCCAAAATTATAGTCACAGATCTCAATATCCTTCCCTACGTGACTGACAGAACAAGCAGAAAATCAGTGAGGTTGAACTACACTGCCAGCAAACTTGACCCACCCGGACCCCACAGGCCACCCAAACAGCAGACACCTCCCGCTCAAGGCACACAGAGTCCTCACCTGGAGAGACCACACACGAAGACGTGAAACAGGTCTCCATCAATTTAAAATGACTGAAGTCAGAATAAAGTATGTTTTCTGAGCTCAATGGGATGAAATTTAAAATCAATAACAAAAAGAGATCGAGTAAAATGCCCAAATATTTGAAAACTATACAATACACTTCTAAATAAACCATGGGACAAACAAGAAATCAAGAGAAATCAAAAAGCATTTTGAACTGAAAGAAAATGAAAACACGATCCATCAGAACAAGTGGGAGGTCCCAGCGCTACATACGCCATTCAGGGGACATCACCACCATACCATTCGTTCATGTAACCAAAAACCACTTGCACTCCTAAATCTGTTGAAATAAAAAAAGAAAGAAAAAGAAAAAAAAAAGAAAATGGATAGCCCTAAGCACCTGTGTCAGGGAAGAAGTCTTCAGCATCCTAAAATCTTATGAAATTAGGGGAAAAAAAAAAAAGTAAGTTAAACCCCAAACAAGCAAAAGAAAGAAAATAATATAAATCAGAGTGAGAACTGATGAAACAGAAAATAGAAAAGTAGAGGAAATCAATGAAACCAAAAGTTGTTTTTTCAACAAAGTGAACAAAACTGATAAACCTTATTCTTTGAGGTCACACCCTGATACCAAAACCAGGCAAAGAAAGGCATTGCAAGAAAGAAAAAAAAAACACTACAGACTGATATCCCTAAATGAACATAAATGTAAACATTCTAAACAAAATTATAAATCAAATCCAAAGTGTACTTTAAAAGATAATATAAACAGTATAAGTGGGGTTTATCCCAGAAAGGCAGAGTTGGTTTCATATTAAAGTAACCAATTGGGCCAGATGCAGTGGCTCACACCTATAATCCCAGCACTCTGGGAGGCTGAGGCGGGAGGACTGCTTGAGCCCAGGAGTTTTGAGATCAGCCTGGGCAACACAGAAAGACCCTGTCTCTTTAAAAACTAGAAAAAAATCAGCCAGGTGTGGTAGCACACACCTGTAGTCCCAGCTACTGGGGAGGCTAAGGCAGGAAGATCGCTCATACCCGGGCGCTGGAAGCTGCAGTGGGCTACGAGGACGCCACGGCACTCCAGCCTGGGCGACAGGGCGAGATCTCATTTCTTAAAACAAACATACAAACACATAAACCAAGTGATCTAATTCACCATTCTGGCAAAGTAAGAGAAAAATAAATTATCATCTCAAGAGACTCAGAAAATACCATTTGACAACAACCACGTCAGATAAAAACTCCAAGCAAACTACCACAGTGAAAGAAGGACACTCCCTCAAGCTGACAAAGGGCGCCATGTAAACCGACAGCGAACACCAGACTTCCTGGCAAAAGACTCACGCTTCCTCCCCTCCCGAACATCAGGACCCACATGAGGATGTACTCTCTCACTAACAGAATCCTGAAGGTTCTGGCCAGGCACTCAACAAAACACAGAGCATTCGGGCTGGAAAGAATCAGCAAAACTGACTCACAGTTGACAGGACCCCGTATGTAGAAAATCCAAAGGAACGTGCACGAAAGGTACTAGAACTGGTGACTGAGTCTGGGAAGGTTACAGAACACAAGATAGATTATAAAAATGAACCTTGACCTAAACCTCACACCTTACATAAAAATTAACTCAAAATTCAAAAGAAATATAAAGGTACATCATAAAACTATAGAACTTTAAGAAAAATATTTTTTTTTTTTTTTTTTTTTTTTTTGAGACAGAGTCTCACTCTGTTGCCCAGGCTAGAGTGAGTGCCGTGGCGTCAGCCTAGCTCACAGCAACCTCAGACTCCTGAGCTCAAGGGATCCTCCTGTCTCAGCCTCCCGAGTAGCTGGGACTACAGGCATGCACCACCATGCCCGGCTAATTTTTTCTATATATATATTTTTAGCTGTCCATATAATTTCTTTCTATTTTTAGTAGAGATAGGGTCTCGCTCTTGCTCAGGCTGGTCTTGAACTCCTGAGCTCAAACGATCCGCCCACCTCGGCCTCCCAGAGTGCTAGGATTACAGGCGTGAGCCACCACGCCCGGCCCAAGAAAAATATTTTTGAAGACTTTGGGAGGCCAAGGCAGGAGGATCACTTGAGGTCAGGAGTTCGAGACCAGCCTGAGCAAGAGTGAGACCCCGTCTCTACTAAAAATAGAAAAATTACCTGGGTGTGGTGGTGCACACCTGTAGTCCCAGCTACTCAGGAGGCTGAAGCAGGAGGATCGCTTTAGCCCCGGAGTTTGAGGATATAGTGAGCTACGATGACACCACTGCAGTCCCGCCTGGGTGACAGAATGAGACTGTCTCAAAAAAAAAAAAAAAAAAAAAATCTTTGGGATGGAGGATTAGTCAAAGAGTCTTAGCCTTGACACCACAAGTACAATCCATAAAAAGAAAAACTGATAAATTGGATTTTATCAAAATTAAAAACTTCTGCTCTGCAAAAGCCCATGTGAAGAGGATGAAAAGATAGCTACATGCTGGGAGAAAAATATTTGCTCATTACATATCTGACAGAAGACTAGTATCTAGAATATATAAAGAATTCTCAAAACTAAACAGTAGCACATCTAACCCATAATGAAATACTACTTCGCACCCATTACGATGGCTGTGACTTTCACGCTGGTCAGCAATGGCGTGTGGAGAAACCGGAACCCACGTGCGTGGCCGACAGCTGCTGGGGAGCCGGAGTGTCAGACACGGCTGTTCTGGAAAACAGTTCAGCGGTTTCTCCTACAACTAGACACACACCTACCATACAATGGCAACTGCACTCCTGGGCATTTATCCCAAAGACACGAAAACTTAGATCCAAACAAAAACGTGTGCACACATGTTCACTGCAGCTGACATTTCATAACAAAAGACAAGAAATGGAAACCACGCAGATGTCTCCCAAGGAGTAAGTGGCTAAACAAACTGCAGCACATTCACACTACGGAACATTACGGAACATTACTCAGGAATAAAAAGGAACGAACTACTGACATATGAAGTAACGTGAAGGAACCCCCAGGGAATTGTGCCAAGTGAAAAAAATAAGTCAATCCAGAAAGGCTGCCTGGCATATGAAACCATGTATACAGACAAAACCACAGAAATGGGGAACAGACTGGTCGTTGCCAGAAAACAGAAGCAAGAGGAGGGAAGGGCGGGGTGAAAGGCCGCACAGCCACGCGCGAGCAAGCGGGGCCCGGTGCTCGGGGACAGCCGCGTCCCCAGCAGCTGTGGGGGTGGGTGCACCAGCCGACACCGTGACAAAAGTGCACACGCCCACAGGTAAAGCCGGGAAAACCTGAAGGACACTGGGAGACGGAATCCACACGCCCCCGCTGTGGTACGCGCCGCGGCCTTGTAAGCCGCCACTGCTGGTGGGAACAGGAAAGACGGGAGATCCCTCCGCGCTGCTTCTTAAACCTACATGTGAATCCACAATTATCCCAAAATAAAGTTAATTAGAAAAGATAAGTCTCGAGTCTATACATACCAGCAATGAACAATTGGTAAATAAAATTTTAAACACAAAATTTATACAAACAGAAGAAAATATGAAATAATTTAAGATGCAAGACCCATACACTGGGAAATACAATGTGTGCCTAAGAAAAATTTTCTAAAAACTAAATGAATGGAGAAACATACCTTGCTCATGAGCCAGAAGACTCAGTACCGAGTCTAACGTGCGCTGAAACAGAAATCCGACCAGGGGAGGAGAACTGTCCGTTGCCACACTGGGTCCAGCAGGGACCCCGAGTGGCGAACGTCTAGAAGCAGGATTCTGTGACCTGAGCAAAAATTCTTACCCAACTACTGCAAAGCATTCCAGAATTGAAAGTTACTCCATTTCAGGATAAAAATGCTTACAAAGAGGCCAAAAAGAGATAAACTTATCTGCAAGTCAATGAATCACGTACCTCAGAAAAGTCCAGCAATCTTATTTCGTGAGAAAGATAACCAAATCCAACATCATATTCAACCCACCGACAGTACCATCCCAGCGAAAAACACCACATCGCAACAGGCAGGAGAACCGTGACGAAGAAGCCAGCCAGTCAGGAAGGCCCCCGGGAGAACAGACACGCGTGGTAAGACTGCAGCACGGTGTGTGTTTACGGGAAAACATACCCACCATGGGGGACACACAGACGTGCATGCAGACGCCTGTCCCGCAGCCCTCTCCCCAGACGGGACTGACGGAAGGCACGTGAAGTTCATCCGTCACGCAGCGAGACTGACAGGCCAGACGCCGACGCCCGGAGAACTGGGAGGCACATCCCCAGAATCTGCGCAAAGTGGAGCACGAAGGGGAAGCAGCTGACAGGGGAGCGAGTTGAGCCCACGTGGACTGTGGGACAATGTGAAGTAGTCTGATTCACACACACTTGGAGAGACCAAATGGGAGAGAGAAAGGAAAATGTATTTGAAAATTTATTTTGGCCAAATATTTCCAAGTTTGATGACAACTATAAAATCAGTGATCTAAGAAGCTACTGAACTCCACGCAAGGTAAACACAAACCAAACCAATGTACAACACAATCAAACTTGAAAATCAGTGATAGAGATAAAAATCTTAAAGCAGAGAAGAAAAACATCACACGTGGAGAAAAAGATTAAAATGACTACAGATTCTAGTTAAAACTTCAGCCAGCCAGAAAGCAAGGGAACAGCATCAGCAAACTGCCGGGGGGGCAAACCTGCAGTCAGCCCTGCGCAGCCTCAGGCTCTGACCGCCCCTCCCCCCCAGTGCACCTGTAATCTCAGCTACTTGGGAGGCTAAGGCAGGAGGATCACTTGAGTTTGAGGCTACAGTGAGTCCTGATTGAGCCACTGCCTGGGAGACAGAGCAAGACCCTGTCTCTAATTAAAAAGAAATAAAAAATAATTAGTATCAATTTTCATAAACTCCTCCAAAATACGGAAGAGGAGGGATCTCTCCCCAACTTACGCCATGAGGCCTGACACAAAAAACAGACAAAGACATCATAAGAAAACTATAGACAAATATCTCTTATGAATGTAGATACAAACATCCTAAACAAAATACTAGCAAACTAAATGCTGCAAAAAAAAAAAAAAAAGGCAGGGGAGATTAAACATCATGAACTGGACAAGTAGGATTTATCCCAGGAATCTAAGGTTGGTTTAGTAACTTAAAAAATCAATTAACGTAATACACTGAATATCAGCAGAACAGAATAAAGGACAAAAACCATGTAAGCATCTAAACAGACACAGAAAAAAAGCAATACTCCTTTAATGATAAAAACACTTGGCAAATTAAGAACAGACGGGAACTTCCCCAACCTGACCAAGGGCACCTACAAAACACCTGCAGCTACCACACTAAATGGTGAAAGACAAGAAGTTTTCTCCCCAAGACCAGAAACAAGACAAGGACGTCCATTCCTGCCGCTTCCGTTCGACCTTGTACTGGGAGATCTAAGCAAGGCAATGAAGGAAGAAGGAGACACAAAAGCCACGCCGCTTGGAAAGGAAGAAACCAAACAATCTCTAGTGCAGATGACATGACCTTGTATATAGAAATCCCTAAGGAAGTCTAAACAACTATTAGAATTAATGAGTTCAGCAAGATTGTAGGATACAAGATCGGTATATAAAAATAAATTGTATTTCTATACAGTATCAATAAACAAAATGAAAAATTTTTTTAAATTACATTTAATATAACATCAAGATTAGGGGTACATTTAACAAAAAAGTGTAAGACTTGCACACTGAAAATTACAGAACATTATTGAGAACAAAATTATAGAAGACCTAAGTAGAAAGACCTCATGTTCATGGATTGGAATATTTCATATTATCAGGGTGGCAAAACAGACGTCCTTGACTTGCCACGGTTCCACCCACGATTGTTCACCTCTGTGGTGGCGGGAAAGTGACGTGCACTTAGTAGAAACCACACTTCGAGCACCCATACAACCACTCTGATTTTCACTTTCAGTATTCAATAAATTTTAGGAGATACTCCACACTTTATTACAGAGTAGGCTTCATGTGAGATGACTCTGTCCAACTGTAGGCTAATGTAAGTGTTCTGAGCACATTTAAGGTACGCTAGGCTAAGCTACCATGTTTCAGCGGGTTAGCAGTATTAAATACATTTTCGACTTACTGAGATATAACCCCGTAAGTCGAGGAGCATCTGTAGTCCCCAAATTGATCCACAGATTCAACCTGGTCCACAACAAAATTCTACCTGGCTTATGTGCAGAAATTGACAAGCTGATTCTATCCATATGGAACCTCAAGAGACCAGAATAACCAGAGCAATCCTTAAAAAGAAAGTTAGAGGCCTCACGCTTTCCAGTTTCAACGCTCGGCACAAAGCGACAGTAATCAGGACAGTACAGCACTTGCGTAAGGAAAGACACCAATGAAACAGAACTGGAGTCTGAGAATAAACCCTCACGTTTACACTCAATTGATTTCCAACAAAAATGCAAGAACAACTCCATGGGGAAGAATGGTCTTTTGAATAAATGATGCTGGGACAACTGGATATAAACTTGCAAAAGAATGTTGGATCCCTACCTCAAACCACATACAAAAATTAACTCAAAATAGATCAAAGACCTAAATATAAAATTCTAAGAAGAAAAAATAGGCATAAATATTGGTGACCTTTTATTAAGTAATGGTTTGTTAGATGTTATACCAAAAGGAATAGCAACCAAAGGAAACAAACAGATAAACTGGACTTCATCAAAATTAAAAACATTTGTACCTCAAACGACACTGTCACGAAAGTGGGAAGACAAGCCACAGAACAGGGAAGATATCTGCAAATCCTGTATCTCATACGGGACTTGTATCTGTAACTCTGACAACCCAACAATAAAAACCACAGGATGAGAAAAGATATTTTTCCAAAGAAGATATAAAAATGGCCAATAAGCACCTGAAATCATGCTCAACGTATTAATAACTGGCCGTCAGGGAAATGCAGATCCAAGCACAATGAGCCGCCACTTCGCAGTCACCAGGGTGGCTGCACTCACATGAGAGACAGTGACAAGTGATGCCGAGGATGTGGAGGAACTGGAGCCCCAATAAGCTGTGGTGGGAATGCAAGATGGCACAGCCACTGTAGAACGAATCCAGCATTTTTCAAAAGGATGAAGCAGGGCGTGGTGGCTCACGCTTGTAATCCCAGAGTTTTGGGAGGCCAAGGCAGGAGGGTCACTTGAGACCAGCCTGGGCAACATAGCAAGACCCTGTCTCTACAAAAATAGAAAAATCAGCCAGGTGTGGTGGTGTGCGCCCGTAGTCCCAGCTACTTGGGAGGCTGAGGCGAGAGGATGCTCGAGCCCAGGAGATTGAGGCTGCAGAGAGCTGTGATGGTGTCACTGCACTCCAGCCTGGGTGACCGAGCAAGACCCCATCTCTTTAAAAAAAAAAAAAAAAAAAAGATTAATCAAGATTGATGAAGGCCGTGGCTCAGGAGCAGTGCGTAAGGGACAAAAGGACAACATGGCCCCTGCAACGCCAGCACCCCGTGTGCAACAGGCTCTGCTAGAAAAGGCCTCGGGGCGGGGGCGACCTGGGAGGTAAGGGAGGAGGCCGGAGAGCGCTGGAGCCAGCAGGAGAGACCGTTTCAAGGGCAGAGAGGGGGTGGCAAAAAGAAGGGGCCAAAGAACAGGAAGGAAACACCCAGTCAGGTCTCAACAGGCCGTGTGGTGTGACGCAGGTGGAGGCACAACTGCGTGTGGGGGCGGCTCTGCAGGGCGGGCCAGGGTGGCGGCGGAAGGGAACAGGGCGGCCACAGCACAAGGAGCGAGCAGTCAGGCGACCAGAGGGCTGCACGAGGCACCCAGCGGCCGTCTGGCGTGAGGGCAGGACACAGGCAGGGGTGCACGGGGACAGGGGTGCACGGGGACAGGGGGCCTGGCCATCTCGCAGACGCAGGCCCCAGCCAGGAGCCTCCCCAGGGCCAGCATCTGAGCCTCTCCTGTGGCCACCAGCATCACGGGGTCGTCAGGACACCTCTCTCCGAGGTTACCTGGCCCACTCCCCCTCAGCGTGGCCAAGTGGACGTGGGTAACACTGTGGACTGGTCCGTCACACCCTCTGGGGTGCACAGCTCCATGGGCACCTCCCGCAAACGCAGAGCGGCCCGGCCACCAGTCCTCCCACGTCAGCGCTGCACCCCAGTCTCCCTCAGCTGCACCCGTGCAGACCCCGCAACACGCCTCCCGCCACCTCTGGCAGCCACCGCTGTGCTCTCCCCGCTTCCGTCACACAAGCGGAGGCATCAGTGTGTGGCCTTTTGGGTCCGGCTGCCTTCACTGCTCTGAACGCACCGAGCATCGCCCACGCCGCTGCACGAATCACGCAGCCTGCCCCGTGGTGCTGCGCCCACGCCCTGCTGCGGGGAGCACCACGGCGGGTCCGTCCAGCTGTTGCCAGGTGAGGACACCGAGTCCTTTCCAGCTCCCAGTGATATCAGTGCAGCTGCTACAGACACTTGTGTGACCGCGCACTGCTCATTTCCTGGGCGTGCTTTAACACAAGGGTATGCGGGGTTGTGCTGTTCAGACTCTGGGACGTGTTTTCCTTCTCTAGCAGGTCTGTGTGTGTCCGTGTGACGTGCAGTCAGCAACGGGACAGATGAGACACTGCACAGCAGCCTGCGTAGAGCGAAGACAGTCGGAAGCCCGGGACAGGCGAGGCGGCCGGTGGGCAGCCGGTCTCCGTCCGCCGTGCAGCCCCGGCCAGGCGCACGCGAGCGCCGCCCTTACCTTCTCGCAGCAGCTCGGTCTTCACGCAGCAATCCTGCTTCGGCTCCCCCTTTGCCGGAACTGCCTGCTAAGAAGAAACAACAGCCATCAACACGGCTGACCAGCAGATGCGCAACACGCCAACGCAGCTCCTCCAAATGCACCACCTGGAGGAAGTCAAGGACAAACCAGTGCAAGAGCCACTGTCGGCAGCAGGACAGTCAGGGCTTCCTCAGGCCAGCAGACAACACAGTCCCCCCAGGAGGAGAACCGGCATTCAGAAGGCAGCCCCAGAAACTTCGACTTTATCTTTTTTTTTTTTTTTTTTTTTGAGAGAGAGACTTGCTCCGTTGCCCCAGATAGAGTGCAGCGGTGTCACCACAGCTCACTGCAACGTCAAACGCCTGGGCTCAAGCGATCCTCCCGCCTCAGCCTCCCGAGCAGCTGAACTCCAGGTGCCACCACCACACCCGGCTGATTTTTCTGGTTTTTTTGTAGAGATGGGGTCTCGGTCTTGCTCAGGCTGGTCTCAAACCCCCGACCTCAAGCGATCCTCCTGCCCTGGCCTCCCAAAGTGCTAGGATTACAGGCATGAGCCACCGCACCAGGCCTCATCTATATTTTTGGAGACAGTTTTTTTAACAATAAGAATGCATTCATGTATAACTTATACAATCAGATATCTAAAATGCTCTGGCTCTGTTATAGGAATGTTATAATTCACTTCAAAATGCATTCCGCTGCTGACAATAATTCCTGTATTTCAAATGTCCAACCCACCAAAAAGTTACAGAAATGGATAAAATGGAAAAAATTCAATAAGAAACTTAAATCATTAAATATTTGAGTTTAAGCGTCTACCACGTAGAGGCATGTATCACACAAAGCCTCTTGGAATTTTCTTTTTAAAGACAAAAATCTTTGCCTTCAAGCAGCCTAGAGTCTGGCTGGAGAAGTAAACACAGACACACCAACGCTCTTAACCAGGTCTCTCCGATACAGCAGCGGCCACCACAAGTCCCAGGAGGAGAGGTGGCAGGGAGCTGGCGAGCGCCTTGCCCACATCTTGGGGGCAGGGCAGGCAGATGCCAGACACTCTGCCTTCCCACTTCAAGCTCCAGAAACTTCAGGCTCCCAGAATCTAAGAGCATAATTCCGTAACACTTCTGATAACTTCTAGAATGTTTTCTCCAAAAGACACCAGAAAATTTTGTCAGCACGCTCCCACTGAACCTTGAGCTCACTGCTAATTTCACTTCAAGGCAAGTCTGGCTCCCGGGAGCAGGGCCATGCCCCACCCTGTCACCCTGGGCCGCCAGCCTACTAAGCCTCCCACCCCCACAATGTCCCTCCCTCCTGGACCCCGCTGGAAACCAGCGTCCGGTGCCCTCGTCCGGTGCCCTCGGTGCCTCCCAGGGCAGGCCCACAGCAGCCCTCGGGCAGAGAGGGTGACTTCGCCACTCGCCAGGTGTGCTGACTCGAGCACGGCCCAGCTCCCTCCAGCCGGGTCTAGGCCAGCACCTCCATCTCCCCAGAGCTCCACGTGTGGCCACTGGGGGTTTTCAAAGTGTAAGCTGAGGACCCCAGGGGTCCCCGAGACCCTCAGGGGACATGAAAGGACGTGATCTTTTGAGGCATGCACAAACACACACTCTGTGGGGGGCGAGGCCCTGCAGGCACGGCCTGATGCTGCCCCCAGACCACAGGTGATGGGACCTGGGTGGACCACACAGGGACCTTCTAGGACTTGAGGAGGTCAGCTACCTGCTGGTCACACGGAGGGAAGGTCAGTCACTACCACTGAGCACTGTGCTGGCCCAGGCACGTGGGAAACCTCAGTGGACACACAGGCCACCTCCTCACGACCCTCACGCTGGGACCCGAGGGCAGAGCCAGGCCCGCTGCGAGTGTGAGGCTTGTCAACAACTGTGGCCAAAACCGTCTGTGGTCCTTTCGTCAACCCTCTTCTGGCTGGGGTAGAAGACACAGAAAGCGACGGGTTCGTGTCAGGCGGAGCCAGGTCGAGGTGCCCGTGAAGAGACTGGGCGGGCACAGCGCTCCTCGCTCAGCCCCGTCTGGGCACCCCCGTGTCCCCCACCTGCAGACACACCCATCTGTCCACCGCTCGCCCAGGCTGGGCCCCATGGCGGCGGGGGGACGACTGGTCCTGTTCCCTGAGGCACCCTCGGCGCCTCCAATGCCGGCACGTGCGAGGAAGAGCGCGCGGTCTTTCTGAGAGGGCTGAGCCGCCGCGGCCTCTGCCTCAACTGCCACATCTGCTTCCCACACTGGACACACCCAGATGCAGTGTCTGCTGAGCGAGCCGAGCAGGCCGAGCCCCAGCTGCGCTCCGACCCCTCTGGAGGGCACAGAGCAGGGCGTGCAGAGGACGCATCCGGAAGGACAAATGACCGAGCCCGGGCAGGGCCTGGGCCCCAGCTTAGCCCAGGACCACAGCAGGAAGAATAAAAACCTCCTGAAACTGCAATTCAAATGTTCTGTATAAGCTGAGCCTACATTTTGTCTAGCAGGAGGGAACCTGGTTCTTGTCACCTTTGCAAAGGGCCAACGACCCACAACACGGTCAGAACTCCCGACGTGGATGGAAAGAGTCAAAGACAGGCTCTGTGGCCCAGACAGGTAACAAACCCACCACCCCAGGCCTCGAGGGTGCCCACGTGGGCTCCACACAGGACTCACGATGGCAGAACCAAAGCCGTCTGCTGGCAGGGACTTCAGGCCTGACAGCTCTCCAGCTCAGGAGGGAGAAAGGACAATCTTGACACCAAAAGGACCCTCTCGTGTTGGGTGGCCCGAGTCTCTGTCCTTTGCAAGAAGAGCCTTACCTAAGGACGGGGACCTGGGCTTCGGACGTGGAAACACGAGGTGGAGGACGGGAACTGCAGCCGGTAGGAGCACGCACACGGCAAGCCCGACCGGCACAGGACCTGGGAGCACGCACACGTGAAGCCCGACCGGCACAGGACCTGGGAGCACGCACACGTGAAGCCCGACCAGCACAGGACCTGGGAGCATGCACACGTGAAGCCCGACCGGCACAGGACCTGGAGCACGCACACGTGAAGCCCGACCGGCACAGGACCTGGGAGCACGCACACGTGAAGCTCGACCGGCACAGGACCTGGAGCACGCACACGTCGGCAGCAACAAGAGCACCAGGTGCTGAATGTCACCCCCATACGTCATTTCCAGCCGAGAGAGACGAGGCCCCTGAAAGAGATGATCGACGCCAGGCTGGGACACGCAGAGTCCAAACGGAGCTCAGGGCAGCCTTCAGCACGCGAGAGAGGAAGTGCTCAAAGAATAACCAACCTGTGACAGGGACACAGAAATGCCCACATGGGTGCCCACTGGCCAACTCTGGGACACCTGGGACTCAAAACGGATAATGACAGTAATAGGTCATACCCAGTGACAAAATAATGATAGTGTGAGTCCAAACTAATATTAAATGAACAGATAATAAATAAATAGAGAAGAAAAAGCTCTTCTTTATAATAGAATGCTAACTAGTAAAGGCAAAAAGAACAATGGGAGTTAAAAATCGCCATTTTCCTGCTATAACAATAATGATTTGGGTACGATTCATCAGTGGATTCTGAAACTACTCCGTGAGGCCGGGCACAGCAGCTCACACCTGTAATCCTCACACTCTGGGAGGCCAAGGAGGGAGGATCGCTTGAGCCCAGGAGTTCGAGACCAGCCTGGGTGACACAGCGAGACCCCGTCTCTACAAAAAATAAGAACAATCAGCCGGGCGTGGTAGTGGTGGTGCCTGTGGTCCCGGCCACTCGGGAGCCGAGGCAGGAGGATGCTGGAGCCCAGGAGGTGGAGGCTGCAGTGAGCTGTGATCGCGCCACTGCATTCCAGCCCGGGCGACAGAGCAAGACCTTGTCTCAAAAAAGACAAAAAAAAAAAAAAAAAGGAAGAACAGCTCATACTCACAAAGGTCACTGAAAAAAAGTTGTCTCTCTACCTCAACCATCTAGCCTGGCATATTATTCTTCCTCCTTGACCTAAGCAAAACAAAATAAACTGTATAAAAAAATTTTGTGTTATTTATTTTAAATCAAGACCTTTCCATTTAGGACAATGTACCTGGCTGTAAAGGAGCGAGACTGGCATTAATTAGCACAGGAATCACTGCCCAGCAACTCAAGTTCTCAGTTAAGCCCACACAGTAGCAGAAGCCCAGACGGGCGATCAGGTTGATGCCAACAGTTCAGCATTGGATACATTCACTTCCCAGTGGGCCTGGTCCCTTTCCTAGAAGCACTTCTAACAAAGTAACTATATAATAGAGCATCTGAATCTTCCCCCAAGACCCCACCCCTCCAGATCACGGCCCTAGGCAGGAGACCCTCCACACACATCACCCAAAGTCCTGCCCCGATGACGCCCGCCGAGCCAGGGGCTCCAGGAGCAGAACCCTAGCCTCCCTAATGCCCAGAGTCCGTCGGAGGCCAGAGGTCAGGGGTCAGGAGTCAGGGGCAGGAGGGGGATCCCATCAGGAAGAAGGGCAGCATCACTGGGGAGAGCTGTGAAATGCACATTTCGCACTTCACAGGGCAAAAGGAGCCCGGAGAGTGGAGAGTAGTGAGGAGAGGAGGAGCCGAGACCAGCCTGTCCCTGGGTCAGGTCGAGGGCTGGAACGGACCCTGCGGCCTGGGACCCCGAGGCCCGGGACCCCGTGGCCCAGGACCCTGCGGCCCAGGACCCCGTGGCCTACTCATCTACATTCCCGTGCTCATGGCAACCAGAGTTTTAGGAGGGCCGCCCCTGCCCCAAACCTGCCAGTGACGGGCGGGCCTGGGCCTCCCGGTGGCCAAGAGAGCTCTCCTGTCCAGCAGCGGGAATTCTGTCGGCCCCTTTGCCTCGCCAAGGCCAAGGCCACAGGGAAGCACCGCCTTGAAGGAGGACGAGAAACAACCCAGAGTCAAACCCCACCTGGCGAAACACCTGGCAGCCCATTTTCTCCGCGAGCACCGGACTCGCATTTTCACGTGCCGCCTGTGCAGAGTGGAGCACACGACCCAGCACAGAGCTGAGACAGGAAACCGACGTGTGCAGCGTGACGGGGACCACAGCCACATTCCGACTCGTACCCAGACAGGGGCTTCGTTCTCTGCACTTGGAAATCACACTGTGACAAGTGCAGAACGGTTCCTTTGAAGCTTTTCTCTTAATCCTCAGTACGTCTGCCCAAACTCAAGAGCATCTGGGAGCAGACTTCTCGTCCGACCTCAACACCCAGGTTGAAAAAAGGAACTCCCTCCCACAGCCCGGGATTTCCAGGAATTCCGGGGCTTCCTTCAATCAAAGGGCCTTTTAAATGCAAAACTCTAGGTTAGAGGACAGCAAGGAGGGGGAGTGGAGAGCAGAGGGTGCCACAGTGAAGATTCTTGCAAACAAAAGGGGTGGGGGTGTTGCGAGAGGGGTAGGGGACCAAGACAGCTGGCCTAAGGATGATCGTCACAGTCCTAAAACTCTACTCTTCCTCAATGCGGTTTAAAAACCACCACCACCAAAACACTACCTTAAATGTTTGTGTTCCTTAAGCAAAATTAAAAGCCATTAGAACATCTTCAGAATGTACAGCCAGGGCAAGCCTCACCTGCCTCCACTCCTGCCCCCTGCAGCACGGGGCCCAGTCCTGCCCCCAGCCCTGAGCTGGGCCAGTGGCCCCCTCCACCGTCACCTCCCTGCAGGGTGCCGGGAGGAGGCTGGCACTGTTGGCAGACACACAGCAACCTGCCTTTCTTGACAGTAAAACCAGAGCTGGGACTTGCGACGCCAAAGCGATCACAGCGACAGCTCCTTCACTGGCCTCCCCAGATCCTGCCTCCCCTTCGCTGCCCACAGATAACAAAACCCCCACTTGGAGCAGCAGGTGGGCGTCAAGGGCGGAAGTGCCGGGGGAGGGGCGGCTCAGCACAGGTGCAAAACCTGCCCCCACACGGCCAGAACGGGGCGACAGGGGACAGCAAGGCAGGCAGGCCTTGGGGAATAGAGCAGAACACGGAGCCCACCCCGCATACGTCTGATGCGCTGCAGTGGGACTCTGCTATCCTTCTAGAAAACTATATCCTACTCTTCTGAATGCCCGTTTTACTATATTGTCTAAGGCACTGGTGTGGCTGGAGAAAAAAAGGAAAATTTTTCAGTTGATGAAGTTTTTTCCTTAAATGCAAATTGGTAGATTTAGAGATATACAAAAACCTAAGGGGAAAAGGATTCTGGAAAGTGAAGCAGAATCCTGACCCCACGCGGGCTGTGTAAGGCCAAGCGCGCCACCAGCTACCAGCAACTGCCACCACCAGCTGTCACAAGACACAAGTTCAGAAAGGGGACCCGAGGGGACCAGACACCCACATTCAAAGTCCATAAACGCAGCATTGAAGAACAGGAATTGATAGTAGGAAAATGTGTGCTCTCTTTGATTCTAACTGATGCTATTCGCTTCTGTGACTGTGCTTGCTTTTAGTTGTTCGATAAATATAGTTAATCAGAATGAAAAACAGGGATAAGAGCAAGGGTGACTCCATGATAGGCTAGGCTTCCTGGATGTGAGAAGCTAACAGCCTAGTTCTGCTTCTGTATATATGGCTTGCTGGCTTGGTGCTTAGCGTAAGTGGAGCCATGGCAGGCTTCACTAAAGTTAAGAAAAACAAGGCCCCGGGGAGGTGACCGCAAGTCACTTCCTGATAAAGGGCTGGAGAGTCCAGGGGCCTCCAACCAACTAGGTAGATAAGAAGGGCAAGACATGATCAGCGCACGAACAGCTTGTGCAGGGAGGGTGTTCCCAGTATCGCTTGTAACCAAAAACTAGAAGGTATGCAAAACAGCCCCCCTCCCCGTCGGAGACCCTCCTCTTCCCCTGGATGACGTTAACTACAACTGGCGCCAGCGCGAAAAGCCCAGAGCTTAGAGTCAACCAATCAGGAGCCAACGCGATCAGCCACTTCTGAAAGAACAAATAAACTAAAGGGGGATGAAGTGCAGACTAGTGTGCCGTGTGCAGACTAACGTGTCGTGTGCAGACTGGTGTGTCGTGTGCAGACTAACGTGCCGTGTGCAGACCAGTGTGCCGTGTGCAGACTAATATGTAGTGTGCAGACCAGTGTGTCGTGTGCAGACCAACGTGTCGTGTGCAGACTGGTGTGCCGTGTGCAGACTAACGTGCCGTGTGCAGACCAACGTGCCGTGTGCAGACCAACGTGTCGTGTGCAGACCGGTGTGCCGTGTGCAGACTCGTGTGTCGTGTGCAGACCAACATGTCGTGTGCAGACCAACATGTCGTGTGCAGACCGGTGTGCCGTGTGCAGACCAACGTGCCGTGTGCAGACTGGTGTGCCGTGTGCAGACTGGTGTGCCGTGTGCAGACTGGTGTGCCGTGTGCAGACTGGTGTGCCGTGTGCAGACTGGTGTGCCGTGTGCAGACTGGTGTGCCGTGTGCAGACTAACGTGTCACGTGAAAACTGGCATACAGAAAAGTATAAAAGCTTAACCTTTGCCCCAGGGCGGGGTCCTGGTTCGTGGAGAGGCCACTGCGTGGGTGCTCTGGGACTTGGATCCTGGCTCGAGCTAGCCAATAAACTCCTTTGCCTTTTGCAGCCTCGGAGACTCTGCCTCTCTGTTCCTGGGGCCGAGGGGAACCGGCTCTAACAGCACATCCTTCAGGTGAATACTGGTGTGCAGCTACGTTCCTTCCACACATTCCTTTTAGCAACACAGCAGACAGTCTCGGCCTTCTTATTCCATGTGGGGATACAGACTTTCTCAACGATTAAAATAAAAGATCCTCTCCAAGTTTTTACAGCACCATCCCTTTATGTGGTGCATCCCTTCCTCCAAACATAGTCACAACACACGCACGTAATAATCACAACATAATAAATACAAATAACATGAATAAAAGCAACATACATGTGACACCTTCAGTCGAATGGATTTCCTTCTTGTGGCCGAGAACACAGCATCCTCACCTACAAGCAGCCGTTTCTCCTTGTCATTTGGTACGAAATGACTGCTTCAAATATAATTTGTCATGATACACTCAGCATAAATTTTACATTTTATTTTAGGCACTTTAAAAATTTGTTTCTATTATACAAACAATATAAACTATCAAGGCTGAAGTTCTGTGAAGAGCCCACCGTTGCCTCTGCAGGGGGGGTGAGGCGGCCCCCTCGGCACACAACCGCCCGCTCCTACGGGGCCTGTCCCCCGGCGGGTGACGGCCAGGCACACCCCGCAGCCGAGGGTCCCCATGCGCCGCCTCCCAGGTCCCTGCCCCATCTATTGCTACTGAACTGATTTCTTCCTTTTTTTAAATAAACAGTGTCTGGTGGGGGAGACTCAGACATTGCCCCTCAGAAGATTCCTAAAATTCAAAGACAAAATAAGAACTAGATATATTTTGGGTCATCTGTGTTAAAATAATTAAAGACAAGCCCATAAAGTACTTAAATAATTTTATAAATGTAAATTGTAAGACATGGCAGAATAAACCAATGGAATTGCACCAGCTCCAAACCGATGGGACACTGGCCTTTGGCACAAGGACGAGACTCGACTGCTCCGCGGCTAGCGGTGGGCCTGGGCCCCGCCGGACCCCAAGAAGGGACGGAGGGGGGGGACTCTGGGGCGGCGGGAAGGCAGGAAGGAGTCCTGCCTCTCTGCACCTGGCGCCCAGGACAGCCGCCGCCCTGCGCACCGGCCCTCGCTAAGCAGCCTGGCAGCCGCACGCCGTCGAGCTCAACCTGCTCGCTGGCGTTAACAAGCCTCAGTGACACCTGGTGTCAGGCAGCTCTAATGGTCTTCCGGGAGGCTCTCGCCCGCTACAGACACAGCACCTGCGCTTTCTAGCTCACAGAAGACGGAGCAAACCGCAGCATTTTATCATCTGCCCCCTAAATCGCCACCACGTGCCAAAGAGGAATAAGGTAGTTTATTTACCATGTCCAGAGTAATACATCTAGAATAGTTACCTCCAAAGTGATCGTTTTATGTCTTTTCCTGGCCAGAGCCTAAAGTCTCCACAGCAATCCCTGCCTCTGCACCACGGCTGGACAAGGGGAACTGTGCCGACAAACTCACAGCAATGACAGTGATTATTCGCAGCGCCCATGGACGTGGCCTGTACTCCCCCACCGCGTCCCTGCCGTGGAGGCTGAAGCCGTGGCCAGAGGAGGAAACCTCCGCGGCCCACCCCCTCCAGCAGTGCCACCCTCCCCTGCACCAGGTGACACGGCCACATCTGGCTCCGGAGGCTCCACGACAACAAGGGGCTGTGCAGACAGAACAGTCTGAAAGGCAGACGTCAGTGGGAGAAAATAAAATAATCTTATCTCAGGGTTCTTCTGCGCGTTTTTCCAGATAGTTTTGTTCTTCTCTTACATTATGTAAATTACTCAAGACTAATTGTACCTTGGCTTCATTTTACAAAGATGCAACTACGCAAACTACTTTGGAAATGAATATTCTCTGAACGTATTCATTCTAACTTACCAAATACAATATAAATGATCCAAAGGAAAAACTTCTAATTTCAACAAGATGTTTTCTTTTTTTTGAGACAGAGTCTTGCTCTGTTGCCCAGGCTAGAGTACCGTGACGTCAGCCTAGCTCACAGCAACCTCAGACTCCTGGGCTCAAGCGATCCTCCTGCCTCAGCCTCCCGAGTAGCTGGGACTACAGGCATGCGCCACCATGCCTAGCTAATTTTTTCTGTATATTTTTAGCTGTCCAGATCATTTCTTTCTATTTTTAGTAGAGACGGGGTCTCACTCTTGCTCAGGCTGGTCTCGAACTCCTGACCTCGAGCTATCCTCCCACCTCGGCCTCCCAGAGTGCTAGGATTACAGGCGTGAGCCACTGAGCCCGGCCAACAATAAGATTTTAACCATAAAAACTGTCCTTATAAACAAGACTAAAAATAAAATCCTCAAAGTTACCAGATATTTAAAACACTTCCCAAAAAATCTTCAAAATATGGTGCTGGGTCAAGTGCACAGGCCCATGGTGGGGGGACTGAGGCCACAGAGACTGGCACACAGGAGCCAGGCCAGCCCCAGAGGGCAGAGTGGGGCCTCCCTCAGGACAACCGTGCTCTGGCCACACCTGCACCACGACACACAAAGTCCACCACAAACAACACGCAAGTCAAACACTGAAACACAACCCGGCACAGGGACCTCAGACTCTGGTCTGCTCTGCGGTCCCAGCCGCCCCGGGGCAGGCCTAGAGCAGCCCACAGCCAGGCCCACCTCGGGCCCCGGGGCAGCGTGCCCTCCCGCGGGACAGAGCGTGCCCTCCCGGGGGACAGAGCGTGCCCTCCCGGGGGACAGCGTGCCCTCCCGGGGGACAGAGCGTGCCCTCCCGGGGGACAGAGCGTGCCCTCCCGGGGGACAGCGTGCCCTCCCGGGGGACAGAGCGTGCCCTCCCGGGGGACAGCGTGCCCTCCCGCGGGACAGAGCGTGCCCTCCCGGGGGACAGAGCGTGCCCTCCCGGGGGACAGAGCGTGCCCTCCCGGGGGACAGCGTGCCCTCCCGGGGGACAGAGCGTGCCCTCCCGGGGGACAGCGTGCCCTCCCGCGGGACAGAGCGTGCCCTCCCGGGGGACAGAGCGTGCCCTCCCGGGGGACAGCGTGCCCTCCCGGGGGACAGAGCGTGCCCTCCCGGGGGACAGAGCGTGCCCTCCCGGGGGACAGCGTGCCCTCCCGCGGGACAGAGCGTGCCCTCCCGGGGGACAGCGTGCCCTCCCGCGGGACAGCGTGCCCTCCTGGGGACAGCGTGCCCTCCCGGGGGAGTGGCAGCACCTCCTCAGAAAGGCATCCACACGTCACTTCCACATCCCTGCATTTCATCCAGAACTCGAGGTTCAAGCACAAGTATCAAAAAGCTTAACTCTGTAAGTGCTACACACACATCCTGAGTTTAAAGCAGTCAAAGGTGTCTCAGAAAGAATCAGAGATGAGCCGTGAGGCGTGGCCGCGAATGACGGAGCCACGTCAAGTGGTGACACGCAGGTGAGGGAGGGAGAGAAGGAAGAAGTAAGCCCTGTCCCGTGCACGGGCATCTTTCCCGGTTTGGCCTCTCAGTCCTTCCGTCTTGCCCTCGGTGTTCTGGGCGGGGGGCGGGGTTGGGTGCGTCAGTCCCACCTGTTACCCACCCAGGCGGCAAAGGTGGCCCCGTGACGCCAGGCATCAAGAAGGGGGAACATGTGTGCACGCTCTTTGACCTGCTCTCCATGATGCTACGGTGGAGCCTGACTTCAGCCTTGCAAATGCGGGGGAGACTCTGGGGAGGAACGTCCTCCCCCACAGCAGCACACTGGCTCACGGGCTCCCTCACGCTATCAACATGTGTGCACATCAGCTCACAGCACGCAACACACCGGGCAGAGATCACCTTCTCTACCTCACAGTGCAGTCTGTTGGTTCCAGCGCAGATAAGAAATGCACCAAATTCCAACCTGCCGTTTTCTCCTCTGCTTCAGGAAAGCCCACAACCCGAAAGGGAGACGCATCTTCTCCTGGGACACGTAACACTGGCAGGAAAGAACTTCACATGCCAGACGGCTGCTGGAAGACGAGCAGCATCCTCAGTCCAGGAAACTCATGCGACGCTCAGCATCCGCCCACCCCCTAATTTCCAACTGTTTTCCACATACCAATTTCTCCAGCTAATTATCAAAAGGGGTGGAGAGAAAAAGAATGAATTCTTTCAATATCAGAGAGATTTTCTTCTCCCTCTTTTGTCTTTTTGTTTTTTCCCTTGGCAGAAAAGGGGGTGTTAGATCCTAAATTTGGAAAACACAATTAATATCCAAAGTAGCCCCAGAAATTACATTTAAGGGATTTTAAAATATCAGAACAGAGTCCCTCTCCGTCTGCTACTTAACCCTTAGCTGGGCCTCTCTGTAAAGCAAAGCAAAGCAAAGGTGGCTTCATCCTCGCCACTGTCTTTCAGCTACTGTATCTTTCCAAAGGTGACAAGACCAGTATGTACCTGACCCCTGTGTCCCTCTAACGGTGGGACAGTCCTCCACCGAGAGGTGGGGTCCTTGTAACTGCCTTTACTTGGGTGGGCCTTTGTAACCACAGGGACTCAGTGTGGCTAAAGTGACACTCAGGACCCCGGAGGGCAAAGGACAGCCCCGGCACAGCTCTGGCTGGCTCAGTGCGGCCTGGCCACAGGCGCTGCAGCCAACCGCCCCTGCACGGAGCCTCGGCCACCAGATGTGCCAGTGCACGAGCCGTCATCGGGCACAGCCCAGCGCGCGGGTCTTCAGCGGAGGCCAGAGACTCGGGGACAGAAAACAGTCATTCCCTGTGTGCCGGTCTGGAAGGGATAACGAACGGTCACCGTGGTTTCAGCCACTACGCTCTGGGCAGTGCGGTCCGTGGCAACAGACGGTGAGACAGTGCTCTCCTTCCTGCCCTTCACCCCCAGCCAGAGGTCAGAGCAAACAGCGACTCCAGGGAAGCCACCTGTGCTCCCAAGGCAGGCCTGACACCGAGAGTTGACTGAACCTGTGCTGCCCACGGGCCACCGAGGCCTGGGCGGAACCGCTGCGTCTGTACCATCCTGCAAGCTGCAGGGACCACGTGCTGAGACAGGAGGCTCGGGCCGCAGGGTGGACAATCGAGGGCACAGGCGTGAGCGCCTTCCCACTCCAGACCTGGCACGCCGCAGCCCCCAACAAGTCTAAGTTTCTATAAACAAAAGCCTGCTTATCTGGACCTTTCCAGGTCTTTAGAGGAAAACAAAACGAAGACTAGCCAGGAAGAACAGGCTCCGAGAGGGACCTGCCGGTGCCGGGTGAGTGCCTGCTCTGAGGGCACCACGCCGGGAGCCGGCGTCCAGCAGTTGAGTCTGACTCTCCACACGGGTTTCTCGCCACCAGTAAACACGCCCACTTTCTAGCTTATTTACCAGTCTCTCTTGAGTTTGGACAGCACAAGTGCCACAGCATGGTTTCTAGACATCAAGTCTCTAGACCCGCCGAGCTGACAGCCTGCCCGTCCAGCAGGTTGGCTAAGTCAAGGGCACCTCATCGGCCCCTCCGGGCTGACAGCTCCTGCCTCCCCCCGTGTGCAGGGCGTGTCCCATCGCAGCTGCTGCCTGGCACCAGCAGGCGCTGGCAGGGCATGACCCTGCGGAGAGTGGCCACCTCTACCTGCAGGCTGGAAACAAGCAAACATCCACTCCCTTCCCCTGATCTGACATGGCGCAAATTCAGATGAAACTTCATAGAACCCACTAGACACTGTAAGGCTGCTGACCAACAGGAACGCCTGGCAGGCGGCCAGCAGGGCAGAGGCAGAGCCCCAGGGCCACCCAGTGGGCTCGGCACACCACGCCCACAAGCCCAGGCAGCCCAGTCCCACTCTGAAGATCGCCCGCACTTTCAACCAAACCTTTCACTATGTAAAATCATTTTATAGGAAAGGCAGAATTGCTTGGTATGATGTCATATGTTATACCTAAAATGGGCCACATGCCTCATAAATAAATTTGCCCTAATAAGTCAGTAACGGTCACCAAGAACGTGGGTCATCCTACAAGACCACAGACCACCTGGTAGTTTTTCACCAAGTTAATGGCATGAAGGAGACATCAGTGGGGGAAAGAATTGTTCTAGATACTAATCTTAAACATAATCAAGTACAAAGTATGGACTGTGTTAGGATCCTGATTTGAACACATCAACCACAAAATGACATTTTAAGATAACCGGGGGAAATCTGAAAATGATTAGATGATACTAAGAAATTATTAATTTTGTCAGTTGTGAAAACAGCATTGTGGTTTTATGAAAAATATCTCTATTTGTTAAAGATACATACCTAAGAATTCAGAGGTGAAAATTTCATGACATTTATGATATGCTTTAAGATACCTGAATGACAAAAAAAAAGAAAAGGTATCAGGAGGCTGAGGTGGGAGGATCACTTCAACCCAGGAGTTCGAGACCAGCCTAGGCAACACAGTGAGACCCTGTCTCTATGGAAAAAAATCAGCCAGGTGTGGTGGCGCGTGCCTGTGGTCCCAGCTAGGCAGGAGGCTGAGGCAGGAGGATCCCTTAAGCCCAGGAGTTCAAGTTTACAGCACACTGTACTCCAGCCTGAGCAACACAGTGAGACCTCACCACTTTTTTTTTTTTAGGGGGAAAAAAAAAAAAGAAAAAGGTTAATAAAAGAAAAGGACAGTATGGCAAAATCTTGACAACTATCACTCAACTGCAAGTTATCTACTTTTGTATATGATAAAGATTGAAATTTTTCATAAAATTTTAGTTAAAAACTAAATCTAAAATACAGAAGATATTTATATCATCTTTGCATCAAAAAAGAAAGCTCAGCCTGGGCACGGTGGCTCACAACTGCAACCCCAGCACTCTGGGAGGCTGAGGCAAGAGGATCCTTGGGGTCAAGAGATCCACACAGGCCTGGGCAACAAAGCGAGACCCCCAGGCTGGGCGCGGTGGCACACGCCTGTAATCCTAGCACTCTGGGAGGACAAGGCAGGTGGATCGCTCAACGTCAGGAGTTCGAAGCCAGCCCGAGCAAGAGCAAGACCCCGTCTCTACTAAAAATAGAAAGAAACTATATGGACAACTAAAAATATATAGAAAAAATTAGCCGGGCATGGTGGGGCACGCCTGCAGTCCCAGCTACTCGGGAGGCTGAGGCAGGAGGATCGCTTGAGCCCAGGAGTCTGAGGTTGCTGTGAGCGAGGCTGACACCACAGCACTCTAGCCTGGGGAACAGAGTGAGACTCTGTCTCAAAAAAAAAAAAAGAGAGGAAGAAAAGAAAAGGAAGAAATAAAGCGTCATTGTTCACAGATGACATGATCATCTATGTAGAAAATCCTAAAGAATTGACAAAAAACCTCCTGAAACTAATAAGCAAATATAATAAGATTGCAGATTATAAGGTTAATATATAAGTCAATCATTTCTTATATATAAGCAATGACTCAGTGGCATTTGAAATTAAAAAAAAAAAAAGCGAGACCCCATCTCTACTAAAAAATAGATAAAATTTTAAAAAACCCAAGTCCAGTCTCGGGAGTCTGGCCTCCCCTTGCCATACACCCAGTTCCACAGCGTGGCTCTGGCCCCTGCCGCAGCTCCCCTGAATGAACACAACAGCCAGACTCTCTGCCATTAATCTGTTCTTTCCATCCGGCCACTATGCTATTTTCCTTTTTTAAAAATCCCACTACCGCCAGGCAATAGTTTAGAACTGCCAGAGCAGCTCTGAATTGCTGGGTCCCTGCTCCCTAATGGACACACCGTCCAAAGCCCCCAGGCAAGGTGGGCAGAGAAACACCGTCCAGCCAGTTCCGAGGACAGTGTCCTTCTGGCTTGCCACATCTGGCCTCTCAGACTGCGGACTTTTCTCAAGGCCTCCACGTGTCTGCACACACCACGCCCCTTTTCCTGAGAGGCGCCCCACCCCCTGCGCATGCCCCTCCCCTCGTCAGCCAACTCTGAGGTTGGCTGCTCCCAAAGCAGCCCAAGCACGTGGCCAAGCCCTTCCTCGGTGCCGCCGCGGCTCAGGGCTCAGCCACTGCACCAGAGCTAGGCGCACAGGGAGCCCCTGGCACTGCCGCCTGGCACAGACCACACAACGCGCCCCAGACCAGGGCGCAACCATCTGATTCCTTCCCACACAGAAGGCAGTAATGTCTAAAAGAGTATTTTCTCACTTTTTCATAGTTTTAAGAACTTTCTAAAGTAAAAAGAAAAATAGAAAAAGTGATTGAAAAAAACCGCATAATGATGAAAAGCTATTAGAAATATCCAAAGGTACATCTAAATACTCTTTTCTTTTTGAGACAGGGTCTTGCTATATCGCCCAGGCTGGTCTCAAACTCCTGGGCTCAAGTGATCCTCCCACCTCAGCCTCCCAAAGTGCTGAGTCAACAGACATGAGTCACCACGCCTGGCCTAAATATTCTTTGTTTGAGATAAGATCTCACTCTGTTGCCCAGCCTGGAATGCAGTGGCGTCATCATAGCTCACTGCAGCCTCGAACTCTTGGGCTCAAGTGATCCTCCTGCCTCAGCCTCCCAAGTAGCTAGAACTACAGGCACGTGCCACCACACCAAATTGATTTTTTTATTTTTTGTAGAGACAGGGTCTCACTGTTGCCCAGGATGGTCTCAAACTCCAGTCTATCCTCCCACTTTGGCCACCCAGCGGTTCACTTGAAATTTTTAACTTTTTAAGATTTTCCAGTACTTAATAAATCCCGAAGCTAACTGACTACTTAAAGAGGACAGTGTCAGGTGATAACAGCTTCCGACAGCAGCGATCCCTGGCGGTCACTCTTAGGTCCCAGACACAGAGTACAAACTTTCCTGACACTGAAGGAGCAAAATGTCTCGCCACCCAGGTGCCCTGGAGGCCACAGGGTCTCAGCAAAGTGAGACACCAGTGGGACGTGGGGCTGAGGCAGGAGGATCACTGGAGCCCAGGGGCTCCCGCTGCCGTGAGTTACGACGGCGCCACTGCACTCCAGCCGGGGCCACAGAGCAAGGCCCTGTCTCTAAAGAAACTTAAAAATAATAAAAAAAAGAACATTAGAGGGGAAACAGAACAGGTGTATACAACCCAGCGGCAGCAGGGGGGACTCGGAAACCTCGGTGCGAGGCTGTGCTTGGCGGGAAATGGAAGACAGGAGAAAAAGCGGACATGGGGTGGGGGGGCCTCCCGGGGACAGGAAGTCTGTGGAGGTGCCGGGAAATCAGACTGATGGCCCAGACAAGCCCAGGAAATCAGGAAATAGGTTAGTGGATGACCCTGAATTCCTAGGGAGAAAAACCAATGTTTTTTGCTATTGTGAATAATGATGGAATTTCAGAAGCAGTTTCATACTGTTTCATATCAATAATATATTAAGTCAAATTATAGTTCCTTGGGAACCTTAATTATATATAATAGGCCATAAGAACCTGCAGGATGTGTAATGCAGACAGTACAAATTTTAGCAAAATCCTGGTGCCTCGGGCTGAATATACTTCTCGGGATTCTAATCCCATCCTTTCGTAATGGAGCGTTGGTTATATGTATGGCAAAAACATTCAAAATGTGGCACGTCACTTCAAGTGTCCCCTGCGGGACAATTCTCTGGGTGGCCTTGGACCAACCCAGTTCTCCCCCCTTCCTGCTTGCAGTTCTCAAGAGTAACTGTAGACTGTGCTGGGAACGCAACATCCGGAGATAAGGAGGAACCATCCAGAACAGCTGGCTCTATGCCCGTACCCCCCCCAGGATGTCCTGCAACACTCTCGCCCAGTGGTCAGGCTGCCCCCGGGCACAGACCCAGAACGGAGCACCCTTTCCGGTCCCTGGGCCGCAGGGCTACAGGGCCACACGGTTTCCGAGCCTCGGGGCACTGGCTCACCACGACTTCTGAGTTTCTCCTGTCCCCTGCTGCCTGTTTCTGAGCAATAAACCCGCTTCGGGTAACTCGTGTGCCAATGCCCTGCCTCCCCAGACTCACGCAAGTGGCCGAAGTCGGCACGGCGCAGAGCACAGTGGGTGGAGGTGTGAGTGGTGCCCGGTGCACCGTGGGCCTGCTGCACGCCCCCCACATGAGGGGTCTCTGGAAAACCGCAGGGTCTATTAATAATTTCTAGCTACCGACTTCCACGGTTGCTACCAAATCACGGTGAGGAATAATCTCATGGTGACGAAATGGAGCTAACTTAAGACACTGGCACTTCACGTACAACGTGAATAGCACAACTGCTGCCTTTCTTAGCGGACCACTCCTGGTAAATCTTCATACGTCTCCAGGCAAACGGTGACCAGTGTGATGTTTTCACAGTGTAAGCAACAACAACAAGAAGAAACCCACAAGTCTAAGGCCTCACACATCTGGTAGGATAATTATGTTTAACAGTCATGACGTAAGAGTCTGAAAGAAAAGGACAAAAAAACCTGCTTATTTTCCATGAAAACTCTTAAATTTCTCATTGAGCATGTTTAAGAGAGACTGCAAATAGTTACTTATAAAAATAAGAA